>NC_142613.1:49757632-50068719 GCF_059453375.1 Lepisosteus platostomus
TGTTGAAAGAAACCAGGGTATCAGTTTCAATAATATGACTGGTTTGCTTGTTCTATACTTATAAAAGTAAAACAAATACTGCTAAAAAACATACATTAAAAATAAGTACAATTATAAAAATAAAACACAAATATTGCATTGGAATCAAGAAAACTTTCCAAATGAGCATATGAGCTAAAGTACACGTAAAGCATACTGTACTTAATAATTACAAGTATAAGGTAATATTACAGGGCACACTTGAACTAAGTTTCCCTTTCATCTAGCAATGAAGTGAGTTACAAGCATCATGCCTAATAGCTGATAATAACAGCTAGAGACCTTTCATTTTTTGTGTCATGCTGGGAAGCTTTAGATCCCTTTTTAAATGTAACATTTATGGGCATATAACTTAGAGTCTGATAGATCCTTTATTAATTAAAGTTTCAAATGGAAGTTAATGAATAATTGTTCTTAAACCCATTGATTGGAGGAACTTGTAACATGCCTTCAGCTAAACTTTTGGGACATTGTGCTGTACTGTCCAGATAAACTCCAACTATGTTTCCATATGGGTATTGAAATTTTTTCTATAATATTTTACATTTATTTTTGAGACGTGCACAACAGCCTTTGCTCTGGAAATGTTGGCTTTGGCAATAATATTTTTTATAGACGAACAGACTTATGACACTTTTTGCAAGAACAGTCAGTATTATTGGCATGGTTTATTGCAATACATGAAAGCGGTGTGAGAACATATCCTAAACAGTCCTTCTTTGCTTATTTTATTTAAATAAATACAAGTATTTTTTTCTCAAATAATTATTTGAGAGACATTCTATTTGCAAGGAGATGGTTACTGTATGTAATTGAATAGCAGCAGCAAGTTCTAACATTTTAACAAGAAAAGTAGGTTGGATATGGTGTGAAATTGTTCGGGTTGTCCAGGCTTTTTTTGGCACAGGTTTAAAGCTGTTAGTATCACTCCAGTGCTAAAAAACTCGTTTATTATGTTGAGGACAATAGCGCAGAGGCCAGAAAAACTGTATTGAAATAAAAAGGCAGAAATGGGATCTAATAAGTGGTGAATTTTATAAGCAATACCAATTTACTATGGAATGTAGCGTCAAGCTGAGAGAAACTAAAAAGAAGGGAACCAGCAAGACTAGGCAGGCAGGGAGGAGGTGTAGTAATAAAATGCATTGCAGAGAGAATGTGATGCTGGATGTTGTCAATCTTGGAACTCAATAATTATAAGGAAGTATTGTAAGGTTGAGAAGAAGCAGGTCATGTAGTTGGCAGTTTGACTTATGCAATCTATTGATGATGGAGAACAGGCATCTAGGATCGTGATGGTTGTTCTCAACGATAAGTGAGAAGTATGCAGATCAAGCAGACTCTACAGCGTCCTTGCATTCAGTCTGGTGCGCCTTCCAAGACTGAAGACACACATTTAAGCCAGAAAGGTGCCACCTACAGTCTAGTTTATGGGAGATGGCCTTCATTGAGAGCAAGCTGTCAGTGTACCATGGGGCAGAGTGAGTAAAGGAGATGGTTTGAGTTTTAAGAGGAGCTAAGGTGTCAAGAGTAGTCAAAAGGGAGCTATTAAAGACTTGTACCTCGGAGTTAGAAAAGCAAGCCAATGAGGACAGAGCTGAATCGGCAGAACTACTCTGGTCAACTGATTTCCAGTTGTGAAAACCTACAGAGCGTGAGAATGAAGACTGTGAGAGAGGAAATTCAAACTCAAAGAGAACAGCTACAGCAGGTGATCAGAAAGGCCAAGTTCTAGACAAGATAAGTGAGAATTACATCATTTTAATCCAAGGTGTGACCTTTGTTGTGAGTTGGGTTGAGTACAAGCTATGTAAGACCAAAGCATGCGAAACAAACCTAGAAACTCCTATGTTAAATTAGAAGGCTGTGAATCAACATGGATAATAAAACCACCAAGAATAAGGATCGTGTTAAATCTGAAGCATAAAAGTATATAATATAAATAATAATTGTAAAGTGTAAAAAAAGTGTTGTTTTTCACACTTTCCAAGTAATTTTTGCTTGCTTCTAGTACCAAGTAAAAAACAGAAGCTTTTGTAGGATGTAGGATGTAGGATGTAAGTAGAAACATGAACTACATAAATATATTGCATTTCTTTCACAACTAATTTTTCAGGTAATTGAAGCTATCTCCATATTATAAATGACAGCTGTTCTCAGAATTAGGTTTCAGGTGACAGAAGTGATACTACTGTATAGTCAGTGGAATTGGTGGACAAAACAGTAAAACTCATTTAAAACTTTAAAATGGAATGAGCAGTATTCAAATTTGTTGTAAATTTGTATATCCTGCCTTAGGTGTAAAATATAAATTAAATAAACATCTCAACAGAATATTCTGCTTTGACACTCAGCTGATGTAATCACCTGTTCATTCAGCAATTAGAGGTAATACATAAATACAGTGCTAAATGCGGTGTTTAAAACGAATCAGTGAAGAAGCATATGTCAGGACTGTTGTCTGCCAAGAACAGTTGTTTACCACCCTGGCATCAGTACACTTGAGTAACTGGAAATAATCCAGTATTTAACATCCGGCTCAGGTATTTTTTTTTTTTTACATTTTCCTCATTTGTATAACATAGCTCAAGATTAACAGTTATACAAGGCTTCGACTAGTCAAATGTTTTACTGAAAGTCCAATTACAGGAAACCATTTAAATTTTTACAAACTAAATTTTATTATTATCATCATTACAAATGAAGTTCACAGTTTTCTTTACTGATCTTTAACAACGTTAGAGCTTTTTGTACTTTAGAAAGAGCCTAGTTTTATTTGCTTTTTCTTATAGTGTTTAGTTTAACAATGTATTTTTTTTTCCCAAAAGAACGGGGTGGCATGGTGGCACAGTGGTTACCGTTGCAGTGCTGGGATGCTATCAATGTGGAGGTTGTATGTCCTTCCTGCGTTTGCTTGGGTTCCCTTGGGATGTTCCAGTTTTCACTCACAGTCCAAAGGCATACTGGTAAATTCGCCAGGTGTGAGTGTGTGTCTGTGTGCCCCTTCCAGGGTGTATCCTGCACGGTGCCTATTTCTTGCCAGCTTAGGCTCCAGCATCCATGCGCCAGCAGCCATATCACCCTGCAACTCACAGCTGGCAGCCCACTGAAGCTAAGCAGGTGTGAGCCAGGTCAGTACCTGGATGGGAGACCTCCTGGGAAAAACTAAGGTTGCTGCTGGAAGAGATGTTAGTGGGGCCAGCAGGGGGCGCTCACCCTGCAGTCCATGTGGGTCCTAATGCCCCAGTTTAGTGACGGGGACACTATACTGTAAACAGGCGCCGTCCTTCGGATGAGACGTAAAATCGAGGTCCTGACTCTCTGTGGTCATTCAAAATCCCAGGGAGTTTCTCGAAAAGAGTAGGGGTCCTGGCACAATTTCCCATTGGCCCTCACCAATCATGGCCTCCTAATAATCACCATCTATGAATTGGCTACATTACTCTGTTCTCCTCCCCACTGATATCTGATGTGTGGTGAGCGTTCTGGTGCACTATGGCTGCCGTCGCATCATCCAGGTGGGGCTGCACATTGGTGGTGATGGAGGGGAGTCCCCCATTACCTGTAAAGCGCTTTGAGTGGAATGTATATAATGCTATATAAGTGTAAGTGTAAGTAAGTAAGCATCCCTGTACTGGATAAAGAGGTTAGAAAATGGATGCATAGACTTTGAAATGGAGGTTTGGGGGAGGTCAAATACCTATTTATGTACAGATGTCATACATTAATGTAGTACTGCCTTGATCACCTGGACATTTAATTTCACATCTCTTCCTCCATCTCATTGCCACCCATCGCGCAACCTGAACTTCCTGACTCAACCCTCTTAATGGTGGTGGTGGTGGAGGGGGGGGTTCTGACAGCTTTGGCCTCTCTATGAATGTGTCGTTCTCCTCTACCAGATCAACTGTGAAAATAGCACACAAGATTCCAATCACATCTAGTACTTGTTAATTGAGAGTTTGGACCAACTCATGAGCCATACATTTGTGCCATAAACACAGTAACTGTGCACCAAGTGATTTGATGATTATTTGAGCCCCAAAGTGGGTAAAATTGGAAAAAAAAACAACTTTAATGTCCAAAAAAGTAATCCAGAGAAATTTTTTGTATTGATATTGTAACGCAACGGGGGCTCAGGCGGGCGCCCTTGCCGCATCTGGTCGGCCCCATCCCGACTGGAGGCTCGAACCCGGGACTTCCGCGTCTCTCTGCAGTGACCTAGCCCCGTGAGCTAAAGAGAGATCTCTCCACAGCCCAGTAGCTGTGGTCCTGCTATCACAGGGAAGGGCGGTGACGTCACCTGCTCTGGTACGCCGGCTCTTACACACAGTGCTTGTCGGCCGTAAGCGTTACAATATTTTGTGACTTCTGAAAGAGTTGTGTATATACAATTGGTGAAAGATATAAAATTTGTAAATGTGGCATATACATAAATCTACATAATCAATACAGAAGGTATGCATTTAGAAAGAATAAAAGTCTGTCATTTCGAAATGCATCCTGTTAATATAGGAGATTAATATTCTGTATAATCACTGACAGTGCAAAAAGATGTTGCATTTAAATTGAATTTGTGTAATTGCTAGGCTCATAAAAGTATAATACCTGGACGTAAAAAGATACCATTTTAATACAAATTATGTAAAGTCTGGAGCTTTTAAATATACTTTGCTAATTTATTGTTCTCTCTTTTCCCTTGCAAATCCAGTCAGTACCCCAGTTATGCTTAATGACTCAAGCAATTTTTCTTTATTACTTAATACTAATGATTACATAGAACAGACTTCATATTGAATGTTATAAAATTACCCTTTTCTTTACTTAACTGTTTTTATTCTTTCATTGCTGAGTTGTTTTCAGTAATGGTAAAGGGGGGATATCATAACAAAAACACACAGAAACTAAAAGTACTGTAATTGCTTTAATAATTAATCTTGCTAATTAATCTTGTTATTTGTGGAATGCTTGGAATGCTCATGTCAGAGTATTATTAGTGTGAAATTATCTGCACAAAAATCTTTATTGAATTTCTGCAAAATATCAGTCTGGTGAACTACTATTTTTTTTTCTCTTGACCTGATTCCTTCATTTAGGGGGAATTCATGCTTAAGTTAAAATGAGAAATTAATTCCCTCTGACTTTCATACATATAATCTGAACGAAAAGATCACCTGAAAAAATAATTTACGTCATTTTGATGTGCTGCACATTGCTTTGATTTCTTTGAACTTATGTTTACATAACTAAATCCATCTGTATTTTATTTTTAAGCATATGTTTTCCTGTGGGATTGCATTATATAGCTACTCCAGCTGTATACTGTATGTAAAAAAGTTAGGAAAATGTATTTCCTAGTAAAATCCCTTCTCATTGACATATTTATGAGACTCGCAAGAGTTTATTGAATAGGTAAAATATTACATTATCAGGACTTTCCATCCATCCGTCATTATTAGTAGAGGATTATGGCAAGCTTGATCTTATCACAGAAGTGTATTTCAGCAGTGAGAGTACGCAAATGCTCCCCATCACAAGGTCATCACTTTTATTAGACTGTAAGTCCTGGTTTGCATTATTGTATTTTGGGTTTGAATTGTGCCCATGATTTAGGTTTTGGTATGCTGGGTGGGAGAGAAGAGAAAACCCCTGTAAGAGCTGTTTGAATAGTTTTGCATTGTCTGCTGCCTGGGTGGTGAAATGACACTGTACGTATATCACTTTGCTTTAATTATTTTGTCTGTTTCATGAAATAAAAGAGAATTTGATTGCAGCTTACTCTTTGATCTACTCTTGTGATATTGCAATACTGTATATGGAGTCCCAAATTACATTGGCATCAGCTTGACTAATTGGAGAAGTTCGGTAGGTGGGCTTCTACTTGAGAATGTAGGAAATGCTGCCAGAATGACTCCAGCATTAATGACAGTTAGAGCAATAGAGAATTTTCAAGACAGTGTCTCTGCCAGGAAGTCAAGACATCTTGAATCAATCTCAGATTGCCATCAAATTGGAAACAAACAGCTTTTATGATAAGATCTTCCTGTACTACATCATCAAGGCTTTCTTGACATTTAAGGCAATATATTTACTTTTCCTTCTTAGGTTTGGAAATGTGATACAAGACCCTCAGAGAATAAGTAGCCTGATTTCTAGCCATTAGAATACACAAAAAGAGTATGTGAATCCAAATCATAATTGTGTGTGTAAGCAACACCTCTCATATTATAACTACACTGGTTCACAAGCCAATAGGTAGCACTCTTCCCTTTGGACCAGTATTTATAAATCAGTGCCACTAAATGGCACTCTGTACTGCAGTAGGTTTCAAGTGAGGCATTAAACCATGTTCCTGAATATTTAACCATTAAAGATCCCATGAAACAGTTTGTAAGAAAGAACAGTAGTGGACACAAAAATAGCATGCAATATGGTACTTTTAGATTTTCAGGCAGCTTTTGATTACAAATTACATTGTGTGGGCATTTGAGGAAACTCATGTCCTTGGATTGGGAACTGGTAAATAAATCTGATTTTGTCACGATTATAGTCCCCCCTCCTTAAGGGTGCTCCAGCCCTTTCACGTGAGACTTTATTCTGTGCACCTGTTTCCTATTCCCAGCCCACCTTAAAAGCCAGGCGCTGACGCTCATCCGGGCTCTGCATCTGATTTCCGTATCGTGCGAGTCCGGGACCAGGAAGCGCCTGGTCCCGTTAAGGTTTTAATCTCGGTTCCCGTTCCTGTTCCCTGTCCGCCGGTTCCGACCCGGCCTTCGTGTTTTAATTCCACGTTCTGATGGATCTCCTGGTTTTGGACTTACCCTTGTGTTTTGGATTCTCTCTAAGGACTTCTCTTTTGGATTGTTTGCCTCGGCCACACCTCCCCGTGCACCAGCGCACCTTGGACACGCCCCCCTGTCTGCAGCCCCGTATTCCTGCATGACGTTTCCCTAGTGTTTACCCACTTCGTCGGATTGTGTCGTCCGCATAGGGTCCGGAAAGAACTGTTTGTTACAGATTTGTTATGGAATCATTTAGGATGACAAATATTAGAATTAAAACTGTATTATTCTGTCTATGCTTTGATGTTAAAATACTGGGCATTACTACTGTATGATAGGATGGGATCCACTTTGTAAAATGAAATGGTTACATTGTTGGTTGTTAATTTCAGATTATTTTTTCAGTTTTATTTAGCAGTGGCAAAATCAATTTAAGTGCACATAATTACCTTACCCACACACAATTAGTTGAGTGGCCTGTATCTGCATACAATAATAAAGGTGCACTTGATTTCAGACTTAATACCTTTATACCAGACCTGTATGAGGTCCCTTGGTCAGGTAAAGAATTTCAAACAAAGATTCATTCAAGAAGACAGATGAGCTTTCATAAAACAACTAAGGGATAAAGTTATAAAGGCACAGACAGTATTTAAAACAGGTTATAAAACATTTCAAATACTCTTATCTCTTTGAGCGTGATTAAATCAACCATTGAGAAGTGGAAGGCACTTCTACACTGTCTAGATAAGGCTAATACCCCAAACTGAGCAGCCAGACAAGGAAGAAAATGGTTAGGGATGTCACTATTAGATCAACTGTGACTTTGAAAGAGTTAAGACTTGTATGGATCTGAAAAAAGCTAGTTCTGCATGTGGTTTGCAACAAATCTAAGTTATCTAAGTTACAGTGCAATCATGTGGCAAATGGTTTTGTGATCAGACGACACAAAAAGGGAACATTTTGGTCTAAATGCAAAGCGTTACATCTGAAACATACCCAACGTAATGCATCACTCAGTCAACACTATCCCTGCTGTCAAGCAAGGCAGTGTCAGCACTATGTTATAGGTCTGCTTCTCATTTGCAGGAACTAGAAAGCTTATCAAAACAGATGGGAACATACTGTAGATGGCAAAGTAAGATAAAATACTAGCAAATTTTAGAGGAAAACCTTCTAAAACAGGGACAAAAAATCACCTTTCAGAAAGATAGTGACCCAAAGCATAAGGACAAAGCTTCACTTGAGCGGCTTAATAATAAGAATGTGGAGTAGCTCAGTCAAAGTCTAACCTGAATGAAAGAATCTGAATGTAACTTTCAATTTGCATGAGAATGGGATCATAAGCGATCCCCAAACTGCTGTCCATAAGCAATCTCCATTTTTCTTAATTTCTTTTCAAATAATGGCCAACAATTGCACCAAGACAGTGAGCAAACTTGTAAGAGACTAATCCCAAATTTGCAACTGCAATTGCTGCCAAAGGTGCTTCCAGTTATACTAAGTAAGTCTGAATGCTTATGCAATCAACATATTTCATTTTTTGCTCTTTAGTTTCTTCTGACATTAGCTGAATTTCTCTCTAAAAATCTTCAGTTTGAGCATTCAGGTTATGAATAACATATTACAGTATGTTTAAACAATGTGTATACATCATTTTGCAATTTCAATAAATGAGATATAGGAAGGCTCTGAATAATTTTGCAAGGCACTGTGTCTTTTGCCTTTATTTATTCTTATGAAAATGTACAGCTACAGGCTTAATGATGGGGTGAGGGATGCTCAAGTGAGTATAAACATCAATTTCCCTACGGGATTAATAAAGTATTATCTATCTATCTAAATGAATATGTTTTATTTTTGAAAACTGAAGTTTTTAAACATTCATGCATATACAGTACCTGTACCTGATTGGGATGGGGGGTAATGAAGAATAAATGTACAGGTTTAAATGGGGTTTATTTAAAATGGATGATCTGGTGGGGATTACCTAGGCATGGGGATTTCTCAAAATCCTAAACAACACCTGTTTGCCAAACGTCGGAAATAGTATCTGAACTCATGTTCAGAATCTTCTTGTTTTCAGTTTTAGCTGTGAAAGGAAAGGTTTTAGGATTTTGTATGTAGTTATGTTCCCTCCTTTTGTGACTTTAGTGACTTTAATGCATTGTGTGGATTCAATTCAACCTACCAACAGTATATACAGTGCACCAAATGGATGCAAATAATCCCACCTTTGCCTGCTCATTGTTTCAGAAAATCAAGTGCCAGAAACCACACTCCTTTGTAGTTTGATTAGGTTAGGATTTCTCCATTCTAGTTTGTCTGCCAAAGCTTCAGCATCTCAGTGACACTGTGAAATTAGCATATTTAAGCAGCTCACTAGTTGATTTAAAAGTAATTTCCAATGGCCATCATTGTAGCTGATACAATAAGTAAAAACTGATAAGATTTTCTTAAGAGAAAAGTTGTGACAGTTAATTTCAAGGAATTGTCCTGGTCTTGAATGAAACTTGAAAGAGGTTTGTGGAAAAAAGAAGGAGTGCCATAAGAAGTCCAATTTCTTAGTACTTAGTGAGTCATTGACTATTGAGGCAAAAAAATCCAGTAAATTTTCTCTGAGGAAAACTTTGCATGACATTTTACTGAGGCTGGCAGATGGAATGATGGGAGGGTCTTTTCTCTGAACTCTGAAAGTGACTTTTAAAACCAAAAGTGTGTTAAGTTTCAGTCCTGGCTCATGTCAATATTTTTTTTAACACTACAGAGAGAGAACAGATGAGAGATTGCTAGAACTGGCCATGGCTACCAATCCCCTAGAGCCAGTGAAGCTCTAAAACTATCCTGGAAAACTATTAAACTACCCTTCTTAGAATAAACATTCTCTGTGAAAATTAAATAATACTCATGAACTGTTGGTATCAAACAAAACAAAAGCATAAAACTCATTGTCAACATTTCCCTAACATAATCCTAATGTTAAAGTGCAGGTATCTTAAAATATAAAACCATGTTATTTTTCAGTTCTGCAGATGAGACATCCATGGTGATTTTCAGTACATATTTCAACTACTTATTAAAGTATAATACCAGCTATACATTAAAAGGCATATCACATTGATTAGATTTGCCTTTTACGGAAATTAAAGTATCTGTTTAATACTTGTGCTAAAGATGGCTTGCACTCCCATAATGCTACAAGAACCAGCCACGTCTCCATGTGGTCTGAATCATCCACTGGGGCTGTCATACAGTATGTGATATGGGAATCTGTCAGTCTCCCCTGCTGCTCATTAATGAGGTACTTACTTGTTTACTGTGTTCATCTGCTTTTGTATTTAAGTCCTGACAGAGCTCAGTGCTCTATCATTGAGTTTTCTATTGTCTGTTGTGTGCTCTTGCTTGCTCTGCTAGTATTCTCTCTTAATTAATAATTAACAAAACTTTATTTTATATAGCACTTTTAAAAGTAGCTTCTCAAAGCACTTTACAGAAAGAGAGAGAAAATACAGAGTGAGAGAAGATAGCAGAATTAAACAGTTACAATAAGGGTTTGAAATACAGTAGGAAAGCAACAAGGCCTACACAGAACAAGTGAAAAAGAGCCCATCTGAAAAAGGTTTTGGATCTAGATTTCAAAGAGCTCAGGAAAGGTTACTCTCTGATATCCGTGGGGATAGAACCCCAGAGCTCTGGGACATAACAGGAGAAGGGCCTGTCACCCATCAAGTGGAGAGGGTCTTGGGGGACAGACAGGAAGCCAGAATTAGATGAATGAAGGTTGTGGATTTTGATACCCCAGCGAGTAGAGCATTACAATAATCAATTCAACAGAAAATGAAAGTGTTTGCCAGCACTTCAGGCAACAGTTAGTAATATCATAGGACATAGTCTGGTGATATTTCTGAGGTGTAAGAATGATGTTTTTACAATATTATGCAGCACATGTGCGTCACAGTAAATGTCAAGCTTCTTGCTTTGCTTGCTTTCCACCATGCACACTGTGTACTGACCTCTGTTAGTTTTCCTGACCGTGATCTCGGATTCCCCTGGCTTGTCTTCTCGTGTGTTCCCGGCCTCGAACCCTGCCCTGTTGACAACAATTTCTGGAACTGACCTACAGTTCAAGGACTGTGTTTTCTTTACCTGTCTAGCCTGTCTTACCTAAAGAGTACATTTCCAAGAAGCTCCGGAAAGATTTCATTCGCCCCTCTACTTAACCTGCCAGTGATGGGTTTTTCTTTGCTGGAAAAAGATGCCCTGCACCCCTGTATCAACTATAATGCTCTCAATAACCTCACAGTGAAGAGTTGGTACCTCCTCCTGTTGATTTCTTCCCATTTAGAGTTAGAGGTAGACATATAACCTGGTATGAATACGGAGGGGAGATCAATGGAAGATGGTATTTAACACCATCTTGGGCATTATGAATACCTCATCATCCCCTTTGGAATTTATAATGCCCCAGTTGTTTTCCAAAACATTATAAATTATGTCTTCAGGGATTTCACTGAAGACCCTGTGGTCATGTACATTGATGACATTCTGATCTACTCCAGCTGCTTCTGTTAACACATCCATCATATCATGCGGGTGCTCCTTCATCTGTGTCAACATCACCTCTTTGCCAAGTTGGAGAAATATGAGTCTCATCAACAAGTAGTGACCTTTCTGGGTTACATGTTCTCCTCAGTGGGCCTCCAAATGGATCCTGGGAAGGTAGCTGTAACAAAGAACTTGCCTACTTTCTCATCTCTGAAACAGGTGTAGCACTTCATGGGGTTCGTCAACTACAACTGTAGCTTCATCTGGGACTTCAGCACAGTGGTGGTGCTCATCACCTCCCATGCTAAGAAGGGTCCCAGATGTGGCAGGTGGACTCCTAAAGTGAAACAGGCTTTCGAGGAACTTAAGCACCACTTTAGCTTGGCTCTGCTAATCAGACACCTGGATTCATTATTGCCCTTCAAAGTTGAGGTATATTCTTCAAACATGGAACTGGGAGCCATCTTATGTCAGAGGACTAGAACCCTGCCAAAGCACGATCCCTGTGCCTGTGCACAATTCCAGGAAACTGTCAGCAGAAGAGCAAAAACTATGACATTGGCAACAAGGAGCTTCTGGCAATCAGACTGCCTCTGGAAGAATGGCAGAACCTACTGGAGAGGCCGGTCATCCCTTCTTAGTCTTTAATGACCACAAAAACCTGGCCTACATAGAGAAGGCCAAAAGGCTAAACCCCTGACAGACTTGATGGGCTCTTTTCTTCTTCCAATTTGCCTTCATCATTTCTTACTGTCTGGCCTCCAAGAATAGAAAGGCAGATGCCCTGTCTTGGATCTGTTCTCCTCTTGAGGCCCCCCATGATTCTAGAATCTATCACGCCTGCCACCCAAATCCTAGAGGTTACCCTGTTATGGGTGGAAAAGGCAGTGTTGGTTGGTCTGTATCCAAGCCTGACCCACCTGGAGCCCTGCTGGACAAAGAGTACATGCCCTTCTCATTCAGACCCACGGTGCTACAGTGGAGCACTTCATGCCATTGCCCAGGCTTCCATGAACCCCTATATGGCTGACATATTCATCAAGGAAATATTTTGATTGAATCAGCTCTGATCATGGCCCTCTGTTTGACTCTAGGATTTTTTAGAGCCTGAGGTGCAAAGGCTGTTTGTCAATGTCTGTCAACAGACATACCCACTGTTGAAAGATCTGCACAGAACATGGATGCCATTTGGAGCCTTGTTCACGACTCACAGGCCTCACAGAGGCAGATGCACCCAACTGCTCAGCCTGCTGCTGCAGGCGAGCCGCTCCTCCTCTGAGGCCAGACCAATGAGTTTGATTGTTGACACGTACCTCAGTCTGTGGATCCCCTCTAAAACATCAGCCCTCTGATTCATAGGATCTTTCAGGGCCATTGAATGAGTGAATGTCATAACATACTGGCTGCTCTTCCCCACCAGCTCAGATGATGGATCTCATTGGCTTTGCATATTCCATTATTGAAACCTGCACTGACCATCATCCTGGCACAAGAGACAACCAAATCTATGTTCCCTCTGGTTGAAAGGGCCCAAGAGCCCAGGCCCCAATGCATACTGGATTCCCGATTGGTCCAGGATAACATTCAATTTCTGATCCACTGGAAGTGTTGCCGTCGCCAAGAATGATTGTGTGTCCCAGCCATCGAGCTGCATGTGCCACACCTGGCCCGATCCTCTCTACCAGGTTCTCACGCCAAGTCTCATCCCGTTGGTCACCAGTTAAGGGGGCGGAATGTAGTGCCCGTGCGAATGCAGGCTCACACCCCCATATCGCTACAGAAACCAGCCCTGTTTCAATGTCGTTTGAATTTGTTTCCACCAGGGCTGTCTGTATGTGATTGACGTATCCCCCTGCCACTCATTAAAGAGTTACTTGTTTGGTCTTACGTGTTCATCTGTCATTGTGTCTCTGCTGTGTTCTTGCTTTCTCTGCTAGAGTTCTCTGTCACTTTACTTACTTTGTGCTGTACTTGTCATGGACTGACCTCATGTATTGTTAGTTTTCCTGACTGTGACCCCGAATTCCCCTGGCTTGCCTTTTCGTGTGTCCCAGACTTTGAACTACCATTGTGAGTACAATTTCTGAAACTTCCCTACAGCACCTGGACTGTGTTTTCTTTATCATTAGCACCTGTTTCATCTCCATTGAGCCCAGAGTGTGGATTCAGCCCAGCTCTCAGTGTGCTGTACTGCTTTATTAAAGTCTGTCAATATTTAATTCTGAACTTAACAATAATCTCCAGTTCACACTAAATCCTCAGTTGTAATTATGCCACAATATTTTTCAAAACAGACTAACTTTATTTTCTTCATTGTTAATTCATGGAACGTCAAATTTTCCACAAACAATGTTGTTAAACCAACAAAAAAATTACCGTGCACTTTCATTTGCTTATACCACCCTGCAACTGGCAACCCACTGAAGCTCAGTACGTGTGAGCCTGGTCAGTACCTGGATGGGAGGCCTCCTAGGAAAACTAAGGTTGCTGCTGGAAGAGGTGTTAGTGGGGCCAGCAGGGGGTGCTCACCCTGCAGTCTATGTGGGTCCTAATGCCCCAGTATAGTGACAGGGACACTATACTGTAAAAAAAAATATATAGTGCTGTCCTTCGAATGAGATGTAAAACCAAGGTCCTGACTCTCTGTGGTCTTTAAAAATCCCAGCACATTTCTCGAAAAGAGTAGGGGTGTAACCCTGGCGTCCTGGCCAAATTTCCCATTGCCCCTTACCAGTCATGGCCTCCTAATAATCCCCATCTATGAATTGGCTTCATCACTCCGTTCTCCTCCCCACTGAGAGCTGGCGTGTGGTGAGCGTTCTGCCATACTATCGCTGCTGTCGCATCATCCAGGTGAAGCTGGACATTGGTGGTGGTGGAGGGGAGTCCCCATTACCTGTAAAGCGCTTTGAGTGAAGTGTCCAGAAAAGCACTATATGCAGTAAGTGTAAGCAATTATTTTTATTAATTATTATTACTGTTTGCACATACCAATGAAAATGTAGTGAAGAGTTACTTGCATCTATGACAGTATTCCATTTCTGATTATGTAAACACAGAACAGATACCTTAAAGAACGTAAATTGGTAGTTACGTACACATACAGTACAGTATACCAAAAAAATTCTGATATGTGCTATAAGAAGATTATACTATCACTATAAAGAGTGTCTTCTATACCTTAAAAACTCTTTTGTAAAAGAAAAAAAATTGTCTTAGACTTTTGTGCAAGAAGAACTAGCACTTAAATTTGTAGAATAAAAATCATATAGATTCCTTTGTTTTAGATTTTTTATTGCCAAATGAGTATGCAATATGACTTTAGACATAAGGACTTTATTAAATCAAGCTGCTTTCAATAGACTTCTAGAAAATCTGTTTGAAATCAGCATAAAATAAGCTTGCTTAACTGCGAAAGCATGGTCTATATGATGGTATCCTTTTCATGGGCTTTTCATTCACTATAGAATATACAGTATAATTATGATCTCCCTGTTTCAGTTAGAAATCTGTTGCCTCTTTCCTCTTTCCACACAAGAAATAATATTATGGCACTGTCAACACCAGCAGGGATCAAGTAATGAAACTAGTTCCAGGAAGAAACTTAACGAGCAAAAGCTCTTCAGTCTCTTAAGTAACACTGTCAAGCAACGGGATAAGCAGACCAAACTGGCCATTCATTCAGCACATCCATTCAGCCAAAAATCAACTTTTCTGTATCATATTTATATAATCCCAAGAAATGGCTATTTGGGAGACACAATCAGGACAAGGGCACACGGCAGTATGCACCCATACAATTTGCAGTGGGTAGCAGATTTCCAAGTATTTTCATAATAATTTGAATTTTCATTAAATAATATGAAAATAATATTTTCATCACACTAATGTTTTCATAATAATATGATGATGAGCTGCATCTACAGTATATAATGTGTGTCAATTCTAAAGCTCTTTATCTAAAGAAAGGGGCCCACTTCTTTCACCACCAGACTGGGGAGGCTGGATTGAGAAAGCCCAGAGTGGAATTTAGCCGGGACGTGTGGGTTACACATCTTTTTCATTCACTATAGAATGCACAAATGAGAATATTTCTCATTTGAAATCCTATGCTTTGCTATGGCACATTGTCACCCAATTTAAGAACTGGTTTGTACATTCTGGTAATCAGCATACACAGAATATATTTAACAACATTGTGGAATTAACAGATAATATAGAATGACAAAAAAATTCATGGGCAGATTCATATTGGTTGCACAGCACATACTGTATGGTAATGAAACACAAATACAGAGCTCCTGCCTCGCATTTCTTTTGAGATGTCTTTCAATGTTTGATGATCAGCAAATCAGCATGAGAACAAGTATCAAAAAAGTTTGCATTTTTGATCAAAAGGTTCCTGAAGCTTGGTCCTTGAATAGTGCGACTATTAGCATGTTTTAGTTCCTTTTTCCTTTATTTCAACACAAACCTGATCTTGTAATCGGGTCCCACTGTAGTTTGGAAAAGTAAATATCACTCAAAGCAATGCCTAAATACACATTTTTGAATTAAATAAAGATTTAAATAACATTTTTTACATTTATTACAAGATCTAAATCCATTTAGCAAAATATATAAGTGCTGTTTCTAACATGAATGATACATTCTAATGTTACTCTTTGCTTTGCTTCTAGATGTTTTGCACAACAAAATGTGTTTTTAAAACAGTAATATATTGTGTAAAGAGTGTCTTACAAGGGCTGAAATAATACAAAAGCCATAGTAAGTTGAAGTGCTTAGATATTCTGTAAATGTCAAATTAATGGTTGCTAAAAATTTCTAAGACAGTAACACAAGTACAGTAAATACACAGTCAAAATGTGTGTGGATAATTGATAAAGTATGCAAGTTGGTATAGAATCATTGTACAAAATTACTGTATGTTCTTATTCTTTGACCAAATGGAACTGTGTTGCATAACTTATCATTCCTCCTGTGAGTGAGATAGTACATCAGTGAAATATAATAGCATATATTTGATATATATTTGAAAGATTTATGTTTTGTAGTATATGGGGCATCTCTTCTTAATTATGGGATAATTGTGTCGTATGCCAATAAATTAGACCGTTGCATTTATTACCCAGCTTTACTTAGAGTGAAGTAATTAATTAAATATGCTGTTCTTGGCATCAAAGAGAGCTGCATCCTGGAGAATCAGTCAGGCTATGGCTTATATTTACACCGTGAAAAAAGAGATTAGCTAGCACAGCAGGAATTCACCATCTTGGGTCTCAAGCAGCACAGTTTTTATAGTGTGATCAGGTGAGAAAGGAAAATCAGAGTTCATATTGAACATACTCCCATTTAACGTGAACCACATGTGTGCACAGCACGCTGCTTCTTGAAATCTGGGCCAGGCAGCAGGATCCCTGATCAGAGGATGGTTTTTTAATGATCAGTATTATCTTGGAAAAAGAATGAAGCCCAAATCTTAAAGTAAAACAAATCCATAAAGGTAGCAGATAAAATCTAAATTGCTTTGAAAAATGGTTGCAGAGGGTCTGGGAGTTGTTGAAATGAGTGCATTACAGTTATCTGTAATTATAAATCAATATATGTTTTTAAGTCTATAATTAATAGACACAAACTTAATTTAAGTGACATTTTTTTCATGAATTTTAATAAATAATGTATAACTTTACTTCAAGAGCTGGTTGTCATGTGTTCTGTAGCAACCCCCATTCCCCCCAGTATAATCACTGTCCTTCCCTATGTCAATCTGACACAAAATCAGTGAAACATCATATCACCATGTATTATTTTGAAAAAATATGGATTACTGATGTTGAATGTCAGGCAAGAAGGTTAACTGAAAGAAGAGGATGGGTTGCAATGCATTATGCTGTGAAGCAAAATTTGTTCCACTTTATCTGACAGTAATTGTTGATGACTGAAAGTGGAAATCTAGTAAGAGTCAATACAGAAGAGGAGATATATTAAAGAGAAATTAAGTAGAATTTGTTTGCTGATCTTTTATAGTTTAACTACTAATAGTGATGAGAATTTGAAAAGCGTGGTAAAGTTTTCTCTGTCACTGAAGTGTCAGATGTCATGAAAGCCTACCATTTAGAGAAATATTAAATTTGAGACAGCAATGGAGAATTGAAGGGAAATATGGGACTTTTGTTTTTCATTATCTGTTTTATTCCTGAAGTATAAAGATAGATCCTAAATATGACAATAAACACCCATTCTCCTTGTGACTTTCATTGCGTTTCACAGTCACAGAATGACTTTCATTCATTTCTGTATGAATCCAACCTATTTTGATTTTGAAAAGCTTAACTACGAATGTTTTGTTAAGGCTTTAGTCTGTAGCCATAAAATCCCAGCATCTCTGTTTTTGTCTTATGAGGAGCTGCATATCAAGATTGGTATGGAACCATAACCTAATCAGTTGTTCTTCAAGCCCATTAATTTTTTTGCTCAACAGTGAATTCATCATTGTGAGTTGATTCTGATTACCTTGAACTGAATTATTGTACTGAGGATAATCTTTTACTGTTCTTGTAGTTAACTTCAGTTGATCTTCCATAAAAGTCAAAAAGCAAAACTGCTCCTTTATTTTCGCATAGAATTAATGCTTATGTTTAAATGCTTAAAGTGAAAGAATATTGATGCATTCTCCAAATTGTAAAGCTATTGGTTCAAAAACAACTGCAAGCTTTTGATTAAAAAATGTTCCAATATTTTCCAGATATCAATATGTAACTTTTCCACTCACAACCCAACAGTTGCTATGAAAAAAGAGACTATCCAGATTTGCATCTTCTGTTTGTGACAGTCTAGTTAAATGCATTATTTTGAAGTTCCAAGATTAATCAAAGCACTGTTCAGCGCAGACCTGTGAGTAAATGATGTGTTTCATTTACAGTATATCGTCAAAGTTCCTGCTGTTTGCCAATGTGTCTTGATGCACATCCTACCATGTGCAACTGTCACGGTGTATGAATTACACTGAAACAATTCCATGACACTCTGACAGAAGACAGTGACAGGAAGGATAAGTGATCAAACCACACCAGGCAAGCCATGTGTAGTGACCAAGTGACAAGGTCTGCTTGTGGGGTCACTGCGCACAATGGGTGTCACCACTGATCTATAAACTCAGATGCAGTCATGAGGTGCCTCATCAATGGCAACTTTAAAACATACTACCAGACTAACACTGGATAAGTGTGCATAACATATCTGATATCTCATTTGTTACAGCAAATGTGACAAGGAAAAACAGTGAAACAGATCTAAATAAGAGAACGGCAAGTTATTAGAAGAAACCACTGTAAAACTGTAAGATGTTAATGCTCCTCCCTACATGGTTGTGGTCTCTCAGGAGCCCCTTGCATCACTTTAGGAATGGTAGCTTCATTCTTTATTTTTCTGTGTTTGAACCCTATCACCTGTGGAAGAAGGTGGGTTGTCACATACATTAATATTTACCGTTACCAAAATACATTCCTGACCTTGCAGACAATGGAGTAGCAGTAGTAGCAGTCACTGCCATATCACCATGCAGTTTAAATAGAAATTAAATCGGTGTGTAATGACCTAAAGTAGCATCATTGTGTTGTGTAGTTATCCTTTCTAAATAATAACCTGAAAGTGATGTTTAAAATAGTTTAACATAAATTAATTAATTACCTGAAAGTACAATAATACAAGTGTTTTTGGTTTGATAGCTGATCAAAAATCTTTGTTAACAAAAGTTTACTTTTCCAAGAACAGCACATATCGCATAATCTCACAGAAACCCACACAGGGTGCAGGAAAATGCAGATGCAAGCAATGAAATTGAAATTACTGCCCTTACAGTCCCTCACATCAGGTACTGATGCGCAGGAAACCATGTGCAGAGGAATGATTCAGACATTTTATGCAGCGAGAGATTATGGGCACACAAGTTTCTGCAGAATCATTAGTCTCTCTCAAAATCTAAGGATATTACTCATTCATCCTTTCTGCCATCCACCCCTTCATTTTCTAACCGTTCTATCAAATTCAGGGTCATAGGGGACATGGAACCTAGAAAGAAACACCAGGGCCAATTTTCCCTGAATTCAGTTAATCTACCAGTGTCTTTGGACTGTGGGAGAACACTGGTGCACCTGGAGGAAACCCACACTGACTCAGGGAGAACATACGAACTGCACACATATAGCAACCTACAGCAGGTCTGGATTAAACCACTGTGTCTCCAAGCTGCCCTAGTATATTTCTAATTTCAGAATTTCCTCAAAATAAATTTAATATGGAATTTTGTTGTTCTTCCGTCTAAAGCATGTCTATGGCTTCCTTGTGAAATACCTAGGTTCTTGCAATTCATTATATTTATTTTCTTTTCTTTAGCTTGATCTTGTTTTTTTAATAATTTTATGGAGTGATTTCTTTCTTTCAAGCCTTCTGTTTACTTTTCGGAAGAACGTGTTCTGCACTTTAAGGAAAGTCTTTTAACCGGTGCCATCCATTCTTTCCTGATCCCATACAGTATCTGTCTTTTTACTACTGATTTTACTTCTCATAAATTCTGTTCCATTCCTGAAAAAGTCTGCTTTCATGAAATTATAAACCTTTCTGGGACTCTACAGTACCTGTACTGTTTCAAATTATACTTCAAAGCATATGATATTAAAATCACAGGATACTTTGCCATTTTGTTACTTAATCTGCCTTGATTGTCTTGTCTTAAATGCAAGACTAGATGAGTACAGATATTCCCTCTAGTATATGTTCTGACAAACTGAGTCTAAAAGCAGTTGTTAGTTTTGTCTACAATTTCCCTTTCAGCTGCTGACATTCCTACATGTTTTTTGTCCCAGTGAGTAAAATGAAATACTATTATGATGTTAACTCTTCATTTATGATTTTATTATGGATGTTTTATTATGATTTTATGTTATGCCTAGCAGAAGTATTCACAACTTCCCAGTAATGTCATATTTTATTAAATTGCAAATTATTTTCAAATGAAATTCAAACTACGAATGATGTTCAAATTACAAATGAAATTCTGTGGCAAGACATGACAATTGCTGTCCATCAATGATCCCACACCAACCTGATAGAGCTTGAGCAAGTTAGCAAAGAAGAATGGGATAAAACTGTACCATGCCGGTGTACAAAGTTGGTAGAGATCTATCCTAAAAGACACAACTATGTAGTTGTGTTGGTTCCCTTTTATATTACTCCTGAATCACAGGAAAATAAACCAATTTTCTAACATGCCTGCTTTTGTAACAAAACGATCTATACAATGCTTTTGAATAATGGTAATTAATTTTAAAAACATTGTGCTTACAACCTAATTATATAATACAATGTTAGTACCTGCGAAGGGCAAACATCTGAAGAAGAACAATGTGTCACAGATGTGACTTTGGTGATTAAAGCAAAATTAATTTGATACAGTATAACTAACTATGTGACAGTGAGCAAACGTATACAGTATGAGAGATATACAGTATACAGTAACATACAGTATGAGAGGAGAACATTTAGCCCTTCTTATTTGGTATGTTAAATGTTGCATTTTAGATTAGATGTGCTTCCTGTTCTCAGTCATAAATGTCTGCGTACAGTACTTCACAGAGACTGTCATGAAACTGCAATGTCCTGAACTTTACATAGCACACAAGGGTTACTTATGCATTAATGTATAATGGATTTATTTCAGGCTTTCTAATATTTAAAATCTTAATACTTTTTGATGTTTCATAATTCAATTTTGATATCCCATCAAGCAGTCAGGCAGTATGTGCTGTAAAAGAAAGTACTGTAACATTAAACCTACTACCTTTGGCAAAGCTAAGACCTCCCCAGAGCTTACAATGAGTAAAAGTGATATATTGACTTATAAATGTATTACAAAGCCATACACCATATGATGTATTCCTAATTCACCAATATTTGATAGATTACTCCTTTTTGAGGTTACATGGGTTACATTTTGATATCCTTTCAGAGTGCTGTGTGCACCAAAAGCACATAGTGTACGGTATGCGCTAACCTTACTAGTTCAGACAATAGCTTGGGTAACAGGCAGCCTATACTGTAGGTCTTTATGGGCCATTAGTGGTGCATATACTGTATCACTTCATGGTAGCCCAAAAATGTTGATCCTGTGGCTCAGACAGAATAGAAAAGCATTATTTGTCACAAACCTGGAAACACAGATTAACAGTCAAAAGAGTGAGTTGAACTGATTGACATTGACTTATTTTAACATATAAAGCTGAGTGTTGAGTAAGTGAGTTTTTCCAAACTGTGACAGTAAGACATACAAGGAAGTGAAATATGTTCTGTTTCAAATTTGACCACAATAACGAATACATTTCTAAAGATTTATTCCAGTCTTTTATTTAAAGGAAGCAAGGCTTGAAAAACACCACTGGGTAATCCATACCATGCTCCCACAATTTTGGATACAATTGTGAAACATAAGACATTTAAACATATTTTTTTTTTCTATAAATGCGTGAAATAGAAGGTATAGTTTGATGTAGGATAACCAGATTTTACAGAAACTATTACAGCAAACCATTGCTAACAGTAATACTAAAGGTAAATTAGATGTACAGTACATGGTTGTCTTGATTCTCAGCTCCTTCATCTGTATTTATTGGAATCTAAAGAAATTGAGCTTGGCCACAGTGGCTGCTTAGCTAAAAGGCTTCAGTTGCATGGCACATCCTTGTCTTTTGAGTAGTTAATGTAAAAAATGTGATATTTCACAATTTGTGAAAATAGTTTTAGTGGAGTTTTTGCTGCAAAAATCTCAGTTCTCTAATCCTTAACTGGATCTTTGGTACCCATATCTATTATTGCAATTGACCACAGGTGACCTCTAAGAACTCCTACAGAATACTAATTTGTGGACAACTTTTCTTTATTTTTGTTCATGCCTCAAGTACATTCTCCACATCATTTTCTTAAGTCGTCACCACTACACAACCATCTCTTCCTGGAACAAGTTCAATTGTATTCAATTATAGACTGCATAGTAGTTCAGTTCCTGTAGTTCTGAGCTTACACTTAGTGTATCCACAGAGTTCCTTCACATATACTCTAATTTACAGATTATAGCTTTTACAAAATAAAGAATAATGTCTACTCAGTCCTCCCTGTGGTTATCTTATCTGGTTAGTAGTCTGAAGAACTAAATTTAAAAGCTACTTTGATGGTCTGATGAAAAGAAAGGTTTGAGATCTGGGGTTGTACTGTACATTTTTATGTCAACTAATTTCAAACTTCTCAGAAACAAAAAAAAAGATCTAAATTAGCAAACACATTCATGAATGTGAAACTGTAGTTAGGAAGGGTTTATGAAAATAAAGTTACAATACCTCCAGTATGATTTTTTTAATGAAACATTCAAGAGGAATTACTGTACTTTTTTAAAAAAATACCTCATTACCAAACACATGGCATTACCAAAACATGAAAATAACATTTCTTCCATTCCTGACATTATTTTTTTTGTGAATATGAATATGAACAACAGTAAGTATTATGAAAAAGAAAGAGGACACTTTGTTTTTGGTCCCCAATTAAGTTTTTGGTTTTGTCTGAAATAATACCAGACAGTATATGTGGATTATCTAAAAGCTTGATATACAGTATGTACTGTATATGGATAAATATACTTTAGATGTCAAAATAATGGTGACTCTTACATATCTTACAGTAAGATGAATGGAAAAATCAACATTAATTACTAATGTATTTGACAACCTTGTTAAAATAAAGTACAACAGAGGATATATTTTTACAGTACCTTACTGAAAACGTGTCCCGCACAAACATTCCTCTTTAGGAATAACAGTAGCTCATACTCCAGATATTCCACCACACAAGTGTAGAAATGTGCTGGCTTTCACTTTTGTCCATTTTTTCCTAATAATGTCTTAGAGCATATTAATGCCCAGTCCCTCAGTTTCTAAACCTGTTGATCTTTTTCCTTAAGGTAATTAACATTTAGTCTGGGTCTGTGGTTAGGCTTATTATTATGCTGAAACGCTAATCCTTTACCCACATACCACACTCCTGGGAATGTGGCAGTATATCAAAGAATGGAATGATATTGGATTGGATTAAACCAAAATGTATACCCACCCACCGGTTGCAAATTACAAACCCTCTTCTTTGATGGTTTCCACTGAGGAGATGGAAAAAGCCTCTTTCAAACCAAAACTCACCAACAAGCACTGAATTTGTCATTTGTGATTGGCGGTGAGTCAAAGTTTAATTTGGCCATTATTCCCTCACAAATACACCTTCCATTTTTATTTTATCTTATATATATATACAGTATTTACCAGCAAAACAATTCCATAGCTTCTGCACCATAGACACTGGACAACATTCTGACCATCTCTTGTTTTCTGCTTACATCCTGATTCCTGGACCTGGATAGTTGTTCAAACTTTCTATAGCACTTTTCGAGATCTCTTTACTTTTCCATAGCACCTTTTATAGGAGTTTTAAATTGTCCTTAGCACAGAAAAACAAGAATTTTTAACTTGAGTTAATGTCATGCACAGGCTTCTGAGTGGTATGTCCTCACAATACGATATGACGAAACTTTTTCTGATTTCTCAGAAATTATTTTTGCATCCAAATATTTTTACTTTTTTTTGCAAAAACACATACAAACAGTACATATAAACATTAGATTAAAAATAAATATAACATTACATATAAGACATCAACCTATACATAGTCATTACAAACTACTCCCACAGGAATTCACATAGGTTAACAGAACCTGTAAGTTTACTTCCCCATAACTACCCTAAGTCCCTAACAATACCCTTTCATTTTTTACCATAACCACTAATTGTACATGCTCATAAACCCATACTCCTTTATTGAGAAGTGATATATCGAGTAGTTTGATTAAATGTGGCATAAAGGAATTCCTTATTTTGTTACATCTGCATTGAGGAACTCTGTTTGAAAGCATCAGTTGTTATTCTTAATGCAGAACAGCTTGTCTCAACATTCTCTTAATGTAAGCAGTTTGATAGCTAAAGTTTCATCCCTGTTATCTTAGAACACATCTTCAAGAATCTGGACTTCTTGACTTTTTGTTACATGACTATTATACCAGATTTGTTATTCCATACTGTGTGACACATTCCATACTGTACTTTACCATAGAACTTGAAAAATGGACACAATGTGCCTGCTGGCACCTGAGAAGAAAGTAAATTCACTGTTGTACTTTATTCCAAATAAAGTTAACATGTGCCTTCAAAGACAGATCAGCATCTATGTATATTCCCAGAAATTTAGAGAATGTAACTTGCTTAAAGGACACGTTTTTAATTATCACTGGGGAAGAATATTCTTTGTCAAGACCAAAGACAATTTCTTCCTTTTTTCTAGTAATTAAAATCAAGGCAATTTTTCACACCATATAACCAAACTGTCTACAGTATTATGATACAGACTAAGGTCATCATCCATCAGAGAGTGACCATTCAAAAACTTCGGCAACTATAAATGATGTTCATTCTGACTCACTGGGGCTCGTCTGTGTAGTTCTGTCATGTCATGACCAATACGTAACAATTTCGTCTGTCTCATTTCTAACAGAAAACTTCTTTTCCTTTCCAAATCATTTATTATTCACAAACCTTGCACAGCTTCTGAAACTTTGATTAATTGAATGACACCGCAATGTACCAAGTAATGAAATATGAGACATGAATCTGAAAGCAAGTAAAGCCATAGATCACCCACACATTTACCAATTTGATCTTTTTAACAGAGAATGATATTATGAACTAGTTAAGTTATTAGGAAAAACAAGTTATTAAGTTCACAGAATAAGAGACTGGTAAGGCAATAGCAACAGAATTAAAGTAACAAGAGTACTCTTTCGGAAGGTGTTTATGAGAGAAATCTATACTGGGAGGCATAAAGGTAAAGGCATGAGCAGAAAAGGCCTTGCTTGTGCAGTTCTGTTAGCCTTCGTTTCTATCTGGCATTTTCCACAGAGTGACAGTGGTCAATAGAACTGATTGGCTCAGTTGTGTACACCTCACATTTCCTCTATAATGTTCTACACACATGGTGCCATGACAGTGTTTTATAAGGAGGGACTACTGAAGCAGCAGATCATTCAACAACAAAATAATTACATCTCCAATCATTAGACCTTCAAGTGACAGACTGCATATGTGTATTATTGTGATAAAGCAACAATGGAAAGGCCTTCTAAATTTTTAATTAAATAGTAAATGTGTTCTTTACAGTTATTGTGATAAAGAGACTTGCCAAAAATTAAATAAAAGCACTTGAGATAATAATCTGCTCCAATAACTGTTAATAATAATAATAATAATAATAATTACACTTATATAGCGTTTTCCTGGACACTCCACTCAAAGCGCTTTACAGGTAATGGGGACTCCCCTCCACCACCACCAATGTGCAGCATCCACCTTCACATTCCTCTCAATAAGGGGTTAGCTGCACTTTAAGATATAAAGAATGTGTTCTGTTTTTCCTAATGGATTTTTTTCTTAGTTACAGGTCAAAAACTTGTTCTAAGAAAAAACGGTGTTCTAGTTTTTACCACCTCCTGCTCATCCTACACAAGTTTTATCTTTCATTCACAGCTGATCGCCTTTCACGATCATCAGGCGTATCAATAAACAGATAAATGATACAACCACATACCAAAAAAAGGAATACAAATGAATACATTGCCATCGTATATAAAAAATTGAAGTTTTAGATCTGTACCATTATCGCTGAAATCATACTAACTTGTTCTTTCATGTTGCTAGAGTACTTTACTTATTCCTGGAGTTCCCCTTTAGCTGTGGTTTTCATTTCATTCTTAGTCATTTTGACAACTTAAAGCCATCTACTTGTTTAAACTTTCTACTTTCTACCACAAGTAGGTGGTTTTAAAATACGCTGGTGCTAAATAGTCCTATAATCTTATCAGATTCTAATACATACTATAAAACACAAGCAGACAAAATGATCAACTTTATCAATCTGCACACTACTCTCATAAGTATAGTAATTTAACAGTAAGGCAATCTCATTGTATAATCTTAATGTGATTATCTGGCACCTGTCTAGGGTGTATTCTGCTTGACAAACATTATCTGTACAGTTAGGCTCCACCTAACAATAATCCTCTACTGGACTTTGCTGAAACCACTTACTGAAGGTGGTGACTGAAAATGGATACATTATTTGATGAGTAAAAGATGAGTAAAAAAAAACACTTCCATCTGGTGCTAACCAACAGTCCAGTATCTCAGTATAACCCAGTAACTGATAGTTAAATTTCATATACTGTGTATCTTACGGAAAGAGTTAAATCATTCTCATGGTCTGGGAAAATCACTTTTTTATAAGTTATGGAAGAGTATAAACATCCCTGCGAATTCAAAAACATTATTCTGCTTGATCAATCCAGAGCATTTCATAGGAGTTTCACTCCACAAAATTATACCAATTTCAGATTTCTGCTGGTGTTAGTGCTTTCAAATATAAAACTATTTCTACAAACTTTACCAGTGGCACTCTTTTTTCTGCTCTCTTTAGTTGAAATTCAAAAATAGGAAGTCTGCAATAGTTTGTCGCCCCAGTAAACACGGCTCTGCTAATTTTCTCATGTTTAATTACAATTGTGCATTCACAGATTCTAATTAAATAACAATGAATCAGAATTAATGTAATATAAAGTTAGAATATTATCAGGCGGTTAGCATTAACACACATGAACTTTTAATTTTGTTTTCACCCAAGCTTTGCATAGTAATTGTACTTTCTGTAGCTTGGTGAAACCCTAAGATGGAGTGGAGGCTAGTGTGCTTTACTCGCTGAACTCAAATGGAACAGCAGCATGGTCATGAGGTTGACACAGACCACCCCCCCAAGAATAAAGTGGGACCCCATAACCTAGATGAATTCCTAAATTACAAGTTTAAAACAGAATATGAATAAGCACACAGTAGATCAGAGAAAGTAAACGGACATGCAAAGTCCAGTGGACACCTGAGAATTAAGGGCATGATGCCCTGGAGAATACTGTTTTAAGAGTAGGGGTCATAGGGGTTACTGGAATATAAATTCTGTGTGGGGAGGAACCTGCATTTTCTTTCGGAGCTTGTCTACGTACAGAGCATCCCTCCCCCACCCAAAATAAAAGCACTAATACAAATTTGAAAATTGCCAATGATGAATCTGGAAGGGGAGTTAGAAATATTTATTCGAGGGCAAAGGTTGCACACCATTTCGTCCGAAGGCAGGTATCAGCAGTGCCAGATTTCCCAGTAGGCACAGTGCCTAGGGCCTAAGAAGGAGGGAAACACTAGTGACCAACGAAAAACCAGCTGAAACAACATGCTTGCCATTGGCTCTAGGTGCTCCCAATCAATAAATATACGCTCTCTAGCGGCTGTTCTAGAAACTAGAAGTATCGAAGTGATGGTCGCTCGACTCGCTCCAGCCCGCACTGGTTGCTTTAGCGGGTGCACCTCCCCTTACCTACGTGCCCGCAAGGCAGGCTGGGGGCAGCGGCCATGGGGCTGGACTTGAGGTCAGTATGTTGACCAGAGATTTACCTGGCATAAATAACTTAGAGAGTTTATGATGAGCCATTGTAAATAGTTGTCAGTGTTTGATGCTTTGCTCCTGTAACCCACCGTAAACCCTCCTTGATCCTTACCCTGTGTGTGTGTAACCACTTCGAGGAGTTTCAATCTCTGTCTGTCAAAGTCCAATGGGCTTAGGTAAATAAACTTCTTGTTGCCAGCACATCAGGGGTGTGCGAACTTCATTCTATGCAAATCCCCCAATATATTTATAACGATAGTTTAAAGTGCATCATGTCAATCAACATAATTCAATTGGCATTTAACCCTCTTTTTGCTCATTTAGGAGTGAAAGTGCCTAGGGCCTAGGAACACCAAAATCCGGCCCTGGGTATCAGGGACACTGGGCAGGAGCCTGTACCTGAGGTGGACTGTTAACGCTTAATATCATAAAACTCCTAAAGAAAGCAGATCATGGTTTCATGGTATAATGTTGTGTATATTGCTTTATATATATGGTCATTGTTGGATTAGATCCAGCAGTTATTGATGTTCATCTCTGTTTTTGTGTTTCTCTTGTACTTATTTTTTGTCTACACTACAGCAAATGAATGTTTGGTTTGCCCAAATCTTCGTGAGATTCTGCTGAAACTACTAGTTTATCACAATATCATAAGCAGGTGTGACACTGCCGGGGGCTCAGTGCGGTAAGCAGTGATCTTTTAATAGGCACTTGGGAAACAGGCATATAAACACAGACATAAGGTAAAAAACACCGCTCTATAGTCAAACAGCTTTTAAACTATCAAATAAAAAGCAAAGCAGAGCTCTAATTCCTTTGCAGGCAATAACCACCTTTCTTCTTTGTACCTTCTGTATAAAGAGCAAGCAAACTAAGCTGCTTGCTGGTACTAAAAAACGTAAATGATTTGTCCCAAAACTACACATGTAGATCTGGGCTCCTCAGTTGGTCACTTCCTTACTCCCTTCTCACTTTAGAGGAGTGGATATCAAAGGCTCTGCTGCCTGCAATATGTAGATGAAGGGCCACCTGGAAGCCTCTGCTTCCTGGTTTTTAACTAACACCCAACCAATTGTCTTCTACCAACTGGTCAGGTGACGGAGGATGGCAGGTAATCACACACAGAATTCTGGGCAATTTATTTTCAACGAGAACCGCCATCTTGTCTTCTATTGCCCTCTAATATAGAATATTTGGTTAGCATCACATACTAATATAAGGATGTTAATCCTGGTACCTGGTTGGTATCATGATTCACCATCATTGCTTGGCAAAATATCTGAGCAGCAATACTTCAAAATCATTGAAACTCAATGAACATTTCGATTCACATTGAGTCATTTGACTTTTGTCATTTGGGATGCTATTTGGATGCTGTAGCCATTCTATTAATCATTTTTCAAATAAAGATTTTGGAATTGCATCGTATAACGCATGTATTTGTGGACAGGTGATGGTAGTAAGAGGTCCATAGTTTCACCACTTATGCAGTCCATGACACATTTGCATGTCCATCAATTGTACAGTACAATATACATCTTTAGCATCCTGCAGTGCAAAGCACTTCTCTGAATACTATTAAGCGTTTTTCTTCAAAAATGCTCGATGGAAGATTAAGTTAGAATTTTAGTTAAAGTAGGAAAAGACTATAATAGAATAACTTTAACCCAAATATAACATAATTAAAACCACCTACATCTAAATATTTAAGGAAGGCTGTCACGATAACTAAGGGACCTGCACCTTACTGTAAACCTTGAAAACAGTAGGCAAAATTTAAATAAATATTGTGAGCTGCCATTCCTCTTAATTATGTCTTTATTCATTTTATACATCAAACTAATGGTATATTTCCAAACCCAGCAAGTCACTAAAACACCATGTCACCTTCCTGGTCATTTAACAGAACTTGAAATCGAAAACGTACGGTTTTTGTCTTTAAAAACAGCAACAATGTTACTCGGAGCTCATGGTTAGCTTATGTTCTAATGCAGCCTTTATAGTGTTAAGCAGAATGCACCTCATCAAATGTCTGAAACGGTGAGTGAGAGGCAAAAAGAAAAGTGGGTGGATTTACAACTTGTCTGAAACTTGCAATTCTAAGTATCCATCCATCATCTGACTATGCATTGTGCTCTGAAGCGTATCGTGCCTCAGGCATTGGCACCTTCATTAGCTCTGCAGATGTCCATTGATACATGTAGAGTGACAGAGGCTTGCAAGTGCCTGTTCGCTATAAAACAGAGCAGTGTGGAAGATTTCCACAGCCAGCTTTTAGAAAGAGTGTAATCAACATATGACATTTCCTCCTCGCCATTGCACTAGGTATTTGAGCTTAGGCCTTGATAGACAGTGTAAAAGTCTTTAGTTACAGATACATTTTGGTGCTGACACTGACTCCTACAGTATTTTGCTTTTCCAACTGGTTTCTGTAGCGTGCAGTAAAGGCACAGTACTACCACCACATACTAGCTATTATTTGTTTTGAAAAGCAAATTATTTTTATCATTTGAGATACAGTATATTTACATTAATTATGGGCTCTTTGTCAATATTAAACTGATTATACAATGGAGCTGCTCTTGTAATCTGACTTGTAATATGAAGAATGTAGACTTGAAACTGAAATACTGTAACATGGTAAGCATTGTTAAATAATAATGTACAATTCTAAGCATTTAAACAATAAGGTTAAGTTTAATTTTTAGGCTTCAGTTATGGATCATGAGATGAGTAAAAATAATGTAATCGTATGTATAACAAATCATTTGCAAAAATTTAAATATTAATAGGAAGCAGAACAATGTAAAGCATACTATTTAATTAACCTGTAAAATAGTGTAGCATCTACAGTAATAGTTTACCAGTACACTATAATGTTGAAATCTGTAACATTAACTGCACCATTAAGGTTCAAGAGATACACAAAACCTCAACTTGCATTTGAGTTTGACATAAAGATTAAAAAACATTACTAGATAATTAGACTTGTTAACACTTGAGGCTTGACATGCATCAAGTTCATAATCTAAAGGTTGAAGCCTTTTCAATAAAATGAGCCAAGGGTCTGTTGCATTGTTAGTAATGATGGCTTAGTAGAGCGACACATAAGAAAAGATTATTGGGCAGGTTGACTGAAGTCCTCTGGTGAAACATTTAAGCAGGGGAGAGTTTTGTCTTTCACTTCAACTTTTTATTAAGAACTCCATGTAAATGTTTAAGTAGCAACAGCATACAGTATATTCCTATGATATAGGCATTTAAATTCCTAAACACAAATATTGTCTGTTCATTAAAATTCTAAGATATTTGTTTTATGCCAAAAGGAGTCAAAAGAGACAGGCTCATCCAGTTCTATCAAAACAGCAAATTACACATTGCTAAAAAGACATTTCTTCTCTGGAATCAGCAAGGAAGACTTTCGTTGAAGGGATTTGACTGGTCTGATTCAAGTAGTCAACCTCAAAAGCACTGAAGCACAAACTAGAAGACATTTAAAACTGAAAACATTTGTTTACACAGACGATTCATGAGTTTGGGACAAACTGGCTTCATTAAAGAAATGGTGGAATAACATCCTTGGATCAATTACCTCTCAGCAACTAAACAAGCTCTAAACAAGTCAAATGGGCTGAAAGGTCTCCTTTTTTATGCAAACTTTTTCTGTTCTAATATTTCTTAGCATTATCCCCAGAAGTATTAATGTATTTTTTTCATTAGTGTTCAAGATTCTGTAGGTCATCCAAGAAAAATTGTGGTTCCTGTTCTGAAGAAATAGTATGTCTCAAAGTTTCCAAATGCTGTTCTCTAGAACATTCCTTGAGTTTTGGAAAGAGAAAGAAGTCTCACTAGCCAGGTTAGTAACTGCCATTACCAACATAGGTTCATAGTCGGTGGTAAATTTTCCAGCATTTCAATTTTAAGCAGGATATACGGTGAATTAAAAATTTGAATCTGTATTATTTTGATAAAATAATACATTTTTATTTCAAACCCACCCAGTTGGAACTGGCAGTTGTTCATCAATCTGACTTACTGCAGGAAACCCCTGTACTGTGTTTGGAGAATGAGTGAAAACACGCCTCCCCTCATAGGTGCAAACTAACGATATTGAGGGAGCTTGTCTTGAGAGTTCTGGTATGTGCCTTCCATCTTAAAATAAAAACATTCCTTAATTGCTCTTCATGAGACACACAGACAAGGAGAGAAGTTTGGGGTCAGAGCGCAGGGTCAGCCATTAATACAGCACCCCTGGAGCAGTTGGGGTTAAGGGCCTTGTTCAGGGGCCCAACGGAGTAGGATTCCTCTGCCGGCTGTGGGATTTGAACCGGCAACCTTCCAGCCACAGAGCCACTGCACCGCCCTATGTTGTGATATGTACACAAAAAGTGGTCCATTAATTAAGGACAGTTCTACATTACACTAGAATCTCTTCCTCTATATACTGTATCACCTTCTCAGATCACGCTCAGATTATTGCACCCTGAACCTTCCACTCATTCATTACCTTAAATTCATCTCTGTCAACAGTCCTCTTAAATCGCCCTATTTCCAACACACTACTCCTTGACAAAGCGATAGCGAATGACTTGCTACAGTATAATCAGTTCCTACACCTCGAAGCTAAACCAGCTTCAACAGTAACCACGTCTGGCTATTCCTTCCATTAGTGCAGCATTATCACCACTCATCAAAGAATTAAACCTTGTTTGAACATTGACCCCTACTCCACTGAAGTAACTGATGTTTACAGTACATCATGTCTGACCCCCATCTACTTTAATAATGCTGATTGTGTTCCAAACTTAAGGATTCTGCTTCTCATCCATTCCCCTTATTTGTTCTCACCCAAACAACATTCTTCAAAGCACCATGTTCCAAACCTCCTTTCTCCATGGTTGATATGGAAAAGCAATTAAAACTTCCTTCAAAATTTCTTTTTCCCCTAATGCATTCAATCTGCAGACAGTACCCTCATTAGCTGTCTTTAGCTTTGGTAACTGAAGAATGCTACTTCGGTGTCATGGAATTCTTTTCATCTCTTTCTGGGTTCTTGTCAGCATTCCTGCAGCCTAGCAAATTACACCAAATAAACTTTAATACATTTCAGACTTTGAATGCATCTCATCCCTTTGTCACATTGATTAGGATTTGGCAGTACTACTAAGAAAGAGTAAAACAATTATTTTGAAAATGCAATAAATACAATAGGAGTCTTCCTGCATACTGAAGGAACTCTTTGTTTTTATTCTAACTTTATGTACAGATGCAGCCATCTAGATTGCAAACTGTATGCATCGCGGTATCCTGGACAGCTGACCGTCATTACGTTTTTATTCAAATAATCAAAAACAGGACTGCACTACTCTGTATAATTGCCAGGTGACGCAGTGAATCCTTAAAGTAACACAGCTGTGTGTGGTTTTCAGATAAACTGGTGGCGTATTAAATGTTTATTAACACATTAATATTTTCTTGCGAATCATACCGTATGCATGCCACTGACAAACAATTTCATTAAATACAATGATTACATTCTTGACACAGGATGTTGATACCACGTTGCTACCACAGCTCCAAATGAGATACAGTATGTCACAACACAATATAACACTCATAGAATTATGTTTTTTTTACATAATAACAGAATTATTAGCAATTGTATATAGTTATTAGAGAAGAGATCATTTTATTTTAGAGTTTAATGATAAAACATATTACATATGGTTGCCTTAAATACATATCATATTTAGAAACAAATGAAACACAAAAATAAGGCTAGATTAAAATAAAGGTTTTGAGTAATGATATGAAATATTTTGTCGCTTACTATACGATACATTAAAGCTAAAAAATTTTTTGAAATTGTTAATATTACAATTTGCCATTGAGCTACAGTATGCACCGCTTGAAACATTTTAATTAAAATTAATCATTGCAAAAATAGTGGTGTAAAATCTAGGTGAAGGTTGTCTACAAGAACAACACTGATGTTTTAGTTGTTGTTTAATTATTTTTTATGTCATCATTTGCTTTTAAATATAGTTCATTTTTATATCCACTATATTTAATATATTTTTATAATTAAAATCTAAAACAAAGTTATCAGCAGCAGTACTTCAAGGATTCACTAAGTGGGAAAGTGCAATATTTACAATTTAAGTTGTTTTGATTAGTTATAGTCACTCAATGAAATTAATTGTTTTCTGAGAATTTCAGTGAATCCAGGCACATTGAAAAATGAGGCATGATCCAAACTCCATTCATGGCATGTAATCCCCTTTTTTCTTATTTAAATACCATGAATATAACAGGTTACCTTTTACAATTTAGGCTATGTATTTCATATGTTTTATGTAACATATAAAATATGTTCTACAGTATTTTCAAGAAATATTATTATTAGACTAAAGAAAAAACAGATTAAATGAAGCTACTGTTTCACTAACATCTAATGCAAAAGAAGTTCAACCTATCAATCTCCTTTGAGCAGTGAAGGGCGAAATTCATTATACCATAGATTGCTTTCAGATAACGCAAGTTTTGATATGCATTCTAGGTGGCTACACTACCCTTTTTAAACACAACTACAGTACATAAAACAATGAAGACTCAGAGTTCAGAGCTACCCTCTTAACCAAAATAAGAATTGTGCATCACAACATCAATTCACACAGTATAAAAGGTGCAACATGGGAAGTCTACATCCACTATAAAAAGCAGTTATCAAATGCATACGTTACATTTTCTTCCCTTTTAGATATTGGTCACAACAGAGTTCTCTGTTCAGTGTTGGTCTGATGAATTAACTACAGTATATTCAATTAAGTCTGGTGACTTTAAGTTATATATTGGGATTTCATTTGCTTTTTCCTTTGCTCATGGCCTTGAGGTAGGTGTTGACTTTTCACTTACCTTAACATCACAGATCTGATCTATATGACTTCTCCAGATACAGATGTAAGATACATGTACATTAGGGCCTGTTCTCATGACGATTTTCTCTGATGACCACTTATCCGCTCCATAATCTCATGCAAGAACTTCCTGCCCTATAAAGCTCCTGATTGGTTTATCATTCATTTGATTGAATTGTTTAATTTGTTCTTGTATCTGAATGTCAGGTGCAAGACTTCAGGTTCCTGTTCAAGAACAAGAAGAGGAAGAATATCATTGCATCTTTATTCATGTTTATTCGTGTGCATTTTAGAAAGTTTGCACAAATTTCTCCACTAAGCCATTTGTGGTTGGATGGCGAGGAGCAGATGTGAAGTGTTTGGAAGTCTTCAACTCCTCTGAAGTAAACAATCATCCATTATCACTGCAGATAATGCATTGATATCCTCTAGAGAACTGCCCTGGCAATTAATTTCATTGAAGAAAATTATGATGACCTGTTTGAATTTTAGTCAATGATGACAAAATCCTCTAGAAAAAACAACCCACAATTATGCTGTTGAAGAAGTGGCTTCTTTAAATGTATTTAAAGCATTTAAAGACTAAATGCATTTTTGTTTGAGCAAATTAAGACAAGACAAAATTACCTGTTCTACTAAAACTCATGAACATTTCGTCACATGTGGTTCATCTTATGCGTATTTACCTTCTGTCTGGTAAATAGCTAGAAGAAAAAGATCTGGAGTTTGGCAGTACTTCGAGGATACCAAGTAAACTGATTGCAAGACATTGCTGAAGATAAAAATAGAATGTGGTTACTACAACAAATTTGAAGTGCCATATGCCAAAAGCACTTAGACACCTCTGAACTGTAAATGACATCTGTTTTTTACACTGTAGCTAGTCAACAAATTAAGTAAGACTAATTCATATTTTATCATTTGAATATTAGGAAATTAGTAGTTTTATTTCTTGACTAGGAATAAATGTATCAGAACTAAATTACTAATTTTAAAATGTGAGAATTGGTCATCCACACTGTATGGGTTGCATTTCAGCTTTGTAATGGCATTCTGTCAGAAAGAAATAAAGTTTAAATTCTTTTGTTCATATTTGATTTTGGAAACATTAAAGTGAGTGCAGAAACCACTTTTTGTGTACATATCACAACATGGGGCGGTGCAGTGGCTCTGTGGCTGGAAGGTTGCCGGTTCAAATCCCACAGCTGGCAGAGGAATCCTACTCCGTTGGGCTCCTGAGCAAGGCCCTTAACCCCAACTGCTCCAGGGGCGCTGTATAAATGGCTGACCCTGCGCTCTGACCCCAAACTTCTCTCCCTGTCTGTGTGTCTCATGAAGAGCAAGCTGGGGTATGTGAAATGACAAAGAAATTGAATATGGCCATTAAAGTGATCTTATCTTATATAATAGTCATCAGACATGAATGGTCTTTAATTGCATTTAGTTGTTGTAGCTGGGTGCTTAGCTAACCAAGAAAATATTATCATATCTCTAACTTCTTATAGTGTATGCAGGCAGTCTTTTTTATTTATTCAGACGAAAGTGCATGGAGTGAAAATGTAACGACAGACCTAAACCCCAGGCATGTCACTTTGTTAGCTAGCATGACATCATTAGCACTTAGACAACTTTTAGACTATGGTAGTTTGAATGAAATAATATGGTGTCAAAAGAGCTAGTTATTAAATAAAATAAGGAACTATTATTAACAGTTCCAAAATGGATTTTGTTATTATTAATGAATCATATAATGTCTCTATATAATATTATTTAACCTTTATTGTATAATCAATCATTGTATGTAATCTCTGACCACTCTTGGGATCAATGTACTTTAGAAACAATGACTTGTGCTTTTTGATAAAATGTCACCAAATCTTTGAAATATTTTTAGAGTCAATGTTAAGGTTTCTTAACTGTTTTATGCACTTGTTTCTTGCTCAACATTGTGTGTTGCCACACAACTATCCAAATAGAATTGTAAATTAAAAAGGACTTAATTTAATTTCCTAAAGAACTAATTTATTTTGTACTACAAATAAATAAAACTAAAATGTTTCTACATTTTATTATTTAACTAAATGAAACTGGATGAATAAATGTTAATGAAACGAATTCAATTTTAATCAACTAAAAGAAAGAGTGATTACAGTCAAAATGTACTCAACCTGACTAAATGTGAAACATGTGAATAAATGTGACTATGACTAAAAGACAATTTAGCTGACTTGACTAAGGTTATGACTAAACCAAAAACTGGTGATTTAATTAGCACTGCTTCCAGGCCATTTTTTGAGTACATTGTTACCAGTACAATCTTTTCAGAGGTTGTTGACTTATTGTAAATGACACTGGCCATGTACATCAACTGCAATCAGGAACACACAGTCTGAACTGCTTTGCAAAATCAACATGCATACAGTATGTTGAAAGCCACTCCCATTGGTGTAATGGAGTGTGGTGCTGCGTTCAGGATCTTTGTGAAGCATTCTCCTCCTGCCAAAGAATCCAAAATCTCTTTAATATGAGGCAGTAGATACTAAACAGTGAGGAGTACATGATTATTACTTTAAATTCCATTAAGATATGTGCTGTATGTTTCCAGCTTTTCTTCTCTTTAAAACTGGGGAAATTGGTATAGTGAACTCACTCATCCCCATCCCTGTATCCTCCGTAATAATTCCTACTGTAATTCCTACTTTGAGTAAGATTGCATATACTGTAGCTCTGCACAGGGCTTAGTAAATTTAAGACAAGCTTTTTTATCTTGTTAAATTCTTGCTTTCTTTCCTTTCAGTGTTCCAATTCCTTTTTTTGTAAAACTACTGAGAGTGTGTGAGCAGCTGTGAGTCTTTCGGCAGTGATCCTACTGCTGTTGTTTTGTGATGATACAGTACAAAGCTTTGATATAGTACCAGTCTAGTTCCAGCTAATTTTTCTTAACTTTTAGCATCCAAGCAATACTCGTGCTCCTTTGCAGTTTACAGTCACATTTATTTTACCCTTTTCTCCAGTGAAAATTTTGAGTTACTGTTGAATCACGGCTGTTTTTTTCAGTGGTACTTTTGAAAACAGTCTCTTTCTACAAAGCTTACAGATAAAGCTGATCCTCTGTCTACTTCCATATTCAATTTCAGAGGCATTCAAGACTTCAAATACCTCAAGTCAATAATAAGTTTTCAGCAATAATGTGAAGTTGAAAGCACAGAAATTGATTTTTCTCATTCTGATTATCTGATTCTGTCACTTTAAGTTATTTCGGACTGTCACTTTTGTTACGATCCCTGCCTCCCGGCAACGGAAGAGGCAGAAGAAGGCGTAGCCTTACTTCATCAGTCTACCTATCAGTTTACTTATTCACCACCACACCCCCGTCTCATCCTTTACTTAAACACCTGTCTTTTCCTACCTCCTCGCTCAGTATTGGTTTTCCTTTCGAGCTTCCTAGTTGCGCTACTCCTCGGATTACGGTTTTTCCCCCTTTGACGATGGTTTTTCGGAACATGGCTTGGCTTCGGTACTCACTCTCTGTTTTGGATCTCTGGCTTCCCCTGGACTCTCGGATTGCTCTTTTGTCTATGGTTTCGGATCACGGTTTGGCTTCGGTAACTCGTTCTCTGTATGGATCTCTGGCTTCCCCTGGACTCTCGGCTCGTTTCTTCGACTACGGCTTTCTTTGGATCACGGCTAGGTTTTATCAGCTCCTGCAAGTGGGTTCATTCACTGGTTTCGGTTTCTCTTACCGAATCCCTAACAGAATACTGAGCCATTTAACATGGACCCAGCGGAGCAAGAGGAAATTCGCTCGGTTTTGGATCAGCACTGGCAAGCCTTACTCCAGTTACAGGCTTCCGTCCAACAGATTTCCGCGCACCTGTCGGCAATGCCGCCCACCAGCAATCGAGAAAGTAACGCTGGAGCTGCCGCTTCGGCTCCACCCCCGCCAGCTCATACACCTGCCCCTCAACCTCTTCCACTTACTCCACCTGATAGGTTTGACATCAACCCTACGAAATGTCGGGGCTTCTGTGTACGCTGGTTTTCAGGCTCCATCCGGAAACGTTTTTTTCTCCTACAAGATTGCCTTCGTAGTTTCACTGTTAACTGGTCGTGCTTTGGAATGGGCTACTGCCCTGCTAGATCGTGGGGCCCCCGAAGTTCAGGATTATGATCTCTTTTTAGGAAAATTTAAGGGGGTTTTTTGTCGTCCCTTAGTTGGTCAAGACTCCGCCTTCCGCCTCTCCTCCATCCGCCAGGGCCGCAGGTCTGCATAAGATTATGCCATAGATTTTCGAGTAGCAGCAGCAGAGACTCACTGGGATGATGAGGTCCTTATTTTTCTTTTTCGTCAAGGACTTTGTGAAGAAATAAAGGACCACCTGGTAAATATGCCGCAGTTGGGCAGAACCTTGTAGGAAGTAATTTCCCAGGTGTTGGAATTAGAGCTTAGAATTCGTCAGAGGAGTACAGAAAGATCTTGGACACCAATACTAGGGGCTCCTCGGCCATCACCTACAAGAACTTTAGACTCAGAACAACCTATGGAAATAGCCCGCACCAGGTTAACCCCTGAAGAAAGAGAGATACGCCAACGAGAGGGTCGCTGCATGTACTGTGGAAAATTAGGACACTTTAAAGCTGACTGCCCTGCTTCATACTCATCCTTGAGGCGCACCCACCTTCTCAAGATCCTAAGGTGAGTGAGATAACGCAATCGCCTCAGTTTTCCTCAGGATTTTCTATTCTATTTACACTTTTCTGGGGTAATAAAAGGATGCCTCTTCTTGCTTTTATTGACTCAGGGGCGGCAGGAAACTTTATAGACGCCTCCATCGCTCAAACTTGGAACTTACCCTTGAACCTGGTGACTCCACCTCTTCGTGTTCAATCTATTGATGGTTCCCCAGTATCTCCAGGACTTATTAGGTGGCAAACTGAAATAATAAGCTTGCAGATTGGCGCCACCCATGTGGAAGACATCTGGTTTTATCTCCTTGAGACCCCAACACATCCCCTTGTACTAGGCTTTCCTTGGCTACAACAGCATGACCCTAACATTTCATGGTCCCGTAAAGAAATTTTAACTTGGGGACCCTGATGTATTAGGAATTGCTGTCATCTACCCGTAAGAATTGCACTCACGGCGACCTCCCCTTCTGGTGTTCTTACCATACCCCCTCAATATTCTGATCTACAGGAAGCATTTAATGAGCAGGAGGCTTTGGCCCTCCCACCCCATCGACCATATGATTGTGCCATTGACCTTTGCCAGGTACTATCCCTCCTAAAGGTCGTATATTTCCGCTCTCCAATTCTGAATCTGAGGCCCTGAAAGTATACATACAAGATTCTCTGAAGGCTGGACTTATACGTCCATCCACTTCACCTGCAAGTGCCAGTTTTTTTTTGTGGAAAAGAAGGATGGTGGGCTCCGTCCCTGCATTGATTATCGTGGCCTCAATGAGATCACAATCAAGAACTGGTACCCTTTGCCTCTAACTCCAGCAGCACTTGAGTCTGTGCATGGGGCCAAGATTTTCACCAAACTGGATTTACGAGGGGCCTATAATCTAATCCGTATTCGGGAAGGGGATGAGTGGAAGGCGGCATTCATGACTACCCATGGACATTATGAATATTTGGTCATGCCTTTTGGTTTGGTAAATGCCCCAGCAGTGTTTCAAACTTTTATTAATTACATTTTTCGTTATCTGCTACAAAGATTTGTCTTGGTATATTTGGATGACATTCTAATTTTTTCTAATTCCTTCCAGGATCATGTTCTCCATGTCAGAGAAGTACTCTCCCGGCTCATTAGGGATTAAACTTTATGTCAAACTGGAGAAGTACACCTTCCATGCTTCTAAGATTCATTTTTTAGGTTACATCATCTCTCCAGAGGGGGTGGAAATGGATTCGAATAAAGTCTCCGCGATTACTGAGTGGCCCACACCCAAGAATCTCAAACACATACAACGATTTCTTGGCTTTCTTGGTTTATTCGAAACTTCAGCTCGGTGGTTGCTCCAATAACCTCTTTAACTCGAAAAGGACCAAGACAAGGTAAATGGATCCCTCAAGCAGAAGTGTGGGTGCTGTTCTCTCTCAACGTCATGGAGAAAAACAGATTCTTCACCACTGTGCCTTCTTCTCTAAGAAGTTATCCCCTGCACAGATGAACTATGACGTTGGTAACCGTGAGCTCTTGGCCATTAAGTTGGCATTGGAGGAATGGAGGCACTGGCTAGAGGGTGCTCATCATCCATTTTTGATTTACACTGATCACAAAAACCTGGAGTATTTGCAATCGGCCGAACGGCTTTGTCCTCACCAGGCCAGATGGTCCCTTTTTTTTTTACCAGATTTAATTTCCTCATCACCTACACTCCAGGCTCTAAGAACATCAAGGCAGATGCTCTCTCATGGATCCACGACCCTCCTGAGGCTGAATTGATTCCTGAACCCATCATCCCATCTGGTAAGTTCCTGGCAGCTGTAAGATGGGACATTGAGGTTATAGTTCGACGAGCCTTGGTTGGACAGATGGTACCTCCTCAGTGCCCTCAAGACAAATTAATCGTCTCGAATCCAGTCAGATCTGCAGTTTTACAATGGGGACATGACTCCCGTTTCGCTGGACACCCTGCATTCCAACGTACTTTGGATTTCATCTCCAGAGACTTCTGGTGACCAACTATGGCCAAAGAATTCAAGGATTATGTCCAGGCCTGCTCTATCTGTTCTCAAATGAAGTCTTCTCGGATGAGGGCGGCAGGCCTTCTTCAACCGTTACCCATCACTGACCGCCCTTGGATCCACCTCTCAGTTGATTTTATTACTGACCTTCCACCTAGCCAAGGACACACGACTATTATGGTAGTAGTAGATCGCTTCTCCAAATCTGCCCATTTTATTCCGCTGCCTTCTTTACCTACGGCTCGAGAACTAGCAGAATTGTTTGTACTGCATATCTTCCGTCTGCATGGCATCCCTAAAGATATTGTTTCAGATAGGGGCCCTCAGTTTGTCTCCCGATTTTGGAAGGCCTTCTGTAAGTCGCTGGGTGCTTCAGTTTCGCTTACTTCAGCTTATCACCCTCAGGCCAACGGTCAGACGGAACGCATGAATCAAGAACTGCTTACGGACCTATATCTCCTCTACCCATGATAATTGGGTGTCCTTGCTTCCATGGGCAGAATATGCACACAATTTGTTGTATACTGCATCTACTGGCATGTCTCCCTTTAAGTGTGCCTTAGGTTATCAGCCTCCTCTTCTCCCAGACTCCCATCCCGACACAGAGGTTCCATCTGTTCAGGACTATATCACAAACCTGCAGACCTTCTGGAGAAAGGCCAAAGCCACCCTTCTTCGCACCACAGCTCAGCAGAAGAAGGTGACTGATCGGCGCCGTCGAATCCCACCCAGATTTCGACGTGGTCAATTTGTTTGGTTGTCTACCCTTAACCTTCCTCTAAAGCAACCTTCTGGCAAGCTTGCTCCCAGGTACATTGGTCCTTTTCGTGTCCTCACCCAGATTACCCCAGTAACTTATCAGCTGGCCTTGCCTCCTACCCTTCAGATCCACCCTACTTTCCATGTTTCCCTACTTAAGCCCTTTCACAGATCCACCCTGTCTAAACCACAACAAAAACCCCCACCGTCTCGAGTAATTGATGGACTCCCTGCCTACACTGTCAATAAGATCCTGGATTCTCTATGGTCTCGTGGATCCCTGCAATATCTAGTTGATTGGGAAGGCTACGGTCCAGAGGAGCGTTCGTGGGTTCCGGAGAAGGATATTCTGGATCCCAACCTCATCCGAGACTTCCACCTCAACTTCCCTGATTGTCCCGCTAGGGCGTCAGGACCCGCCCGTAGAGGGGGGTTTATGTTACGATCCCTGCCTCCCGGCAACGAAAGAGGCAGAAGAAGGCGTAGCCTTACTTCATCAGTCTACCTATCAGTTTACTTATTCACCACCACACCCCCGTCTCATCCTGTACTTAAACACTTGTCTTTTCCTACCTCCTCGCTCAGTATTCGTTTTCCTTTCGAGCGTCCTAGTTGTGCTACTCCTTCTGCTTTGTGTCTTTCTTGGTTTTCGGGTTACGGGTTTTCCCCCTTTGACGACGGTTTTTCGGATCACGGCTTGGCTTCGGTACTCACTCTCTGTTTTGGATCTCTGGCTTACCCTGGACTCTCGGATTGCTCTTTTGTCTACGGTTTCGGATCACGGTTTGGCTTCGGTAAGTCGTTCCCTGTTTGGATCTCTGGGTTCCCCTGGACTCTCGGCTCGTTTCTTCGACTACGGCTTTCTTTGGATCACGGCTAGGCTTTATCAGCTCCTGCAAGTGGGTTCATTCACTGGTTTCGGTTTCTCTTACCGAATCCCTAACAACTTTCTATGTCAGTAATTTTGTGCACATTTGTGTTTCTCTCTCTGAAATTTCTCTTTGTTGTTTACAGTATGCACATTCTCTAAGTGTGACCCCACTCAGGGTTTTCTCTACAATCTTTGTCTTTAAACCTTGTCATTTGCATCATTGACCTGCTGATGCCATATTTAGTGCTGGTGTTCTCTCCATCTTAGTTTGGGCAAAAGTGTAAACAATCTGAATGACAATTCATGCAAAGTATTGTCCTTCAAATTCAACACCCCTCATGGCATCACATAAAGTACAAAAATAATTGCCAATATCTCACAGTCTTAGAACATTTACATCCTTGTATGGAATTTGAAAACATTTTAAATAATCAAAGTAAATAAAAGGGGTTTTAAGCAAATAAAAGAGGATTCCCCATTTAACATTTTCTTTGAATGTGATTAACACCACAAAAAATATGTGACTGTTTTTCAAAACTATATTTTGCGACACATGTCAGGTTTGAAATCTGATCTGTGACATGAGCAAACTTAATCATCATAAAACTATTTAAAAAATATTGCATTGGTGTTGATCCTCTAAATGATACGGTCCACAGCTGGTATGTCTTAATGATTCTTTGAAAGCTTCACTAGAGCCAGATGAGGTCAATTTTAAAACATGAAATCCTTTTCTTCAAATCCATTTCTCTGACATTCCTCATGATAACCTGGTATTGAGTGTTTCACTTCCTTTCAAGCCCAGATTTAATCAAAGTGACTTCAAGGAGGGTCCCTAGATACCTTTATTTCCTGAGTAAGGTTTTTTGAAACTACTACATAATATCTCAAATAACTAAATGTTATTAGGTTGTTATATTTACAGCATTTAGTTTTGGCACATTTACTAGATATAAATAAATGTAATTTTTGTGTATTTAGAAATATATGTAAATATTTTTAATGATATGCTATTTTCATAATAAGGTATACTGTTGTACATAATTTTTAATCATATGTTAATCCTGAAAACGTCTGTCATTGCTAAATGAACTTTTAGTTTCAGATCATGAAGGATATGAATACATTTGGAGGCTGCTGTAGATCAGATATCACATGTATTTAACTCTTCAGTCATGGTCCTCCTTAAGGCCTGTTTAATAAAAATAGAAATGTACTGTATCTAGATCTACACAGAATAAACAAATAAATAAAATTCTGTATTAAGTGGCTGCATCAGTAACTTAAAAATCCTAATGTATTAAAAACGTGTTTAAAAAAGAGTGTATAAGTACTTAATGTTAATTACTGACTTAGACCTGAGGTTTATTTAAGCCCTACTGCATTTCCTATACAGCTCAGTGACTGTCAGAAGATAATTTCAGCAATGCGGAGAGAAAACCACAAGATGTTTCTGTTCTCTTAAACAATTTGTCTTCACATTAATCTTAAGTGTAGCTGACAAATGCATAAACCTGCTTGTCAGTCATTCAACAGACTACATTGATTCTATAACTGAAACCTTTTCACACTTTGTGTTTTGTCCTTTATTCCATATTTTAACCAAAATAAAAAAATCTTTATGCCTGAGATAGCTTTACTGTATCTATTGTCAAGACAAGGTCTCTAAAGCCCTGACCAAGTGATTGTCAAGGGGATGATATGGAGGTACACTAAGAGGAAAATGTGTATAAAAATAAAAGGCACTGTTCTTTTAAACAACAAGTACATTTGATTACTTATCCTATCGGCCAGGTCATCCATGTGTAAACAAAAAGTTATTTTTGTAAAGCCATCTTGTGCTTTTTTCACCTCCTTCATTTCAAAGCCACAAGCCATTATTCACATAAAGGTCAAATAATCTCATTCAGTTTGAATCTTGTGTACGCATACATATTAAGTTAACAAGTCCGACAAAGAGAGTAGACCTATATGTTAACAGTTAACATAAAATAGAAGTGAAAGATCCAACATTCTGTTATTTCCATTAGTAGTTAGATATTAAGCATTGTCAGTACTGCATACACACATACTGTATATGCGGTGCGGTGGCTCTGTAACTAAGGATCTGCGTCTGTGGCTGGAAGGTTGTTGGTTTGTATCCCACAGCTGGCAAAGGAATTCTACTCCATTGGGCCCCTTAACAAGGCCCTTAACCCCAACTGCTCCAGTGGTGCCGTATTAATGGCTGACCCTGCGCTCTGACGCCAAGTTTCTCTCCCTGTCTGTGTGTCTCATGGAGAGCAAGGTGGGGTAGGTGAAAAGACAAATTCCTAATACAAGAAATTGTATATGGCAAATAAAGTGATCTTTGTCTTATTGTTTCAAGGTATATGTAAGAGCATAAGAACCGTTTCAAAGAAGAGGAGGGCATTTGGCTCATCTAGCCTGTTTGGTAGTAGCTAACTGATCCAAGGATCTCATCCAGCTGTTTTGTGAAAGAAACCATGGTATCAGCTTTAACAACATGACTGGGTAGCTCATGCCATACTCACACAACTCTTTGGGTAAACAGCTGCCTCCTGTTTTAGGTTTTAAAATCACTTCCACACATTTCCACTTTCTTTGAGCTGATGCCAGAGCAGAAATATATTTTCTACATATTCTAACGTAATGATCAATATTGCACATAATGCTCTTAGTGACGTTTTACTGCTGCATTAAACATCTGTTGATTTAAGTTCTGCTCTTTTAACTGTTTATTCTAGCATTGTTTGCCTTTTAATTACTTCCCCACATTGTCTATAAGATGTAAATAAGGTATCAACATTAACACTTAAGTCTTCTTCATTTACAGCATCTTCTATAGTATATTAATATTTCACATTTTGTATTCATGTTCATGTTTATGTTTTTGCTACCTGCATACAAAGCTATGCACTTGTCTAAACAAAACGCCATCTACTGGTATTTGCCCACTCTTGAATTTGAACTAAATCTTTTTTTAATTCAATTTTCTGCACAGTTCTTCCTAATTTGGTATTATTACTACATGTAAATATAATTAGAAAGAGCAGTAATCCCAATACAGAACCCTGTGATGCTCTACTGATTACATCTACCTAATCTGAGCATTCACCCCTTTGTATACTCTCTATTTTCTTTTTACTAAACATTTCTTGATCCAATCACTTTTTGTCGAATTTCTACCACCAGAAATTTGAGAAATAATCATACTCCATATCAAAGATTCTGTGTGCATCCATTATAATTGTTGCTTGTTCCAAAAAGTAACAGATACGTGGGTCTGGCAAGACCTGCCTTTTCTAAATCTTATGTTGACTGTTCCCTAGTGTATGACTTCCATAGAGGGGACCCTCTAATTTGAGTTCAAACAATAATTACCATATCCACAGTTTTGTCACCCTTGTTATGGATGGGCACTACATTGCTGAATGTTGTTGAAATTAGCAATGTTGAATTATAATACCTTTATTTAGTGGTCTATACTATAGACCAGGGGTGCCCAGCCTTTTTTAATGTAAGATCTACTTTTTCATTTGCCAGTCCAGCGCGATCTACCAGTGTGAATTTGAAGCTCTGATATAGGAAAAACAGACTGTGGGCACATCAGTACAATAACGATACCCATCACTAAAATGACAGCAAATAAAAGCAAGTCACTCATGCTACAGTGAACAAGTAATCTTCCCCATTTTAGAAAAAAAGAATATACTACCTTAATAGGAGCATTGGCACTGAGTAGCCTTTTTTTCAGTGTCAGCCAGCACTCAGGGAAGAGACTTTTACAACCCATTCCACAAGGGCTAAACATACAGAAGGGCAGTAAAATGTATGACATTACATGCACAGACCTGAATTAATTTTTAGGCTATCGGAAAAAAAAAGTCAAATAGCTCATTTATTTTTTAAATTTTTAAATCGATCGACTGGCAAGCACTACGGGATCAACTGAATAGACTCTATAGCATACTTCTAACATGATTCCTTTATAATGTTTCTTAATCAATCTGGCCACATAGAATCTGAATTCCTCTAGCTAGATGAATATTCTTTTTAATATGGTGACTCATTGACACGAATTTTCCAACAGGTGATCAAGTCAGGGATAGTATCTATGGACTGGAGGATATGTAGCTCGATAGCTCATCCTCTGCTATCTCTCCTGTCTCTTCTGAACAGTGTGTATCCATTCATGATACATGGATCTCCATCTTTTTTCATTAGACAGGTTGCTGGGATTCCAAATACATCATAATTACTTGCTTCAGTGGTAGCATCTGTCTCGTCTAATTTCTTTCATATACTCATAAGTTTTAGCTATACAGATATGCACATAATTGCCTGGTCTTCATTATGTTATTTATTTTCTCCTGAGCTATAATGTAACTTCCATTTTGAAGTCTGTCTCTAACTAGAATGTTTTCAGTGGCCAAGAAAGCAGTATATTCACCCTTGTGTTGGGTGGATAGGTTAACAGTTGTAGTGGCTCACCTTTATCGTGAGCTGGTAGGATTAATGCAGAGACCACAGATTTAGTCCTGTACTTCAGGGCTGTGTATTCACTACTTCTGGTTTGCAACAAGGCTTATACTCCACCTGTGTTTTGGAGCATCCAAAGGTCTACTCTATAGTGGGGTGGTCAACCAATCTTTGTACATTTCTGTAAATACAATTGTTACTTGGTTGTAAATTGCTGCGAATTTTACAAAATATCAGATCTGAGAAATCTAAGCAAGGTTAGGCCTGACCTACTGACTGAGAAGGACCAGGTTGTTGTTCGAAGTGCTGTTGGTGGACACACAGGTGGCACTCTCCCTCTGCACCAAAATTTCTATACTACTGCTCCAGTATGGTGAACGGTAAGTCTTATCTATACAATTTGCTGTGCTTTGAATGAAATATTAAACTAAGGTCCTGACTCCTGGATCATGAAAGGTCTGATCACACTGCTTTTCAGAATAGTGGTGGAAATCCCAGTATCCCGGTTAAATTCCACTTTGGGCTGTACAATCTGCCTTCCTGATGTTCACCCTAAATTGAGGGAAGATCTCACATCTCCACCTTAAACAAACTGCCATGTAGGAAGACTGCTGGAGCAAAATAGCTGTTGTGAGTCACCCAGGAAGGTGTTGCACCTTAGCATTAGATGGTGTTGGTCCCATCTCATGTCTGAAACACTTTGAGAGCCTTTGGGATGAAGGGTGCTAAATAAATGCAAGGAATTATTGTTGTCATTAGTCCAGGAGACATACAGGTCCTTGTCCTTCCTGCTGTAATCTGTACAAAATGGGATTTTCTTGTGGATTTTATTTCATTTGTACTTTTTACAGTATATATAGGCCTTGTAGTTATACAGATCCATTGAACAAGTTAACAATGTAAAAACAGGCAAATACAGCTTGCACCTTAAAAGTATCTTGGATACGGCAGTTTAGGAAGGCAGCCAGTCAGTCCCTGGCATCAAAAAGATTGAGACGCGCTGGCTTACACAAGAGCGTGCATTACCATATTTATTATTACAGAGAAGTAGTACAAATTAAATCAAATATTTAGCCGTTTTGGGAGCAGCACACTGTCTAGGAAAAAAATGTTCTCTCAAATGCACAAGGCGTCTTGTTTTTATAATATGTACTGAAATTAAAAAAGAAAAAAGTAGTTTCCTCTGGAGGAAAGTTGATGAAAGGGGCAAGAAAGGGGCAAGTTTTAGTTTATTCGAACAGCCATGTTATAAGTGCACCGTTGCTTGTTTTTTTCCTCAAAGGCATTTAAGGTTAAAAGTAACAATTCCATTCCGTGTAATACAGTATCACTGCTCTTTCAGTGGTTTAATCAAAACCTCATCTATACGTCTGATTTTTACTAAATTTGTTAAACATTTAATGTTGTCTCAATTATACATGAGGAGTGCAACAAAAATGTTTCATATTTAATGTTTATTTTCTAAAATAATGTTTAGCAAAATATATCTAAAGCATCCACTCCAGGCACAATGTAATTTATTAAAGTTTCCAAGAATTTCCAAGAAAGCATATTGCTATAAACATACAGCAATTCATTTAATTTCAGTTTATATTACAGTACATGAATTTTTAACAAGAATTTGATGTTTTTAATTAGCCTTGTTTTACAACAGTTAAAAACTCTTGCCTTGTGTTCTGAAAAGGTTTCATCTGCCATACTGCTCTTGCTGCAGATAATAAAAAACAACATAATTTAATGGAGTGTTTCATACAGTACATTGTAATGAGAGATATCTACTCAGAGGAAAACATGACGTCCCTGCTGAGCACGAGCTCTGATTGAAATGGAGACTGAAATGTAAAAGCACTGCACTTTTTTTAAGAAGCAAATTAACATCTCAAAATCAAAGTCATTGTCCTATCAATATCTACCACTTGCGTCATAACATTCACTTCCTAGTGATCAAGACTTCTTTTCCATGTCGCAAAAAGGAAATAATTTCTATTCAACAATTGCTGGGTTAACTGTCAGCCAGATTACCTCCACAAAGCGAAGTGTCTTTCTGTTTCCCTAGTAACCCTCAGCTAATTTCATCCGGCTGCTTTCACTAATCTGTTTTGCATGAATAGAAATAATACAAATGGCAAAAAGGCACGAATGTGGTCCACACTTGAAAATACCCATTAATCTGCTTTATCGGAGGTTTTAAAGTACTCCTCTTTATACTCCTCTCTATTTCACATTCTTCTGATGCTTATATATATTATTTGTTCCCGAGAGAGCCGATCCTCTGCTATCATGGAAGATCAGCTCTACTGTATGTTCAGGAAAGACGTGCTCTCAGGTCCTCTGCACAATTACCTGACCGGTGTTATTACAGTCCTGTCATTAACATCATTGCTAATGTCTAATGGATACGCGGCAGGAAGTGAATTTTCTTGGTAAATGTTTGATGGAGTAATGGAAGTTTAAACACAGTGGAAAAAAGAACTATTCCATGGCAAAGCAGTTAAATGACCTTGGTGACTCAGTTAACAAACACTCAGTGGCTGGTTACAGCGGATGATTTATCTTTTCACTGTTCAGTTGATGTCTGCTTTGAAGGTTAAGGTGATGTTTCCAAGTAAAATATATAGTACATATGTATATCATATATAAATTAGACATCCTCATAAAAATATTTTTATTTTTAAGAAAATTTCACAGCTGACATATTTTTCAAAAGGTGTAGACGATGGCGCAGAATTACCTCAAAAATAATGTAAAAATGTAATGTGATGTTTGAAAGCTGACAGTTTAATATCATGCTGAATGTTTTGCATTCAAAATACAGGCATTTCCAAAAATGTGAATTAAGTGCATGTTCTCTATAACAACAGCTTTAGGAAATAAAATAGAATCTAATCATGGTAATGATACACAAGCTGTGTTAAGATTTGTTTTTGTGTTTTAGGTGAATCCATCTGAATGAATTTAAGAAAAAGCATTCTTTTGAGATATATACTGTACACACAGTAGTAAATTAAATGCTTAAATTCACAGTCATAACTAGGTGTAATTATGGATGGTATGTCAAACAATGATTTTGATTCTCAAGAATATTAATATATATATATCGTTAATTGTTTTACTCATTTTGATACCTGTCTTTAAAAATCAGTTGTTTTAAGTTCCTAGTTGATAAAATCTAAACTGCAGCCAAGCAGTTTAACAACTGAAATGATGTAGTGTGTCTGCCTCAGAACTGAAATGTATCATTAAAAACAAAAAAAACAAATAAGAAAAGGAACAATGACTTATAGCTGCTTATAGCCACAATTATTTGTATAATTTCAAACTAAAGGTAGACAATTTAAAGAGCAGATATTCTTAAATCTAAGTGGCAAGTAAATTAAAAGTCACCTAGTCATCAGGCAGTTTGCAAATGCATCTCAGACTGTTTTAAATTTGAAACAAAACAGATTAGAATCACGTTCATACTTGTGTCATCATGAATTTAAGGAAGGATTATGTATTATCTTTCACATTGGTATTTACAGTAAATATTGACTATCAGACAGAATAGCTTTGGACCTACGGTGGACTGAACAAATTTAATATTTCACTGAATCTTCTAAAACCAATGAGTATACATAGTGAGATAACTCATTCTTCAGTTTTTTTTTACTGTGCTCTTCAAAAGAAAACTTTTGTGTGAAAATAAAATTAATAGTTTTTATGCTTTTGGTGAATAATTAGTGGGGTTTCTGGTCCCTGCAGCTGGGCTCCTGTAGATATGTTCTTCAGCATGCAGGAGACTCAGGAAGAGTAGATGCACCAATATAGAAACACAATTTAAATACATTTACAGTAATAACAAAGTCCTTCTTTGCAGTTCTATTTACCCTTAAAAGAGACACTCCTTTCAAAAGAAGTGTATGACTAATTTATTTGCCAAACTGAATTAGCTTAGGAAAAATATTTAACTTCACTTTATTCCTTTCCCTTTATTATAATATATTCTAGTTTTTACACAAAATAAATCTTTTCACCAAGAGCAATTTAAACAGTATAATCAGAGCTCCTATACTCTACTTTAAAAAGAGAGACAAAATATTGCTTTTCCACACTTTTACCTGTACATACTCTAAACATGGAGCTTTAACTGAAATCACTTGTGCCTGATTAACTCAGGAATGATTCTAATAATTTGACTGTAATTTTGTGCATCACCACCTGGGAATTTTAGTTCTTGATATCTACAATGAACTACACAATTTAAGTGTCATGGTTACAGAAGGTACAGTACACATCCTTACAACATAGTAGACACCTTCTACTGTATAACCTTACTTCATACTGTCACATTATAAACATTTTTGGTACTATTTGTCAAATATTTAGTTGTTAAACCATGATATTTAATAACATAATTGAAAATATACTAGTTAAAATGCATATGCTATTTTTTTTAAAGAAGCATAAATATTTCTTAAAAGCATGTGATTGTTGTCCTTTTTCCCACCTAATCTGTATAATCTTTTGTCTACAATTCTCTTAACTTTCCACAGCCACCATCCAAACCAAGCACCTTCTGCTCTGGACTGCTTAGACATCCCTGTCAAAGTCCCCACAGGACTTTAATCAAACGAAGCAGATTTTGTTAACAGAACATCGATTCACAGCATCAATGTTAAAAAGTTAAAAAATAATTTCTCACCTAAATAAAAGTCTGAAGACTATGGAGTTCATAACGTACAGTGTCAATTATCACAATTTTTCTAAAGTTGTTAGATGATCTGTGACCTATTGTGTCTCATCAGCAACATGTACTAAACAACAACAAATCTTGGAAATTCAAGTCCACACTGTACTATAAATTTGAACAATACATTGTATTAAAAAAAAAACATTGATCTTAACTACAACATCTTGTGAAGCAATTGCAATTTGTTCCTTTGCGTTTTAAATTATTTTGATGGACTTCTTGTTGGGGATAGAGGTAACACGTGCGTCACCATTTTCATGACCCCCAACAAAAGATCCTGGAGCCCGAACATGCTCTAACTGGGCTCTTGAAAAGAGAAGAGCCACATTGAGATTTCATTGTCTTAATGGTCTGAGCGCTGCTGCACTCAGGGAGGTGGGAGTACCTCCCCTCCACTTGTACACTGTGATGACCTTCCTCCTATTCATCTGGATCAACAGGAGCTGCGAGAGAGTTCATAGCAGAACATAATTTAGTCAAATAGGTAGGCCATATTTACCTGAATTTAAGACAGCATTTCTTTTTATCAAATTTCAGGGTGGTCCAATTGGCCTGTATCTTATATTCGAAAGTAAAAGAAAGATTTTGGAAGTTGATCTGGTTGTTGACATTTGCCATCTCAGTACTGAACAGTATTGAACTGTTTGCACATACCGTATACACTGCTGTTTTGCTCGGTTCTGGCATGTTGATGTGATTGAGTGCTAAACTTTTAGATCCATTTTTGCATAATTATCCAAAATGAACAAGAGATCACAGTACATTTTTACTTACGAGAAGGAGGTGATGATGAGGCTGAAAGACAGTTTGCAGTGGATTCGTGGGCACAACAAATATGATCAAAGTTCAAAGCCCAGGAGGTACCTTAAAAATAAACATTCCAATTTAAGAATTCAAAGTGTCCCTTGCCTGGAGGAATGGGTTTTATCATTGTGGTCTTGTCCTGATCATTTTGCTGTAGGCTAGGTGACATTACATATCAGATTGCTCATGCATTCCAAAATTTACAATTTGAAATAGACTGAAGATTAAAGAAACCACTGGTATAATTACCCATCAGCCAAAAATAAAGTCTGCATCCGATGACAGAAAAATTATCAGAACTGTCAAGGAAAACCCTAAAACAACTGTGGATGAAATTGTCAACAACCTCCACAATGTAGGGGTGAATGCATTATTATCCACAGTTCACAGAAGACTGAGAAACCAGAGTTACAAAAGCCACAGTGCAGGATATACACCTCTCACTTACAAAGGAGAACCATTCAAGTTTTGGAGTGAGACCATAATATTAATAATAATAATAATTGCTTACACTTATATAGCGCTTTTCTGGACACTCCACTCAAAGCGCTTTACAGGTAATGGGGACTCCCCTCCACCACCACCAATGTGCAGCCCCACCTGGATGATGCGACGGCAGCCATAGTGCGCCAGAACGCTCACCACACATCAGCTGTCAGTGGGGAGGAGAGCAGAGTAATGAAGCCAATTCATAGAGGATGATTATTAGGAGGCCATTATTGGTAAGGGCCAATGGGAAATTTGGCCAGAACATCAGGGTTACACCCCTACTCTTTTCGAGAAACGAACTGGGATTTTTAATGACCACAGAGAGTCAGGACCTCGGTTTTACATCTCATCCGAAGGACGGCGCCTGTTTACAGTTTCCCCATCACTATACTGGGGCGTTAGGACCCACATGGACCGCAGGGTGAGCGATCCCTGCTGGCCCCACTAACACCTCTTCCAGCAGCAACCTTAGTTTTTCCCAGTGTCTCCCGTCCAGGTACTGACCAGGCTCACACCTGCTTTGCTTCAATGGGTTGCCAGTTGTGAGTTGCAGGGTGATATGGCTGCTGGCCATTACTTTACCAAATGTTAAAAGGTGGAGAAAGAAAGTACAAATGCACTTTATCTGTGAAGCATGGTGGAGGTAATTTCATGGCCTGGGTGTCTAGAGCTGCCTTCCTTATCTTGATTGATAATGTAATAATGCAGCAACTGAATTAATTTTTTAATTATAGAAATAATTTTGTGACTTTTCTAGAAGTACTGTACCTATTGTTGCATGACAATGACCCAGTGCATACAGCTAACATAACAAAATCTTACTTGGGAGAAAAAAGTGGAAAGTCTTACTTTGGGATTGTGTGTTGTTCTAGAAGACACCATTTTCTCAGCAAAACAAAGGATCGTCCTGATAATCATTTAACAGTTTTTATTGTACATATGTTATATATCTGGAGTCTTTGACTATTAGGGTTTGTAAGTCTCTTATGCTTTCTTAAATCAATAGAAATTGTTCAATTTAGTTAAGAAAGGTGGAATAAAAAATAGAAGATCCTGCAGATTCCCAGGACTGAAGAGGACTCGTCTTGTCTTAACAAGTAGGCAACCTCTATAATGAACCACTCAAGCACAAGCCGATTACAGACTTGCACACTCTGGAAAAAATTGTCACATACTGTGTGATATTATATTTTCTGCTTGTAATTGAGAGTTAACTTTGGCCAGTGTTAGTTTGGCCACTGAGCTTTTACCCCTACACTAGTATAGCTACACTGTTGCCTTTGTTATATGTGAATTTATGAGGTAACGTCATATTACAACGCATTTAAAAATGAGGAGACTGTAGACTTGTTTCTAAATATTAGATAGGTGTATATTTGTTGGTATGGGCAAATTTTGACTTAGATAAGTCTGCAACCTATTTTTTTTTTACTGTTTTGTAAACTACAGTATGTAATCCAATTTATGTAACTGTAAAGAATCACATAATTTGTGAATTTGTTTTTATTCGGAAAATTCCTGAACAAAAAGCTAGGATACTCATAGATTGCAGGTCATCTTGGCTGGTGTCAAGGAGTCTAAGGAGAACAGACATCTTGTCAAGTGCCCTGGCAGCAAGCATTCCCCTGTCACGACTATAGTCCCCCCTCCTTAAGGGTGCTCCAGCCCTTTCACTAAAGACTTCATTCTCTGCACCTGTTTCCCATTCCCTGCCCACCTTAAAAGCCAGGCGCTGACGCTCATCCGGGCTCTGCATCTTATTTCCATATCGTGCGAGTCCGGGACCAGGAAGCGCCTGGTCCCGTTAAGGTTTTAACCTCGGTTCCCGTTCCTGTTCCCCGTCCGCCGGTTCCGACCCGGCCTTCGTGGTTTTTAATTCTTGTTCTGATGGATCTCCTGGTTTTGGACTTACTCATGTGTTTTGGATTTTCCCTAAGGATTACTCTCGGATTGTTCGCCTCGGCCACACCTCCCCCGTGCACCAGCGCACCTTGGACACGCCCCCCTGTCTTCAGCCCCGTATTCCTGCATGACGTTTCCCCAGTGTTTCCCCACTCCGTCGGACTGTGTCGTCCGCATAGGGTCCGGAAAGAACTGTTCGTTACATCCCCCTGTTCCCACCCCACATGCTGAATGCCAAGTAAGCAGATGGCAGGTTACAGTTTCCTGTGGTACAGTATGTCTGGGCTGTGCTGAAACCCAGTTTGCTGAACACAGATCTGATACTCTAATCACATGGCTGCAACAGTTTGTGCAGTATGTACATTTTTATTTTTTCTGATTTACAGATAATAGGATGCCAAAACCTGAATTTTCTTCATCATGTTCTCAAGAGGTCTCCAAGCATCAGCTTTAATTCCACTCCATGTACAGAGAGACACACACATTCAACTCAGCCCCCAGCTTCTACTTCAAGGCAGACTCTTCCACTTATGTGATTATGACCTGCATTGCTCAAAGTGCACATTGCTCAAAAGCACACCATATGATGTATCATAATGACAAGGCAACAAGTCATGTTGACCCTAACCTCTGCACCATTTCTGGGTGTGGAACGAATACTATTTCACAATCATTCTATGGGTTTTGTGTGTCCTCCAGCAAAAAATACTGAGCAGACCCCTATTCTACTCAGTAAAAAAATATTGTAATTTATATTATACTGTAAATGAGGACACGCCACATCTTCACATTGAAGACTGAATGCATTGAATTCTCGGAGCCTGCAAACAACTGATTTCCTAAATGTAATGCTTAACATTCTTCAAGAAAGGTAGTCACCATTCATTTCAAGCTAAGGTTGCTGCTGGAAGAGGCTTTAGTGTGATGAGTAGGGAATGTAGGGAGCGTAGCATAGCCTTCATCCTGCTGTATGTGTGAGACTAATGTCCCAATCTAGTGATGGGGACACGGCATTGTAAAAAAGACACCGTTCTTCGAATGAGACGTAAGGTCCTGAGGTCCTGACTCATTAGAAATCCCAGTGTGTTCCTTGAAAAGAAAGGGTATAACCCCAATGTCCTGGCCAAATTTCCCCCTGGCCTTTACCAAACATGGCCGCCTAATAATCCTCATCTATGAACTGGCTTCATCACTCTGTTTTCCTCCCCACTGATAGTTGATGTGTGGGGAGCGTACTGTCACACTATGGTTGCTGTAGCATCATCCCAGTGGCTGCTACTGTACACACTGGTAGTGGTTGAGGGGAGTCTTCATTGCCTGTAGAGCACTTTGAGTGGAGCATTTTAGTCCTTAATTCTCCATCGGGTCTTGAGGAGGTCCTAACCTCCTCATCCTATGATCATGTGGTTGGTCCTCAGTCAAACATGTTAAGCCAGAGTTTCATATAACTCCTTAATAAATGTTCCTAAACCTTGTTGAGTAAAATTGAGTTTTTCACAAAAGTTGAGAAAAGAAAACAGCAACCAATGCAAACTCTGCTATTCTAATGTGTAATTCTCCATGACACCACTTATACAGACCATTGTTGATCTCTCGATCATATTTGTCTTCTGCGTCCCTTCTCTACCCTGTCTCCACCTTTACAGCCTCCACTTGGTTTGCTAGCTTTCCATCTCCTTTCTGTGGCATACTGGGGTTGTGGCAACATTCGAGCTCTTAGCAAAGGAGTGCTGGTTGGTCACGCAAGCTAATCTTCAAAGATTTGCTTCGAGGTACCTTGGAGGGCAGTATCTAAAATTCAGTCATTTAATGTCAACATTGCAATCCTCAATAAACATCTATTTATAAAACGTCTGTTGACTGAGCTGATGAATACTCTTCAAAGCACACAGAACATTCCTGACTCTTTGAAGACTGTTGCTGCAAGGAAAGTTTAAATGGAAATAAAAAAAACTGATTATTAATTAGAGTACAGGTTGAATCACATTATTCTATTCTAATGAGAGGATAAGGGGGACAAAATGCACTGGATTTATTTTATTGAGTCTATGGACTGAGAATTTGCTTCATAACTGTTTTATATATAGTAAGTAATAATATAGTGTTACAGCAATGTATGGTATTACACAGTATATACTAGAGGTCATCTCTGGAGACCCACCCTGGGTGGAGTGCAGTGAGCAATGGTTAAGGCTGAATTATTTTGACCAAAATGACAGACATTATTTTATCTTTATGTTTTGTCAGTGGTTTGAGGTTCTAGGCTTTATGGCTGGGAACTGTTCAGAAGCTAACATAAGGTTAAGAGATAATTAGTGATCAAGAGTATTGTCTAATTTTTCTTTGAAGTTTAAGCCAATTTAATTTTCTTCAGAACAGGGAACATTGGCTAGGAGGTAAGAAAACCACCTGCTTTGTCATATTTTAAAGATCAAATACTATGACAGAGTTTTTATTTTCTTTGTACAAAGAAGCGCAGAAGGTCAATCAGAGTATCATTTAACACTGCCACCCCCTTGCTCTGTTAATTCTCTAGACTGTATTTCTGAACGTTTGATCAAAGAACGCACTTTCTAGCAAAAATAATTTTAAATATATCGAAAAATGTTTTTGAACATTTATTTTGAGCTTTATTTCACTTTTGGTGCTACTGGCATATAGTATAAAATAATGACATTGTGAAATTTCAAAGTGCCTGGAAGGGCTCAGAGTTCAAGTGTAGAACTGGCTACCATTTTAAACAGGGTTTAGATATTAAAGTTAATTATGTCATTCATTACCACTCACCCTACCTAATTCTAAATTGTATTTCTGGTACTGTACGTCACATCAAACAGATTGCTAAATGGAAACTTACATGGAGTTGGGGTGATATAATATGGAGGTGGGTGCCACCTCGTACAAGCATTTTCCAGAACCTGGACCCAATCTTAAAGACGAACCCAGTCCTTCACCCTGTGGAATACCTTTAAAGCAGACGGTCTGATAGAAAAGGACTGGCCACCGTACGTGGATAAGAAAGGTTACAAACAAGAACAGCCCTACCTTGTTGGTAGTTAGTAATGAATCGGTTGCATTTGCCTTTTTATGGCCTCTCATTAGAGATATTACTTTTTCTAAAAGATGAATACAATTTAAAAAGTCATAATCTGTTAGTATGTATGGTAGTATTGTTCTTTTATCACTTCTTAGTCTCACTATACTAAAATATTTTTCAATATATGGAAACATAAAACAAAATAAAGAAAGTCTTACACTTAATGTTATTTTTATTTTGCGTGCTATGCCTTTCTAGTGCACAATTGCTTAAAGATTCAATACTGAACCACTTATACTTCCTTAATGATTTCCCTTTGCCCTTCAATGGTGCTGTTATCAAGATTCATAATTCATTGATATTCAGCACTGAAGAATATAATTGGCTTTTTGATTGAATGTGGGTGTCTTATAGACTTTTCCAGCCAACACTGCCATTTAATAAAATGTCAAAACTGTCTTTTAAATACAGAAGATTAAAGTATATTATATTAATGTAACCGTTTCACTTAAATATTTTCTTAGTTAGTTACAAACCTTTTAGAATTACTGAGCAATAGAAATATTTATGTTAAACTAGGAAGTGGACTTGTTTACAGTTACCATGATTTGGCAAAACCAGAAGCATAATCAAGTCACTGCTCAATAACATGCCCTTTAATTTGAATTGCACTCACACTCACCGTACACCCTATGTACAGCTTCCAACTATGAACTGGCAAACTATTTAATACTGTATCTTGCACTGGAATTACATCTGAACACATTGGTAACTGTTGATACCACTTTCCTTCTTTTTTTAAGTCAAAAAGAGAAAAGATAATGTTGTTTTAACTTCTACAATGAACAAAATGTATATAAAGCCTTTTAAAAAATATAGTCTATATATCATAGGGGTGGTTGATGTTCCTCACAAAAATGACTTAAATCCCAGTGACTATGCAGTTTCTGGAGAATGATGTATTAAAAAAAATCATTTTAATATATATAGTGTATACATTAATAATTTTACTGTACTTTCATGTCTATACATCTAAAAGCACTTCACAATAGAGTTCATAAATAGCATGCAGGAATAAAATAACATTTTCAGACAAAAACATATAAATGCATTACTGTATGAAATATTCAAAATGCATATGTATATAGAGGTTTATAGTCTAGCATTGTGTAGTCTTGTGTGAATTTACTGGACTAATTTATTTATTATAACAGTAAATCAGGATTATGAAGAGATACAAATACATCATAACTCTTTAATCTCATGTAAACACAGATACTCTCTGATAAGTAAATACTTTTACTTAGAGGAATTAAACTGGTATAAACGTGTTTAAAATCCTAATCAGATTAGGAATTGAAATATTGAGATCAATAAATTTAAATTTAATTTGTTAATTTGTTTTAGGCCTTCTGACCAGCAATACAGCTTGTGCAGTGAGGCATTGCAATTTGCCAATCACACGATTGCTCGTTAGATGCACTTTTAACCAACGAGGTCCAGAGGAACAATGCCTGATCAGGTCACTTTTAAAAAGGCCTTAATTCAAAGCTTGGGTCACTGCAAGAAAAAGGTCACACTTCAGTCAGTTTTCTGTGCATTCCATAATGCCTCGATTGTCACCAGAGGCAAAGGAGGGGGCCATTGGCATGCTGCAGGCAGGCATGTCATGTGCCAGCGTTGCCAGACACTATGGAGTAAGCCTCTCCACTGTGTCCTGACTGCAGAGAAGGTTTCAGCAGACTGGCAGGACAGATGACCGTCCAAGATCCTGTTGCGCCTTGGGTGAACACACCAGAGCAGGACCGACACATCAGACTGGTCCATCTGAGAGATCATTTCAGATCTGCCACCCGTACTGCTACTGAAACTGCTGACAGACACAATGCCCGCATCTGTGACAGGACAGTGAGGCTCCATGCTGCTGGCCTTAGAGTAAGGCGACCTGTCAGAGGCCCTCTGCTCACACCTCCTAGATGCACACCCGACTGGCTTGGGCCAGACAGAGGCTGCGATGGACCTGTCAGCAGTGGCATCAGGTCCTCTTCACGGATGAGTCACTCTTCAGCCTGTTCAACGCAGATGGGAGGGTGGAGGAGGAGGTGTTGCATTTCTTATAGCATACAGTATAGTACAAGTTAGCATATATGAGGCAGTTGATAGAAAGATACCCATGTAATATTTATGATTGAATCGCAAATGATACAATAAACTGGGGTGGAGAAGAACAAGATTTTTCATCTAGCTAGCTGATCTGACTTCCAAGCTATCGATTACTAGGTTAAAATATATCCATGATGAGCAGCTTTATACATACCACACTGGCATATACTGTAACAAATAATCTTTGCTTTCTGTACTTTGCATTTAACGTATACCTTTCAGTGTATTTTTTTCTCATATTCTTGAAATTTTCCAGCTGATAAGTGGATTAGACATCTGGTCTCCACTTACAGTAGATTGGGTTGATGTACATTCTCACAAAAATGATCAAAACCTTAGTGGCAGCATTTTTGTTGTATACCCTCCTTTTAGAGGTTAATTTTTAAATAAAATATTTAATATGAGTCATGTTTGTTTTGTGTGATGTGTTGTCAAAAATAGGAAAAAATGTAATAATAAGGAACAAGTAAGAAGTGTATGACACCTGAAGAAGGCTCCACGGCCGAAACGTTGTGTTTTCTTTCTTTGGGAATAAACCTATTATTTGTTCCTTTGCAGCCTAAGCATGCTGACGCAGCTACCCATCTGAACAAATTTAATAATAAAATGACTTCTACATATCCTTAGGACTGAAATTAGCCCACACAGTGAAATGGCTTTTTGGAAATTTCAAATAATGTAATCCTAAAGCTGCTTAATTAAAATTCACATTCAGACTTCAGACAATTCAATTGTTTTTACTTTTAATATGTTCTTTCCCCATGACCCTTAGAAGAGCATATCCAGATAATGTTAATTAAAACTGAATTAAGGTTATATTGCTCAAGGCAATAACAATAATACAAAAGTCAATATTGTATAATAAATGTTTGAGCACAGTGGGTGGTGCTGAGTCTTCCTTCATAAAATCTGCACATTAAATCCCATTCCTCAACATAAACACACAGATACATCATCATCAGTCATCATCATAAGTTTCATTCACTGTAAGACTGTGATGTTAAATTGACATTCGCTATTACTGTTCATACACTTTCAGATCTACAAAAGTGCAATCTAAGTATCATTAGAGATTTAAAGCATTTCAGGTAGTAAAAACAGTAATGTCAGACATTAAGAAACTCTTTTAACACTTTCAGTTTTCATCTGGGTAGTACAAGGCAACTCAGCTGACACCAGAATCTGGTAAAATCAGCACACATAAAATTAAGAATAAAGGGCATGCGTATAGTAATGTACACTATAGAATTAATCAAATTCATTGAGAAAATGTCTAAACTGTACTAGAGAATTTTTAAAATGTTCAATTGACATTTTATTTTTCAATTGAAATAACAACAAAAACAGTACCAGTGGCCCTACACAGTGTTCAAGGTAAGCATTCTTTTTGTGGGAATTGCAAATGTCAGCATTACATTCTAAGGTATCATGCAACAATAGTTCTTCAAACTAAGGTCTATCCACTAAAAACGTTAATAAAATAATCAAAAATACAATTAAAATGGCAACACAATTATAATCAGTCTGTACCAGGGATTGGCAATGAAGAAGAGAAAAACAAAGTTAGACTTGATGTGATCTCCGTCACGCAATTTCTGCAGTGAGAGAAAAGCTGCCTATCATGGAAACAGCCGTAAACTTGCCTCAACCTTATTAGTCTATCATTGCATGAGAAATAAAAATAAAAAACTATGCAATACAACAAACGTTATTAAAACAGTATCAATGGTGCTTCTGAAACTGAAATTAATTATTTTAGTTTTACTCAGCAGCTGCGTTGTTCAATTTAATAGCTTTTATTTAAATTGCATTTAAACATGCATATTTTTCTTTGGATGCTGATATTAAAATACAGTGAATTGTAATGTATTTACTGTTATATCCAACTTGGACAAAACTTTAAAGTAAAACACCAGGGAGCGTGATGGAACAACCTTATTTATATTTTTTTTCCTCAAATATATTATTATACGCTGACTCAATACCACTGGCCACGTTTTTGTTATGCAATAATTATTATTCATTAAACTTACCAGCAAGTTTAAAGGGGGGGATGTTCTTATAACTGTAAAATTAAGTTTAGAAGAAAAAGTGAAATTGTCTCTGGCATGTTCTATGAAAACTATCAGTATTACTAAGCTGTACTGTATTTTGTTTTTATAAAGTAAAGATACAAAGTAATTACAAGCCTTTACAGATACTGTACTGAATCTGATACTGTCATCACAATTGTTTGCTAGAAACGAGCATAATTGTAGTAACTAAGTTCATGTAGGATAACTTTGACGTGTGAGGTTAGAAATAATCTGGGGATCCTGCTTCTGCAGTTATTTGCTTGATGTGTTTTGAAAAAGAATTTTAAAAGAAATAAATGTATATCAGTTGAAGAAATTGACTCATCAGCAATGACAAAATAATTTTTGTGTGAAAATTGTCGGGATTTTGATGCCTCTATTCATTCTGGGCTGAAATGTAATTAATTTGCCTGATATTTTGTGTTATCAAGGGACCTACTGTATATTCTTTAATGCCACAGATCTCACCCTGTGAACAATTTTAGTTCATACTGTATCTGATGTTGTCATCTAAAAATATTAACAGTAATATGTCTGAAATTCTACAAGTAGACTTTGACATTTACGTTTTTATAAGACTTGCATTAAAAAATGTTAAACCCTTATCCTTGTCAGTTTATGTTATTGGCACCCACGGGAAATGTGGACCAGAACAGGGCTGAAATTGTCATTCTCAGTTTCAGAATCTCTACAATCCATTAAAAGATATAGAAGACTGAAGAAATACACACATCTGTCTATTCTGTTGTACTGTATGTGTGGTTTGATGGGGAAATTAGTGGATTTCTGTTTAGAAGGACACCTCTAAAAATGCATATCTTATTTGATTTTATTTTAAAACTTCAATTCACGAGTATTATTGCATTTTAATCATTGACAAAATCTTAGGTTTAAAATAGAACCTAAGATTCAAATTACTTACACTTAAAATATCAAGATTATTTCATGTTAAATTATGTTGGGCTTCTCTAATCATTATTAATGTCTGATGAAGGAAAGATGGTTTTGACATTATTAATACAAACATAGACTGAGAACATGAAGTATGTTTTCATTTTTAGTCTACCTAAGCAACTGACTGATTCTCAACCAATAAATAAAAAGCAATATGGGACATGATGAAGCAGTTCTGCTTTTGGAGTGAGTTTTAGAAGTTAATAGTACCATAAAATACTCTCCTACTCTGCTATGGTAGTTCTAAGATTTTCTCAAAAAAATCTAAAACACATTTTAAGACATTGGGATGCACTCAGAAAGAACTGTCTTTTCTATGTTTTATGGGAGTCCACCAAACAAAAAAAATTTAAAAAAGTTGTAGGAAGAATTCAATTTAAATATAAAATTGTCATTGAAATATTTATGATAAGAAAACATAAAACAAATACTGAGATTGGAGACAAACGGCTTCCTTTTGAAGCAAATATGTAGAAAAAGGGATATAACTCTGACTCAAAAGATATTAACACAATCAGACTTTTTCTGATTTAATTAACCTAGAATATGAAACCAGTCTGGATGATATACAAACCCCGTATTAATAACAGAACCACCTAGGGCACTGACAATGAGTCCTGGAAAGTTGTTGTGCCTTCTGGTTTACATTCAGAACCTAGTGGACTGTGACTCTCCAGTACCAGATGGATCACGGATCAACTCCAGACTCATTCATGAGATACTCTCCTGTCCTATGAGGAACTACACAAGGCTACAGTTGCATGAACGCTTACTCATACTTTCATTCTATCAATGCTTACTCAATACTTTTGGCCAGTAATATTTCCCTCCTTTTAAGAAATGTTGAAAGACTACTTCATTATAAACTAATCCATAATCTATGTGCTTTGTGCTTTGATATCACCACTTTTGAAACAATTACACTCTCTCGTTTGCTATACAGCAATTACCTCCCACCCATTATTATGGTGAAGTGTAGACTTAGCATGTGCAAAAGCATAGAAATATACTGATGAAAAAAAAGAAACACAACACCTCCTCCTCCACACTATGGCCTTCCTGTCTGCATGGAACAGGTTGAAGAGTGACTCATCCGTGAAGAGGACCTGATGCCACTGCTGACAGGTCCATCGCAGCCTCTGTCTGGCCCAAGCCAGTCGGGGGTGACGTCTAGGAGGTGTGAGCAGAGGGCCTCTGACAGGTCGCCTTGCTCTAAGGCCAGCAGCATGGAGCCTCACTGTACTGTCACTGATGGGCATTATGTCTGTCGGCAGTTTCAGTAGCAGTACAGGTGGCAGATCTGAAACGATCTCTCAGTCTGATGTGTCGGTCCTGCTTTGGTGTGCTCACTCGAGAAATCAGAGAAAGACATCACAAATACACAGATTACTTACTACACAGGAAGAGTGACTTTTAATATCCCAAAAGATACACTAGAAAGTGATCTAAATACTGGCACTAATATAATAAATTTAAAATGTATCTGTAATACTAAAATAAAGCTAATCCAACATAAACATCTACAATAAGCAAACCTAAGACCTTTCACCATAGGCCCGGTACAGTATCTGGATGTTTAAATTATGCCAGGTAATAAATCAGCTTTGTGATAAATCATCTAGACAGGGTATCTAGATTTTTAGTCTATTATATCCCAACTTATAGCTGTTAGCTGTGATCTCTCACCTAATGATCTGACCTTTAAAAATTCACAACTGATTCACAATTTATTTCCCTTTCAGTAGCAAAACAATCTTTTGTTCAACAGGTAAAGTAGATCTAATACTTCTGTTAACCAATGGGCTAACTAAAGACAGAACATATGTGTTGAAATATGCATTGCATCATTGCAAGATATGATGAAATAATATATTATCAGAAATACCTTTTTAAAGTTTTAAACTATTAATACTTTTAAACTCTATCACATTTGTTTTAAAGCTATTTTTCCTAAATGAGGTAATATTGTTAATTTTTCCCCTCAGTCCATATTCCCCTAATCTGTATCACCTACTGCATAAGAATTCAAATTCAAATATGTACAATATATGTATACATATACTGTATTGTATACAGCCTGCCAATAATATCACATTAGATGCATTACATGCAATGGATATATCCATCCATCCATTTTCTAACCACTTTATCCAATACAGGGTAGCAAGGGAGACAAAGCCGACACAGACTCAAGGCAGGATGCACTCTAGACTGGACACCAGTCCATCAAAAGGCACACACAGACACAAACACACATAAAACCACACCAGTGCTGATTTCCCAGAAGCCAGCTAACCTATCCATTTTTTTGACTGTGAGAGGAAATCAAAGCATCTGGTGAAAACTCTTGTGAACACATGGAGAACATACTGCACAAACGCCATGCAGATAGCACCCCAGGTCTGGAATTGAATTAGGGGCCACAGTGCTGTAGGGCAGCAATGCTAATCACTGCACCACTGTGCTGTCCCAGTGGATATACTGTACTGTTTCAAATTAATATTTTATATTCAAAACTGTAATGATCAGACTGAATATTGTTAAATGTGAACGTGGTATAATGTCCCTAAAACATGCAATGAAAATATACAGAAAGAAGTTCTCAGATAAAAAAATATTCAGCTCCTAATTCAGCACTTGAAGTACATTTGGCAGAAAATGCTGTTGTCAGTAATTCTGAATAGGTCTGCACATTGCAATGGTGTACTTCTGTCCATTTTTCCCGATAAAATTACTCCACTTCTGAATTCATTAGAAATAGCTTATGGATTGCAATAGTCAAGTCAGAGCTTTTCTTGTGCTCAACGACTTTCACTCATTTCTTATTATTCACTTACTGTCCAAACACACAAGAAAACAAATCAGTGACTTGGGCCTTCTGCTTTGGATCACTGTCTCGGTGAAATATTAATTTTTAATCCAGTTTCAGATTCTTGGCTGACTCGTGGAGGTTTCTCCTAGGATTCTCCTGTATTTTGCATCACCCATTTCCCCTTAGTCCTGACAAGCTTCCCAGTCGCTGTTGATGAGTAGCAGTCCCATGACATGATGCAACCACTATGCTTGACCAGTGAGTTTGTGATGCGCTATGTTGGGCTAATGCTTCGGTTTATGTCTCATGTGACCTTCAAAACATCCTGCCACGCGTCTGCAGTGTATCTGCGGTATATCTCATTTAATTTACTCCATTCCTTTCCAAAGTCAATGTTGGCTTTACAGTGGCATCCTTGACCAGCCTTCTACTACTTTATTAAGAACAATTTTCTTTTTTAAACTGAAATACTGAAAGAAATGGTCATTCTCTGCAAGACATTATTGTAATGAAAGAAGTTTAAACGGGGCTCCACCTTGAATGTCACTAGTCAGTGGTGCCTGTGATTCCTCAGGTAGTAATGCACAGTTGTCAGTTTCCCTGGGTTACAGTGGGGATAAGTTAGGTTTTATTTGGCTTACTGTAAAACATCTCCTGCTTTTTGCTACAGTAGGTACCTGCAGGCTTACAGTGATATTACTGAGAGACCCAAGATTCTTCCAATTGTGATTATCTTGACTGTAAGGCACTGTGGAGTTTTAAGCCTATCGATAGTCAATTTATAAATTAGTGAATAAAATTAGTGTAGGCATATTTATACCTGTCACAGTAAATTAAAGCTCTTAGGAAACAGTGACATAATATTCTAACTGAGCCATAGAAAGAGAGGAGAAAATGACATAATGTATGCTGCATAAGTCTGTTAAATCATAACTCAACATTTTCTCAAGATCATACTGATCCAAAACACAATGTATCATGAATACGTCTTGGAACCCATGTCTATAAGAAAGAATCGTAGTGATTCTGATTTTTATTTCCAGACAAACGCACTCTGTAATTTGAACATCAATGACAGGCAGCAAAGGTTTGTTTTTATTCATTTACTGTGCTAATTATTATTGGGCAAGCCAGGCATATTTAATGATGAGTAACTGTGGAGGCTATTAGGGAAAGTACTGTTTTTCAACACATAAAAACTAGAGTTGAAATAAGTGACTCATTTATTCCTGTGGATTAGAAAATGTTTGTCTCATTTAACAATGTAAAGCAGACTGCGTGTGCTGTGGAACAGAAGAAACTTATTTGACAGCATCTCTTTCTCCTATTTCATGCCATAGGCTTTCATTTCAACTTCCTCTATTCATGAATTAAAAAGAGCGGTTATTTAAATTTTTTAGTTGAATAAATAACTATTCTAAATGTTAGTGACATTGCTACAAGCAATGTCAAAGTTCCTAAATAATGGTCTAAGAATGAGAGCTGTGTATTCCCACACCACTTTTCTAAGCAACAAGCAAAAGAGAATATTATAGTTCCCAGAACACTTTGGAAAATATCTAAATGTAAAAGATTTCAAAAGAACAAAAAAAAACACGTTTACTAGCAAGAAATGATCCATAACAAATGTTTTAGCCTTGACATAAAGATTATACATACAGTATACAAGAAAACACCAGGCACCAATAGATCATGCAGAAACCATTTTTTCTAAATGGGTATAAATATGTTACTTTGGTTAAAAACATCAGATATGTGTAGTTGTTATGACCTTAAAAATACATCTAGGGTCCCACCAAAAGTTGTTTCTAGACAGACAAAGTAACCACAGGCAAACATCTAATGTCTCGGGGATCTGTCTGATGATGAATAACTATTGGTGCCAAAATATTCTATTTTATTAAAAATATTTAATGCATTCCCAGGGAGGTTATTTAAGCAGTTAGCGGTGCAACATACAACACATAACAATAAGAAACAACATTTCTAAAAAAAATGATCATCCGTGAGAGTGCCTGGCATTGAACAGCTAAGCATCTCTCGGAGTCCTTTCTATCTTTTGCAAGAAATCTTACAGTTTTTATAACAATTGTTTATATACACACTGAAGGTAATGTGGAAAAGGTATGAGAAATTATTTTTGACGTTACCCAGAAACTGGACACTGCATCCCCAAACACTCCTACATTCATTTCAAGAGATTTTAACAGTTGCAAACTAAAAAAAATAGACAACTATCTCAGTTAATTGTGCTGCTTTCCCAGTATGTGGAGCGGTTGGGATAATTATACAGTATTTAGAAAAGGCACTGGTCCAGATAATACCTGTATACTGTATGTGGAAGAGTTATTCACTCTTGTGCAGATTAGCTACAGTATACTGTATGATATTTTAGTCTGCTTTTTCAGATGTCCTTAAATTTACACTCTTTGTGGAAGAAATCTATTATTATAATTCCGATAACAGAAACTGTCAGACCAAGTGACCTTAAGTGAAGTCTGGAGAGAACAGTGAAGCAACACATCACAAAGAACACAGAAACTTATTGACCCCCTTCAGTTTGCATACAAACCAGGCAGAGGAAGAGATGACACAATACTCACATTGTTAAATCTGTCTATAAGCATCTCCATCAAGCAAAGATATTTTAAGAATCTTATACTGTATGGTGATTTTCCATTTGCTTTCAATACAACTATTCTTTCCAGCACAGAAACTCAAAGAAGTTCAAATTAAACAGAAAGCAGACAAGATGGGTCCTAGACTTCTTAACAATCAGAACTCAGTAGGTCACAGTGGGTAAATGGTTACACTACAGTTGTGTTAGATCACCACAGAGCTGTGTCTTGTCCCCAGTACTGCATGTACACTAATGAATAATTGTTAGAGCAAACACAGAGATAAAGCTCTGGTCAGCTTATTCAAAGATGCCGAAAAGCATCTTGGCCCATTCCACATGGTTTTACAAAATGGTGTGATGAGTTCTCTTTGAAGTTTGAACTAATTTTAGGAAAATGCAGCACCACTCCAACTACTGTAACGAGTAGACTGTAGAGGTTGTCAATGAATACAAGTATTTGAGACTGGTTGTAGACAAAGACCTAAGATGGGACAAGTGTTGGGATTCCATTTATAAAATTGGCCAACAGAGACTTTGTTTCTTAGGAAACTCCACTATTTTAAGGTACAGTAGACAGAACAATTTTAACATTTTTTACAAATCATCTAATGAAAGTGTCTTAACATACTCACTTGTTCATTTGGTAACTCCTGTACCGTTAATTGTGATAGGCTGGGAGAAATTAGTGAAGATAAGTAGCAAAATAATTGGGGCAATACAGATCAACTCAAAAATCTTCTACAAACAGGAACAGAGGGTACTTAGGAAGGCCAGGAAAACTATGGAGTGTATGCCTTACCCACTTGATTGTGAATGTTCACTTCTCCTATCTGAGAGATGACTCTGCCTTGGTGTAAAACTAACAGACACAGGAAATCTTTCTGCAATCCCACTCTCAGACAACGTAAAGTTTTCTCCTGTAACACTACTGTACTGCCGTTTGTCTGTCCTTCTTGTGTTGTTGTAATGGACTGTGCTGTGAAACAGATTTACCCCAGAGAAATTCTTGTTAGTAAAAAGTTCAGCCAGAAATAGTTTTGTTTTAATGTGATTTTAGAATGTAGAAGTTGTCCCTGACTTTCCGTCAACTTTGCAACCTGATTCTTAGCTCCTGTGATATTTGAGCCCAACTAACACAGATTAATTTAAGAACCAGACAGATTAGTAGGTCAGAACGAGATGGTTTCTTTGGTGGTTACCTTGCTGAGAAATGTTTTAGTGAGGACCTAGGCTTTTGTAAAGCCTTGAATTTCAAAGTGTTATGCTGATTCATAGCGTTCTGGGCATTTGGCTTCACACTATTAATCATTTTGTATTTTCTATTCAATAGTCATTTTATTGCATTTACATTTGAACCCTGTTTTTCAATTATTATTGAATGTACAGGAAAATATTATTTGCATATGTCCTCTGAATACAAACCATAATAATACTACTAAATACTGTGAGGATTTTGTGTTCCTCATAGTAAGTCACCTCATCACACACAGCATGTTAATTAATCATGCCTTCTGCAAACTCTTGTGTTCTTCAAGATCAATAATGTAATCCTGCTTGGGTTGTATTAAAAGTTTTTTTTTTATTATTCTTTCAGATTTGCCCAAGAATATATTGAATGCAATATTTAAAGGTAACATCTCAGGGTTTCCCAGAATCAAATCCAATGAACTGTAAAACCCTTGTGTGGTGCTGTATTTAAATGTCCTTATGGTCTAAACATCCTCCCAAAACGTCACTTGCAATAAGAGACTATTCATTAACAGTTAAATGTGAATAATTGTTACCTTCAGATCTCAATCATATCCATTTGCATGCACTCTTGTGCCTTATTGTCACTGGCAGGCAGCCACCTCCTGTAATAATGCGGCATAGGTTCAAGCTGTTGGATGAAATTCATTTATTCAGCGTCAAAGTATAGAACTTTCAATTAAAATATTAATGAAAATTTGAAAGGGATATTAGGAACAGTTTGCACACATACACAGCAATAAATAAACAGAACAATAATAATGTATTGCTGAAATACATGCACAGCAATAAATAAACAAACAGAACAATAATAATGTATTACTGAAAACCAAAATACAAATTTGGAAATTGTGCAATTAATTTTATTTACTTGCTCAATAAATATGAAATTAGAGTAAAATTAGAATTGGCTGCTTATATATTACATTATAATATACTGTACATTTGCTGTGGCAAGAAGTTTGATATATTTCAGATTTCAGAAGTCTAGTGCCAAGAATTCTTCTCACAGACAAAATAATATTGATATTAAACTCTGTATTTTGATTTTTGAAAAATAGACTGACATTAACAAACTCTTCAGTCTGTACTATATTTTGACTGTACTCTTTAGACTGAAAATACAGAAACAAGAATAACAGATAAACAGGAACATAGGGTCATTTCTCTTGGTCAATACTTCTTCGTGATAACCCTGTTGTGTCCTGTGTTGAGTGGATGCAGCTGCATATCTTCTCAGGAGTTCTGGTGAAATGACTCAGGTTTCAAAAGAGCACAGTTAGAATTTAAACCATTGAGAGCCAGATGAAAAGAAAAGTCATCAAAGTGTGATGAAGAGCCAAGAAAGCCTCACAGACCTTGCTTAGGCGAAAGGTTTAAACAGAAAGTTCTGACTTCCTGACACTTCTGTAATTCCTTGCAAAAAGAAAGCGGACTAATATCAAATGTAAATCTATGCTATACTGTAGCGTGTTAAGAAACACTGGTTTCTAGTACACCCAATGTTGCTAAAAAAAGTCCAAAACCTTGGGGTGATATTCGATTCTGGCTTAACATTCGACCCGCATGTGCAGTATATTGTCAAAACATCTTTTTTCACCTCAGAAATATTGCTAGACTACGCCCTATGCTATCACTAACTGTGGCTGAAAAGTGGATCAGCACATTTGTATTCTCTCGAATTGACTACCGTAATGCTCTACTCGCTGGGGTATCTAAATCTACATTGAACAAGCTCCAGTATGTCCAAAATGCGGCTGCCAGAATCCTGACCAGATCTAGTGCAAGTGTTCACATTACTCCTATCCTGGTGTAGTGTGCTCTCACGAGGCACCAGTTCTGTAGGGTTTGGGCATTTACGGGGACAATTATTAATTGTAGCCTTAAGTCACAAAATTGATTCTTTTAATGGCCTTAGAATCCAACCATGCGATATAACTCAAACAACACACACACAGGTACTAATACACGAGGGTACATTAATTAATACATAAAATATGCATGTAAACCTAACAGATCTTATCGTGAGAGTTATCAGAATACAAAAGATATATATTAATTCAGTTACAAGAGTTACATATATCAAGAGGACATACGTTCAGTATATCATTCATTTAGACCGTTTCGTAAATGAACTTGGTTATAACTTCTACATTGGATACTCAAAACAAGTACATAAATCTTAGGAATTAAATTGATATCGACTGGTTGGGATAACAATTGAATTCTCGAGCTGTAATGCAGTGAAGTTGAATACTCATCCAATCTCTGGGGATTCAGATCTCCTGCGGGCTCTCTGGCTCCGTGCCAGGCTGTGCTGTGCGGCTTGCGACGGTGCTCTGCTGATGCTAACTAACCAGCTAGTTAGTGTTGGCTTTAACTAGCAAAGTTTGTGCACAGGAGAAAAGATGACTGTGGGTCCCAGCAGGTCAGGAAGAAGACCGGTTCGTTCCTGATGAAGCGCTAGTTCTGAATAGTGATTCAGCTGTCCACAGTTCCGACCTGTTCACGAGGCCTGCTGCTGGTGCTAACCTCGGGAGGATCCTCTGGTAACTCTCTGGCAACCTCCGCTCTAGACTCTTAGAACAAAGGAAAGTTCTGGCACTCTGACACACTGGCCGTTCCGTGGTTGTCCGGGCTGAGTCTCAGGATGGTCAGGAGGCGCGCTGCAGAATGTCCTGCCCTTGGGAGCCTTTCTGCTCCTGGGCCGCTTGCCCTGGAATTGTCTCGCACCCCTGGAATTCTCCTTAGAATTCTCTTTAGAAAAGTCCCTAGAATAGTCTTGGAGCTCTGTGTTGCCTGTTTTTACCTGGAGGAACGTCAGCTCATTCATTGGCTGAAAGTTTCATGGGCATCGTAGACCCACGTGGGTTACTCGGCCCTACCAGTCCCTGATTGGTTGATCAAGGTGAGATATGAGTCACTTACTCCTGACACTTCGGAATGCAGTCCAGATGTCCATCTGGCACTCCCTAGACAGATAGGATCCAATGGATGACCATTGATCATGATAGCAAGGCTTAGCTAAGTGCATCCCCATTTGAGAGCTGTCCCTTATCAAAAGAAAACATCTTTAAATCAGCCTGCTTGAATAGCTTCTCTGTGGCTGCACCACAGAGATGAAGAGGGAGATGGGGCCTCATCTGGGAAAGCACAGCAACACTTAATTCTGTCTTATTAACAAGCATTGCCACTACACTGGAGTCCTTGCACTGGCTTCCTGTCAGATTCCATGTGGACTTTAAAATCCTCATGCTCACCTACAAGGTTCTGCATGCCTTGGCACCTCAGTACCTGTATGAGCTATAATCATCCAACTCCCCACCTCGCAACCTTCGCTCCTCTAATTCTGGTCTCCTGTCTGTCCAACAAGACTGTCTACATTCTATGGGTGACAGGGCCTTCTCCTCTTATCACCCCCAAGCTCTGGAACTCTATGCCCAAGGATATCAAAGAGTCACCTTCTCTAAACTCCTTCAAATCCAGACTCAAAACCTTCTTCTTTAGAACAGCCTTTACTTAACTGGTTCCATTCTTTACCCCTCTGCTCCTATTATACTTAGTACCACCATCCACGGTCTTCTCTGTGTATTGTAATTGTGTTTTATCTTGTGTATTCTTCTTATTTATTGTTGTTCTCATTCTGTAAAGTGCTTTGAGAAGCCACCTTCAAAGGCGCTATATAAAATAAAGTTTTTTTATTATTTTTATTGCTACCGAATGGAAAGACTGAGAAACTGAATCATACACTTAGCCCTGCCTTCAGGCCAATCAACTTTTAACATGCCACACTGTCACAAAACAACTTCTGTGTGGGTAGTGTTTGGCTGGAGAACACGTTGTTCACAGAGAGGAAAGAAAAATACACGACGGGGTGACCGTCGCAGTTCCACGCGGGCTCCTGCCCTCCACCACCCCGTTCCGTCCCGCAGCACCTGGGGCACGAACCCGGGTCTCCGGTGTAACGCAACAGCTAAAGGAGCTGTTAAGGAGCTAAAGGAGACCTCCCTCAGCCCAGGCAGCTGAGGTCCCTGCTACGCGCAGTGAGGGGGCTGATGTCACCATATCCGAATTAGCTCCGCTACAATGGCAAGCACAGCAAATAATAGGCCAGTTTTATTGAAATTTTGCATGCAGCTGGCCACACAAGCACTCACTGGGGTTTCTTCACCAGGTATGAAAAAGAACAAACTTTGTCTACTATCACACACACCTGCTCTTATTTCTAGACCTCTGACCCTATTACTCACAACACCCTTTAAATAGGTTTTGGGCTGTACCATTATGGATACAATACGTGTAAAATATAAAAATCCCAAGACAAACAACACATAGCACAGTAGTCTGGATTACTTGGACACACAAATACATCAAACCCTTACCAAAACACAGAACAGACATTCACTAGATCTTCTATACCTGGTTGCCATTTTTAGTAATAACATTAGGCTCTGATATCCTCCCCTCTCAGCATTCCAGCAATGGTATGATCCTCTAGCTAAGCTTTCAGGCATATAACCAGTCTCCTATATGTTTGCAACCTTTTGACCTTTCTGAGGACCCCTCCAAACAAATAGGCACTGGCTTCTCCTCTCATGTGGTGTTGTTAAGAGGTAAGCTAGTGGCATTCTACACTATGCCTTGTTTCCTTAGTTCAGTTTCTATAAAAATAGTGTTCTCTACCTTTTTTCCCCTCCATTCCACAACCTGCGTGTGCACCCACAGGCTGAGAAATGAACAGGGTGAATTGGTGAGAACTGACGCACTACGGTGTTTTAGAAAAACAAGCTCCATTAACTATTGCCACCCCTGTCCTAGCTGTACTGGAGGTGCAGCACTGACTGAAGGAGAAGCTCACTCCTCGTCAGCTCCATATGACTGCAAGCACCAGAGAGCCGAGGGGGGCCCTGGCTGACTAATCCCACCTCACCTTCCGCAGTTCTCAGCCATCTGTACAGCACTGCTTGGGAAATCCTGGACAAACTGTCCAGCTAGTGACAGGATCCAGGCTTGAGGCTGCGATGCCTGAATCATTGATCTCAGCCTTTAGTGGCCGAGCCATTGATGTGGCCTCAAGATGTCCTCTAGTGATCCCCAAGTTAATCTGGTTCTTCACTATATCTCTTTTAATCCTCTAGCATCACATTTTCAGGCCTTTTTTTTAATGTAGCCCTTTTTAACAAAAAAAAAATATTTTTGTTTCACAACGTACAATATTTCCATTCTAGAAATGAACTTACAAAGATTATTTTTTGGAAAACAAGGTTAAATGCCCCCTTAAGGAACTGATTTTAGAGCTATTTCGGGCTCATGTGCAATTCCGAAAAGTTGAATGAACACCAAATGGTTCATTAAATGCAGACAATACTGAAAGAATGTCCTGTGCAGTCTGTTTGAAACAAAGTATGTTTACTAAGCCATGGTTATTTTCAAATTTAAATATACTCAGAAATTCCTAAGTGCAGGTCACCTAAAGTTAATTTTTTAAAAAGAATACAGGTTTGTAAAATGGAAAATGGAAACAAGATTTTTTCACAGAATTAAATTACTAAAAAAGTTAGATTAAAACAGTAACTGCTGCCTGGCCATCCTAACAGTATTGTGTAACATATTGTGCCTAATGTGTCTTTGATGCTGTTGTGATTTGGCAGGTTTTTTTTTAAATGTCCATAATAATTCCAAAGATGTACACCAAGTGGAAGTTTTCTTCTTCTGTTTACAATTACAATTATAGAAGTGCGTTAAGTATTGTACTATTTACTGATGTTTTAAATTACCGAATTACATTTCAGACACCACAACTGCTTTTGTTTTATGGGCTTATGCAAATTAAAATCCAATTTACATACAAATGACATACTGCAGAAGAATTGGGAACATAACAACTAAATGTTAATTGTACTTTTTTCGAAAACAAAGAATCTAATAAAGTAACCCTTTAATTTGCCAGAAGATCTAAATGGGGCTAAACCTTCCTGGCTAACTGTAATGATAACATAATATTTGAAGTTATATTTTGTTAATATACTCTTGAAAACATTTCGAAAGAAAACATCAGAAAATAGGAAAATATGTATTAGATATTGGCAAAAAGCGGAGGAGGAAAGGGACCTTTTTAGGTTTCAGAATAAAAGTGGACACATGCTTTTACAACACTGCAACTTCATTGCTTTATTTTTATGATTTTCTTTTTTGGCAACGACCCGACATTTGTCATAACCTACTGATTGTCACTGTGGCTATGTTTTGACTTGGTAATTAATCAGACTGCAAAAAATAACAGGTTCAACAGTCCAGGCTTATTTGATCAGGACAGAAAGACATTAAATTATTCTGACACAAACTGCTGTATATGGAAAAATTCATAATCTGTATGACAGGCTTGTTGCCACGATACCAATTCAAGCCAGAACACGATCCTGAACTTTAAGCCAAATGGAATACAAAAAAATTTGCTTTCTTAGTCCCATTGGCAGCAGTGTAGGAGCTAATCATGAGCCCCTTATACCTTACAAGATTGTCATTTGAAATGTGCAAGTTTCATAGATGTCAAATAATAATTAGACTACAGTAACTTTACAGTAGCTCTCATTGTGTCCGAACTGTGTCAATATATACTGATGCACAGAAGAAACCACTCAGATTGAGTGGATTTCGTCAGACACTTTAAACATAGATTTAAAAATCAAATACAACGTGAACAAAAATACAGGTCAAGGAATTGTGACGTGTTTTTTGCATGAAATGTAATGAACTGTCAAAATAGAAAACACTGCACAGTGCGTTCTATTGGAATCTGACCTCCCTGAGCATTGTCACAATCTGTGAGTGGCAATGTTGACGCGTGGACCTGATCAGGTTGGGATGGACTGCTGCGGGATGCTTCTTCAATCTTTTTGTGTCGCTGCAGCCAGCTGGCAACCTTTGTGTGGCCAAGGTTTCCCTAGGGTGCTGGCATTGATGAGGTGGTCTCATGGACCTATTCCAGGCAATATTTTCTTGAGGTCACTCAAGAAACTAGTGCAATCCCAGTTCTGTGAAGTCTCATCATTGGTCACTTTGGTCACTCATCACTTTTTTATGGATGTCTTAACTTACCAACAAACCACTGAACAGCAAATTCACCCTCAACCTGCACCTAAGGTTGTCTTTAATGGAGATTCCTTTTCACGTTATCATACTCCCACCAACTCAGTCAGCAGTGAGCAGAATATTCAATAATAACACACACACATCAGGTCTGACAAGGATAAATGGCACTCACTGGTGATTAATACACTTCACTTCTCTCTTTGCCACTGCTTCTGATGTTTTCTGGACAACAGAAACAGCAGTTTCATTTCTTTCCTGTCAATATCTACCAAGACTAGATTATTATTATTTACAAGCACACAGTGAACAACAGTCAATCATCAGATGTGAATGGTATTTCTTTGATAGAATTTCTTGTGCTGCAGCCACTCGTCTGAAAACAATTAGACAGATGGGTCAGATATATGTGACCTGACCTCCCTGAGCATTATCACAATCTGTGAGTGGCAATCTTGACGCGTGGACCTGATCAGGTTGGGATGGACTGCTGGTGTTGGTGGTGCTGGTGTGTTGGTGTGTTGGTATGGTGGCCTTCTGCCATTCAGGGGGGTGACCTGTCCCTCTCAGAGCTCATATGCTTGTTTCTCCGGACTAGTCAGCTAGTTGTATAAGTAGAACATCTCATTATCTGAAAGCGTCTCTTACAAACAGGCCATTTTCAACCAGGCCATCTTCATTACTCAAAAAGGTCAGGGTCATACAGTAGCTTTCACAGTTTTTCTGTTAATTAAAATGGTCATTTTGAATGGTTATTTGCACATGCTAATGCACACGGGTTGTTTGTGAAATTATAAGGCTTGAGCTCAGTGATTTGTATGCCAAGGAACAACACCATTCAATAAACTCAATCGTCTTAACATTACTGATGAAAATGTTAAGACAATTAGACAAGGAAAGACAAGGCCATTTGGTTGGAAATCAACTACATACAAATACATAGTACATATTTTAATTCAACTAAACTTTCCTTTTAAATTGAACACAAAGCAAAACAAATTATGTGAATCTACAATAATTACAGGATTTAACTCAGAACATTAAGGTTGGATGTCTCTAGGACATTTTTCAGTAGATTAAGACTACTTCTCATCTCTTTTACACAGTAGCTTCAAGCTAATTCACTGTGACACCACACATCCTGTGCTTTGGGTTTCTGTTTGGCTTGGCATTCTGACAAATTTGCTTGGGGTCAATTTACCAACATTTTCCTGTTTATCAGCATTAATTAGAAAAACAAGTCTCTGGAACTACTGTAGCACTCCCTCTTTCAAGAACGCTTTTCAGTTTCTCACAACACTTTCAAGCTATTACAAAGGACCTTTTTCAATGAGTCTTTTGTGAAAGCCTTCTGCATAACTTGAATATTGCAATAAGAAGTCCTATTACAAGATATAGCATCCTCACATCAAGCGTACACAGTATTGACAAGTTGTTCTTTCTCTTTCATCTATAAAATGCATATTAAGAAGGACTGCCAGATTTCAAACCTAAAGCAGATGACCTTTTAAAAACAAATGGTAAATTTATTTGAAAAAATACCATATGGAAAAAGACAAATAGTATGAGAAACAGAATATTGTGTGGTTACTTTAATCCCAGGATCCAAATATCTCTGTGGCTGGGTTGGCGATTGCATTGTACAAGGTTGGGCGACTCCTGCACTGTCATTTGCTTGAGCTATGTTGAAATCACTACTGACTGACCCTCAACTGATGAAGATGATATTTTGTAGGAGATCAACAGGTGATGACCAATATACAATGCTTGTGTTAAGTTCGAAACGTTATACTAATTACTTAGTAGTAAGTAAAGCAACTTGAGAGAAAATACTGGGTTTATTTGCATTTACCATAAATCCAGGTAGCGAGCCAAGCAAAAATGCGGCATTTGATCCTGGTCTAGTTTCAGCAACTCATTCCTCTTCAGTCAGTAGGGATTATCAGATTGAACTTCACAGATGGTGCTGAAGTGAAGAAATTATGAGGCTACTGTACATTAGTAAAAGGAAAAAGCAGTTTATAAGTTTTACTACTTTATTTTTAGGCATTGAGAAACACATGATTCTCCTGTCCCATATAATATATGCTAATGATACATTAAAACTATTGAAAATGTATTAAGGTTTTACTGTCTTTACATACAGTATGTAGAACAAATAACACAATTTAAGTTTCAAAGTTTGAGCATTTTATTGAATTCAAATTCTCCTGCATATCCATTGTTCATACAGCCACTTACAAATCAACAAAAGAAAATCTAATTTACCAATTCTACAGACTTCATAAAGAATGCTTCCGAAAGAGCTTATGTTTCATCTGATGCAGTGTAGTGATAATGAAAGTCCACGCTCATCCTGTCTGGTGGTTTCTTGGTATCTTGGCCAGTCTGCCAGCTCTTCCATACAACTCTGTAAGATCCCTTGAGATGAGAGATGGACTATATCTGTCAGTATGTAGATGAGTTCCTTGATGAAGTTAATTACCAGAACAAAATGTGTCGAAGCTTTCCTTCAATGTCCTCAAAGCCCTAAAAGAGAAGCAGGTGACATTACTGTACTGTAAAGAGTTCAGAGTAGGGAGCTGCATCAGAGTATGCTGGCTGCAAAGGAAAACCTTCAGTAATCCTTTGCCAATCACAAAGTGTTACATTACGTTACATTAGGTAGTTACATTAGGTAGTTTACCTACCATGGGGGTTAAGATCTTATGGGAAAAATAGACTTAGGGAACTGATATCACGATTCAACTTATTGAAACATGTCTTTCAAGTACCGTATAATAAAGCAATGACATCAGGCTAAAGTAAAAGAGAATGTTATAGAAATAATATTGTACAGATAGTTTTTACATAAATTATTAAACATTGCTGTTCCACTTCCTACACTTACTCCGATAGCTTCCTCATTTGTCTTTATTGTATTGATTCGGAGAGTCATTTATACCAAACAATCAACCAACAGCAACTTATCAAGCACTTTCGTTTTTTCTTCTCAGCTCATCAAGCATCTAGATTGCTTAGTGACACTGGACTCTTCATCCTTTCTCACACGCTTACTAGCCATTTTAATTTATTCATCTATTATTTATAAAATGACTATCACTTTTATTTAGGAAATCACTATTACTAACACTTCTTTACACAATCAAATAGTAATAACCATCAAGCCCAATGCAATAATATACACTAACATGGGCAGAACACTAAGAATGTGAGAGAAGTTGCAGACACATCTCGGGCCAGCATGTATTACAGCTCACGGATGGTTCTCAAACTGGCCAATACTCAAAACTGGGGATTGTGCAAAGGAAAACGTTATACAGAAAATTCAGCTCAGATACACAAAACCACATGAGGTAAATTTGCATACAGTGAGGGATTACTGTAAGGATTTATTATTTTTTATTTTTTATAAGGAATTAAATATATGTTATTCTTTCTAGTTTCAGAGTATAATTAACCTTTATTTGTTCATGTACATTTATGTAGATGCATGATCATCTACATCAAGAAAGCAGTTTTCCTCTTCCATTGGAATATTTGTCTTTGACCACCAATATCGTGTAATCTCTTCAGCTTCCAATACCATCTTTATGAAAAAGAATGAGCTGACTTCTTCCTGGGTGGCACAGTGGTACAGCAGTTAGCATTGCTGCCTCGCAGCACTGGGGTCCTGGGTTCAATTCAGGACCTGGATTGCTGTCTGCATGGAGTTTGTATGTTTTCCCCATGTTCACCTGGGCATCCTGTGTGTGTGTGTGTGTTCGTGAGATTAGCCTGCGATGGACATATGGCCCATCCAGGGTCTACCTTGCCTTGCACTTGTATTTTGCTGGGACAGGCTGCGTTCCCCCTAAGACACAAAATTGGATGCAGAGGTAAGAAAATGGATGGATGGATAACTTCTTCCCTTGTGTTTTCTTAGGTTAATAACTAAATTGAGAAGCAGAAAAAGACAGGTGTGGTCATACAACATTTACTATCAACAAAGAGAATGCCTGCATTGTTTTACTTTTAGATTAAATGATGTGTGAATACCCAGCAAATACTAATATTTTAAACAAAATCATTTAGAACAACCAGATATTATTTTAGATGAAAATACCTTTCATTAGTAGTTTATCATTTTCTTAACAGCATCAAAACATTTCCATTTGTCAGGTATATAGAAGGGCTCAAAAATGTGAGGAAAGGGCGTGTCATATCCACACACTCTGGTAATAGGGGCTTCGAGGTTCAGAAAGCATTCTTCCTGTGAAGACACAAACATGGCACATGATAATCAGCATCAATCACCGGAGAAAGCAGTGAGCTGTGAATTGAAGAGTAGTACAGTATAAATGTTAAACATGTCTTTTATATGTAAGATATAAAATCATTTTTGCAGGGTAGAGATAGTTCTAAATAGCATTGGTATACGCACTTCGATTACTGCCAGAACATTTTAACATACTGTATACACATAAGAAATCTCATTCATGTCTGGCGCTTTAAAATTAAAGGGACCTTCAAAAAGCACTGTTTGGGGTGTTTTTTTTCCACTTTTTCAATTCATTAAAAACGCTGACGATATTTTTAAATCTACCCTTTTAACATTTAAATGTGAATTCGAACAAATGTGGAAAAATAAGCGGCACAGGTCCTCATTCGGTCCACAGGTTGAGCCCTACAGGCAGGGCATCTCCAGTACATGAACGGGCTATGTCATTTTCAGTGCGCCAGTGGTGGTGCGAAATTGATCGATTGCTTTTGAGATTTTGTGGACTGGAGTCCTTGACTTAACACTTACCAGTGAGTTGTCAGGCAATATATCTATGATATACAGTGTCCTGACAGAATAAAAAGAGTATTTCTGACAAATATATATAACAGAGAGCACTTATTGGAGATTGCTGAGCAAGTAAAATACAGTTTACTTATTTAATATACTATCAAACATGGGTCTGAAAGGGGAAGTGATTGTCCTTTAGAATATAACCTGACATTCTGTGATCAATCTAGGTGGGGAAATAGGGCAAAAATGACATGACTCCATCTCATCTTTTTATGTTTTCTAATATTCTCAATGAATAAAATACATGCTGGTTATTAACGAAGCGTCCTCCAGGACATTGAGGTTACTCACAAGTATCGTACTACTTCTGATAATGACCCCTATTGCCAGACCTCGCCAGAACCTAGCCTGGTTTTGGCATGCTGGGTAGCAGAAGTATACAAGGCAAGCCTGTCCGTGCTCTGCCTTCCTGGTGAAGAAGCAGATCCTCTAGCCAGTGGGTAGATTTGGGAGGGTTCCAGCCACCCTGAAGGACTGGCGGAGTTTTGCAAAATGAATGATTATTTCTGATTACATTTTCCTCATGCAATAGCAACACTGGTACTCTGATTAGTTTTGACAAGCATGTAAAGAAAGCTATTGTGCTGCTCTTATCAGAAATCTCATTTTCATTTTTTTCATTTTAGAAAATTGAGTTGGACAGCAAAAATGTTTTAAGCATTTTCTTATGCTGCAGTATTTGAAACAGCAATGATATCACGGGTAAACAAATGCCTGCATTTTCATGAAAAGTGTATTAATTGCTGAACTAGAGCCCTGAAGGGTGACTGGGACCAGTTGCCATAGAAGTGGCAACATTTTTACAACAAAATGCACATTGTTGCAGTAGGAATGGGTGGGCAAACAAAAAACAATTTTTCTTTGGCAATTTGGAGGAAAACACTAAATTTCCTGTCATCATACCAAGAGTAGCCTTTTCATGGAAATTACACGCACTGTCACTGTTATATAAACGTGCTGTCAGTACAGAATGTCTGATCCAGAATCTGAGGATTCAGTTTAATAAACAGTCCAAAAGAAAACAGCATTAAGGTTTTTGGTATAGTTGCTGGTGCTGAGAAACACTTCCAGGGAATTTATTATAATCACTTTTACTGTAACAAAGAAATTACTGAAAAATGTGTATATGTGGCTTTTACTGATATAAGACTGTGCAATCTTATAGCTGGCAAAGGTTTCCTTCAGCTCAGCATTTGTTTGACACTGCAGCAAAATAGAAAATACAATGAGCTCAAAACATGGCACTGCAAAACTGGTCACTGACTTGCTGCACTGACAAGGCTATATTCACAAGCTAAGAGTAAGCTTTGTTTCAGTTTCTTTAAAATTGTTGACATAATGGCTCTATAAAAAAAATTAAACAGTCGTTCAAGATGACTCGACTATCAATCATTGTCTCTTTTTAAAATAATATTCTCTGAATAATCCAATACAATGAAAAGTGTTTTCCATGACATCTTTTATATACGTGGCGTATATAAAAGTAGTTCTAGCGAGATGCTGTGACTCACACAGAATTCAAGAAGACCTATGCCAAATGCCAAGATCAATAGACTATTCTATGGCTGAGACCACAGAGAGGAAGCCACTGAAATTCCACAGCAATTTTAATTCTATTGTTTTAATAATCAGCATTGCTTCTATAATATTATATTTTAATATTGCATCATTTTAATGGGTCAAAATGTAAGTAGGGTTATACATGACATCAGAACAGTGACAATGGCACACAGATCCATACATGTAAGTGGACAGCTTAACTCTTATCATGCCCTGCTGAGAGGCTGCAAACCGCTGATTGTGGGGAAGCAATAATAAAGTAATAAAAAACAAAATGTTAGAATATGTAGTTAAATACCTTGAATTGAAACCATTGTTAAACTTATTATTTATATTAAAATTGTACAATGCACTAGTAAAATCTAGTTTTCAAAGTTATATTTATATTATTTTTTTAGATACAAGCTAAAAAATTTAAGTCTCCAAAATTACACAAAACCCAAACATATAAGAAGGTAAATACTAGATTTACTGCAAAGCCTGACACTTGCAGAGACCATGAACATTTTCACTCAGACTCTTTAAGATATTTTGGCATTAAGTCAGTTGTTTCATTTACAGTGCACTCCACCCTGAGGCAGAATTTATCAACATGTACAATGTAAAATAACTGCAATTCAACTCAAAGTCTTTCAGCACCATCTGAACTTTTCTGATAATAATGTACATTTCCTGTATATTTAATATTTGAGCAGAGCCTAGGAAGAGTAGGAGGCGTCTGGTAGAAAAAAACCAACGATGATGCAAAAGTGTAGATCCCTAAGAGGGGACCATACAGGTTTGGAAAGAGGGTCATGGGCAGTAGGTCACATGTGCTGGCATCTTAGGAGCCTTACAGTAATCGACTTTGACTGAGCGAAGGAGCTTACTGCTTACTATCTGATTAGAGCTAATGTGGCAACGAAGAAATCTGTGATGTCAGAGAAAAGAAGTGCTGACCAAGCAGAACAAGGCCTAGCACAAACTCATCATGGCTAGATACAACTGTCTTTATCATAGAAGAACTTTAAAACCTGGGGACATGAGAAATTTCAACTGTGGATACAAAAATCCTGCTGATCATGTAGATCTTAAAAAATCTGAAGTTGCGTCACTCAAAGCAGAATTAGATGAGACGTGTCTATAGATAAGGGGTGCACTGATCAAGATTTTCTTGGCAGATACCAATATCGTATGATTACCCAAATATATCAGCTGATAATTGATGCCAACGATGATGATTATTTGTAATTGCAGGTAGTTGGTATATTTAGTTCAGCCCCTGAATACAAAATCTAATATCATAAAGTTTAAAAATATTTAGTATCAATGTCTCCTCAAAAGAACATACTGCAGTAAATTTTTATGTTTCGTTACATTGTAGTAGAAACTGTTTACATGCAAGCATCATTTTTGAGTTCACCACAGAAAAGACCAGCATAAAATTACAGCAGTTCTTGCACACATTCTGCATTAACAAATTAGCCACTTAACAAAAGAAGCATCTGGCCTCAAACTGGACCACAAATACATTCACGAGCAATGCAGACCAAGATGGAAAAAAGAAAAGATCCAAAAAATGTTGGGGGTATTCTTTAGTGGTGGTAGTCAGAATAATAAAACAAGTTCTGGTAGTGCGAGACAAAACCCTATTGCAGTGCAAGGTGTAACGAGGCTCCAGACTTCAATGAAACAGGTGGAATCCAGGGTCTTAAACACTCAATATTGAATGAACTTTCTGAGCTTTTAATTCCTTTGAAAGTGATTTATTTTTAGTCAGCAAGACAACTGCTGGGGCATGTACCCATAATTTCTCTATTCCTTCAATTTTCTTGTCCTTTGCTATCTTCAGGTAATCATTGTATTCAGAGAGGGGGTAGTACCCTGAGGATGTTTATTAAATTTGTTGTAATCAAATCCTTACACATCCTGCACATCATTGGATACAACAAAACTGGTTACTTCTACCCTGAAAAGTAGAAATACAATGTTTCAGTTGTTGAGTTGTCTTCACACCTGAAGCTGAAAGGTTGTGTTCTTTCTACGTTTTAGTATGGAATTAACCTTTACTTGTATCACACTTTGTGTGCATCTCTTTCAGTGTTCTCCATTCTCGTCATTTTTAAACTCATCTCAAATCTTCCCTGGACTGCACTGTGACTCCTTGCATCCCTACAAAAGCAAACACGCTTTGCCCACATATGTGATTTTTTACAGTATATATGATTTATATATCATCTCGTTAAATTGGGTAACTTCAATTTTGTATTACATTTATGGTCTCTCAGATTAACACATATAACAAAACCGTGATCTTTATGATTGCTGAGCATGATTTGCAGAAGCGTGGCGAAATTACCAGAGGACCCAAGTGGAAAAAATGAGGAAGTGCTTTTAAACTCAGATCTTAGCTACTACCAACCACATGCTCTAGGATGGACTGAATGGCCCTGTCAAGGTTCTAACCTATCTTATGTTTTTAGTAAAATGCAAACAGCATAATAATGCAGCACAATTTTCAGTAGTAATTTGGGATGTGTAAAAAGACACTTATGTAGGTGTCTGTTTTGTTCTGTATAATCTTTTATTACAATCCAACAAGCTATGGTAACAAAATCTGGCTTCCACCTCATTTTCAATAGCCTCCCAGAAATATGTTTAATTTTAGGATCCTTTCTCATAATTAATGGAAAAATTAATAAAAAATGTGTTAAAGCCAGTTTATCAAAAAATGCACAATGAATGAAAACTCATATAGCAAGAAGCGAAAAAAATATTTTTACAATGTAAAAGTACAGAATTTAAGGGTGTTACATGGGAGAAAAACATATCAATAGTGAAAACTTAGGTGAAAAGCTTAAAAAATGGCAGAAAATGAACACATCAGTGTCAAAGTACTATATATACATCAGCCATAGGAAAATAAAGATACATTTTATCATTGTAGAATTTTGTTTTTTTTAAAGAATTTGTTGCCAGAATTACACAAAAGTATATTAATTTGCTAATGGCTTGGAAATTCTGGTCAACAGAGTGCCACCTATTGGTCCAGTCAGCACAACCTACAGGTATTAAAAGTAATATACTTTTGAATCAATTAATTTTAATAGTTCATACCCACACTAACCTGAGGATAAACCCACCAAGAACAGGACTGCACATAAAAGATTATATCTTGAGTCTAAAATGCTCTACAGTTAAAGAACACACCCACATGATTCATAGACATTTCAAAATCTTGTAACTGATAAAGAGTAGACTGAACACTAGCTTTTGTAGCAGGTGTGGTTCTTTCATAAACTTTAGTATCCTCTCAATGTCTGTATATTTCACACATAAGAATGCACTTATATTCAGAAACAAGTCACACTTAAAGAACCTTTAAAGTGCCTAAACAACAGACATTTAGAACACTGCCATGAAGAATTAATTTAAATTCTTTCATCTGGAGAGAAATGACCTGCAAATAAGAGATCAGTCTGTGAGAGCTCAGCATAACTCCTTAAATGTATGTGTACTTCTGTGTATAGTGTATACAATATATTTGAAAAAGGCCACTGAAAATGTATCTTAAACTTCTACAAACAAATACTGTATATTAAAACTGTATATATACACATAAAGAATATGTTCATTCACCGTTTTAGAAAACTGAAATTTAATGCTTTCCTACCAAAGTCTGCTTCTGCTCCAACATGGTCCATTAGGCTCCATTGATACAAAAAAAGATACTTTAGTTTTAATAAAATGGTGCACCATCTAACACTAGCCACCTCAAGGGCCTGCCAGAATCTAATTATCCGAAGTTTGCAGATAACATGTTTTCCCTGTCAATTCACAACAGTGAATTCTGTTGTATTGTGATTATTGTATACAGATTCTGCTGTATTGTGGGCAAACATTTCTTCTAACATGTGAACATCCCCATTTTGCAGCTGTTTTGCTGCGCCTGTGATTTTGAACATTTTAACATACTGTACAGACACAGACAGCATGAACCAAATGCTTCCAAACTGGAGAAACCACGCCTATAAGAGGAAACTGTTAGCACACATATCTGAAGTTGAACACTGACTGCTAGAAGCTGCAAAAATGTTTTTCCTCTCAATTTGCCATTTTAGAGTTTAATAATAATAAAAGTAATGATAATAACAATAACAACAACAATAATAATACAATGATGTATGATGTGATGGCTGACTAATCAGAATGTTTAGGAAACAGTTTTTAAAAAAATATATTTTGGGCATCAAAAACTAGAAAAAAAAGATTGACCTCTAGCATGCTTTTCCAAGCTTAATGTGCTTCTGGATTACGCATAATGTTTTAATTGTTTACTAATGTGAAAGAACTGCTAATTGAAATTAATTTGAAGTACATTGTATAACAGAAATTAAAGTATATATTAATTCAGGCAGTATAATGTTTCCTTCTATTGAATCCAAAAGGCCATTTTGTAATATATGTACTGTATATGTACTATATACACAATATATACTGTATATAATATAGGTAATATTAAAATGTCTTATTGTTAAGGAGCATGTTTTATTATGAAACTCCTTACTTGTATGTAACATTTTTGCAATTTAATGTGATATGCTATGGTTCCAAATAGAAACAGGACAAAAAACAAGAAATTACTAAACTCTTACAGGATTATGTATCTTTCATTACTTCCCAATTTGCTCTTTTTCAATCATTCCAGAATATTTGAAAGGACTGAATAGAAGCTCTTGTTACAACAATAATAAACAAATAATAACAACAAAAATTATTATTATTATTGAACATCATCTGTGGAATAAGGCCCTTTCCCTGACAGGAAAGATACAAATGTTTATGTTGGTTTTATTTCACTGTGACGTATCAGCGGTTTGAAATGCTAGGACTTTGAAATTAAAACCAGATATCCATTAGATATCAAGAAAACAAGGACAGAAAACAATTCAGAGCACCTAGTCGTAGCAAGCAAACAAACATGAAGAATACTTCTCATTAAGCGAATCTTTATCTGCAATAACGCACACCATCATTATGACCTGTGAGGGCGGACAGAGAGACCTGAGCAGAACGCTGCTCCAGAGGATAAATCTCTACTACCTCCATGATAAATGTTTGTGCAATTAAATTATATTTGCAAGAACAAAAATTCCATAGTACAAGTGCATAGGAGTAAGATAAGCAACTGACTCTTGAGATAAAAAGGGGGAAGCTATATAGTCATGGGCCATACTCAATATTATTTGCTTGCAAGTATTGGTGTGATGTAACTTTATGTATGTTAAGCAAAGCTGTTTGGAATATAAGAAAGGTTGCAAATGAGAGTAGGCTATTCTGCTCATTGAGTTCATTTTTTTGTAGGTGCTATTATGATGCAAGAATCACACGATAGGCCAGTTCCTTCTTGTAAGACGCCAGGTATCAGCTTTAACGACATGGCTGTGGAACACCAAAGCAGATGACTGAGGAGTGATGCATGAAAAAAGGTGCTTTATTTTCCTCATTATATTGGGTAGCTAGGTTTCCATAGAGATGAATTAATTAGTTTTTGTTACCATACCAGTGCGGGCTTGTTTCATTTTTTAGAGCTATGCACTAATTTTAACACCTTACCTACTAGGGTATCTATTCAGGAGCTAAACACGCTTCATTGTGTTAATGAAAAGTATAATGCCTACTTCTGTGCAAAACTATTAGAGACTCTGTGACTGCTGACAATTTTAAACTCCACTTAAAGACTTATTACTGCACTATACCTTTTAATGCAGAATTTTATTTTCACTCTTGGTCTTTTACTAGGTCAAATTGGCACGCTTTCATTTTTATGTGTGTATTACATTTGTGGTACTGTTAAGTGCTTTAAGTTTTTTTGAAAGTTGTTCAGAAGTAAAACTATGACTTTATTACTATTTTTAAAATGGAAAAGTCTCATGGGCTTTATGTATCAGTTATTATGGTTTAAAAAACATAAGAAAAGTCTGCAAATGAGAGGGGGTCATTATGGCCATGTTGCTTGTTTGGTAGTTTAGCACTTGAAGTGAATCTACAATTTCATCCAGCCATTTCTTAAAGGTACCCCAATTTCGGGAATCGACCACATGGCTGGAAAACCATCCAGAAAACGTTAAAAAAATATTTTTTTGAAAATAATTTAAACAATTTTAAGCACTGTGGCTAAGGATCTGCGCCTGTGCCTGGAAGGTTGCCGGTTCAAATCTGGCGGCTGGCAGAGGAATCCTACTCCGTAGTCTTTCAGTAAAGAAGTGTTTTCTATTCTCTGTTTTAACTACATATCTGTTACGTTTCCCACTGTCCCATGTGTTTAACCTATCTACACTATACCTCTTAGGATTGCATATACAGTCCCCTGAGACCAGGAATCATTCCCGTTGCTCTTCTTTGAATTCGTGCCAAGGTTATAATGTATTTTCGGTGGTGTGGTGACCAAAACCAATACCTCTAAATGAGGTCTTGCTAGTGCGCTGCAGAGCTTCAGCATAACTCCTCTGTATTTTAATTTTATACTTTTTTCTACGTACCCAAGCATTCTGTTTGCTATTTATATTGCTTACCCACACAATCTTGATGAAGAATAGAAGAATCTACACAAACACCCACACCCCTTTTGTAACTTCCTGTGGCTCACAAGCACCAATGCATGTCTTTACTACCAGTGTGGATTACTTTGCACTTATTAATGTTGATTTACACTTTACACCAAGTGTCAGTCCATTGCCGACAACCACCGCTGTATGCTGTATTGTTGTGCATTTGATAAATAAACCTTGATTGATTGAGCTTTTGTATAAGTCTTTTTGAAACACCCTTGTTGCTGTTTCACTGGTGCACTTCACATTCATTAGCCAATCTGAGTCTATACCATAATCTAGATCATCCACATAGATCAGGAAGAGCTATGGGCCTAACACGGATCCGTGTGGTACACCACTACTTACATCTGCCCAGTTTAAGTTGCACCCTTTAAAAAAACTGTTTCCTGTTTGTTTACCAGGAATTTGAACTCATTACCATGGATTCCTATGGATTTTGAGAATCCAGCTTTTATGAGGCACATTATTAAATGCTTTCTGGAAATTTAAATATATCATGTCATAATCACATCCATGTCAGCACTCATAGATTTACATGCCATCTTCCATCTTCTTTCCATCAAGTAATATTAATTTTGCTTATTATTGTTGATTTAAAGACTGTATTAATTCACATATGTACACATATTGCCATACTCCACTGAAAGCATTTTTGAAAACAAAACGTAGTTACCGGAATTACAAAAATACTGCATCGCACATTACATTACTGCTGCTGTTTAAGAGTAAATCTTTTTTTCACTGTACATTACATGAATTTGTAGTTTGCATGCAGGGGTGTTTTCTTGATGCTGCTATTTGAAGGATTAGAAGAGTTACAGGCACTATTCAGATTAATGGGCTTCAGTCTCACACATAGGGCAGATGGACCAATCAAATATCTGACAATCTAGTTTAGACTTCATAATTCTCTTTGAGTAGACTGTTCCATTAAATGTTTGTGCACTCATTTGCACTCAATTTACAATTTCTAATGGGAACATACTTAGAAAGAGGAGCATCATTTTTAACAATATTAGTTCTGCATCAACTAAAGAGTTGTATGTTACATTCATGTTTCTGAGAGGTGGAACTTTCCAGTACACTTTCATTTATCTTACATTTCATGTATATTTGTGAAGCTTTGTAAAGGAAATAAAGAATTTCACTAAATTCTAAAACACTTTGGCTGTTTAAAAGTAAAGAGGCAGTTCAGCTCCTTATATAAATTCAGCAATTTTTTCATGTATGGAGAAATAATAAAATCTAGGATAATTGTACACAGAAAATTAGCTCATTAAAGTATAGGCACAAAATCATTCAGAGTTCAGGTCTAGCGTTCATTATCCTTGGTTCAGACTGAAACACGTTTAGAAAACGTTGACAGAAATGCAGACAGTAAAATTCAAGTATGAAACAACTTCACCACAATAACAATAAATGAGTAAACTTATTTTGCAATTTTACTTATAGTTTGCATTTTCTGTAACATCTGTAGGATACCCTGTTCAGCTAGTATCATCAACAGTATATTTCATTATCAGAGAACAATCACATACAAAAAATAAGGCAGGGATTCTTGCAGTAATCAGATGCTAATGAACAACCTTTGATTGCACTACTGGCTTCAGGGCATACCTTTTATGCTTATCAGATGTGTATTTGAATAAGAAATCTTTCATAATAATAGTATTAATTAAACTGAAATTATTAGTCAGACAAAATGAAACACAATGATTTATTTAAACTGTTTTTCACCACTGACTAAAAGCTCTAAATGTAAAATAACAGTTTGTTTTTCTGTACACAGAGACATGGTAGTAAGTTTCCTCATGGTAAAAGTGTAATGCATTCTCTTTAAAATGGAAAAATATTAATTTTTAAAGAAATCTTTTTTTTACTGGAGAGAATAAAACAAGCAATTGTTAGAAGGTGTTCATTACAATTAAACAGAAGCATAAAAAGTCAGAAACTCAAGGAGACCACTCCACTCATTACTTGGTTGTTAGTCTATTATTATCTGCTTCAGGAACATGACTGGGTGTTTAAAGTGTAATTTAAATGGTCAGAACTGTAAATACCGTGAAGGGTTTCGCCCAGGAAACAGTTAATCAAGATGATAATTTTGCTGAATTCATAATCTCGATCAATTTCCTAATATTTTCTAAGGTGACTCAATGCATATTTTAATTCATAAAAGCACTAGATAAACACGGCACAGGAAATAATAGTATTATGAGCCTTCTTGCTCAAATTGCTTAAAGTACAGCATGAGATAATTTTCAGAGTTCTCAAAGGTCTGACTAAACTTGTACTTAAGTTGGTTTTATGTTTATTGATTATTCTAACAAAAAATTCAATATCAGCCACCCCCGATAAATCTTTAATCAATGTGATCTGTATAAGAGTTAAATTTTCTTTGTCAGTGCTCCTCGTATTAGCAACACCTTTGTAAACTGTAAAACACTGTACCATAATGTATATGAAAAGTTACCTTGCATGGATTCTGAAATTTCATAAGCTGGTTCTTTTGAATCAACGCAAGATAAAATATAACTATTTTTTGGGTTTAAGGAGAAATTATTATAAATGGTTTGTGCTTTGTGCTCATTGAGAGGAAGATGTTTAAAAATTCAATCTTCATTCAGTGTACAACATGCATTATATAAACAGAAACTGATCTTGACAGCAACTATTTGATCTTTAAAGATGAAGAAAGATATATTTAGAATTGTTTTACATTTTCAGTTACAATATTCTACAGAATACAGATATTACAGCACATATTTTATTCCCCATCAATACAATAAACTTTCACTATGATTCTGTGGTCAAAAATCTGATTAAAATCTGCATATATTCAGAACAGATTTTACATATTTTCCATGTGATATTTATTTTGTTTGAAATAAGTCTAGAAATTGAGGGGAGTGCAAACTATTTACAAACTTTAAGCAAACAAACAACATAATAATACACCTGAATTTTCACATTGTCACAATGGTAAGCTACATTTATGTTAGCCTTATTTAAAAAGGTATACATTTATGACTATGTCCTTTATCTTATTTTAAAAGAACAACCCTACAAGAGAGAACAAGTAATGATAACAAAATAGAACCTGCCTTCCACGTCACCTCAGGTTCTATGCCTAACTAATTCAGGCGTCCTGTCCTACCTCCTCGCTTGGAATTTATCTAAGAATAGAAAATAACCTGTTAACGTTATTGCAGATCTTCCAAAAATGCACTGTGATGGCACGTAGTGGAAAACTGAAAACGGAGACTCGCATGACAGAGAACATAAATCAATTAATCTGAAAGCTTGAGGTGGGAAACGTGTATTCCTGTTCTGCTGAGGCAAAGTGCTTTCACAGGACCCTAAAACTTAGCTGCTTATGTCAAAGGTTCATACGTTGTTTTTCTCAAGCAAAAGGAAAAACACAGAAGAGGACAGGCTCTTTATTTTATATTCTTTACCGCACTGTATGCAAGCACCGGCTTTTCATCACACAGAAAAGGAAAGAACTGCAAGAACATACTGTAGCAGCCAATATAAACTAAGCGCTACAAATTCATCATTTGAGATTTATGTTAATCTTTGTTCTTACATTTTGCCAGTTAAGGTGGAGGATTCTCAGACCTCTGAAAATCCTTCATGGCCCTACATCTCCGTCTTGGAAGACCAGAGATACCTTTCTCCATTGCCAAATCCATTGCCAGAATTCTCATAATCCCCTTGTTAAATTTACCAAACAACAGTAATCCATTGTCTTCTAAAAGCTTAAACAGCTCTGCCCTATTTAAGATACAGCTGTTATATAGAAATGTATTTGACCTTTTTACACCATGTGAATCTTAGAAACAACAGTCGAGTATTCAAAAATAATGGGACTCTTGCTAAAGGTAAACTTTAAAGTCTGGAATCACAGCTAAACTTCTGAACTTAAAAAAAAATTAAAAACTTAAGTTTATCAAAATCAAAACTAATCAGTACAAACATGAGTGCAAAAAATGTACTTTGTGCACAAGAGTATGTCAAGAAATTGCAACGTACAGTAGAAATTATTTTCAAGGTTATTCATAAGGCAAATGAATTAATTTGTACAAGTTTATGCTGGTATTAAACCTCCTCAAGCATTCTCTGTAATATAAACCCACCTGAAAGAACTCCACATGTCATATCCTTTGAAATGAACAGCAGTTAAAAACTCACCCCATAAAAGTATGGACTTTTTCCTACCTTTGGTATCACTCAAGTGCATGCCTATTTATTTTTTGGAAAATATTAAAATGTTCATGCAATCATACACATAAAAAGCCACATTAAAGTTTTTTTAAAGTTCTTAATATAGTGGACATTTATAATCCAGCCATTATCAATTCCAAACACACCCGTAAAGTTCTTCTCTTTGAAGAGGAGTGATCTGTAAATAATATATTAACCCATGGAAGTTTATCCCCCTTGCTCCACGTCTTTTTACAAGTTACGCATATCAGTACATTTCCTTTGTGTAATAAATCTATAATAAAAACTTAGTGAACAAAGAAGGAAGTGTCAATTTACAAAAAAGCATCAGCCAATTAATAAAGACAAATGCCAAGTTACAAGACAAAACAGGGGAGAAGCTTAGCTTTTGCCTTATAAATTATGTCAAATTGCTTGTGGGGCATGTTTACACTAATCCTTTCTTGTCGTTTGGCATCTATTTCTGATAAAGAACAAGTAAAGGTTTATTCCATGCTGAAAAGAGAAGAAAAACACAACATGTGACCCCCAAAGAAGGCTCCACAGCTGAAACATTGTGTTTCTTTTCTTCTCTTTTCATGATGGAATAAACCTTTATTTGTTCCTTTGCAGCCTACGGATGCTGATGCAGCTACCTTCGTGATCTATTTCTGATATGTCATTTGAATTTTTAATGCATGCCTTATACGTGGTCAATTTTTTCACTGCAAATTGCATTTATTTATGTGTTTTAATTGCTTTGAATTAAATAATACAGTATGATTAAAACAAACATTGTTTTATATTTTAATAGGTGGCCTAGAACTGCACATCACACATTATTCATAGAACCCACATTACAGCTACTGAAAGCAAATTAACTAAATTCTAACAGGGATTATGATAGTAATTCCTTATATATTTATCTTCAGGCAATATGTATTGTTAATGCCTAGAGGCAACTGTTTTGATATAAATAAACAAAGCTGGTGAGATTGAAACCCAGGAGGTCTGGGTCACAAACGTGCTTTTATCCACTACTTCATCACAGATCCCTTACAGCTGCAATCCAGTTAAGAAGTGAGTTAAAAGATGTGTGTAAATAGCAATCTTATATCTCTCTGACTAGACGAAGTTCTAACTCCAAGTGTCTTATTACATCCTCTACTTTCTAGTGTTGTTCTTTTGTACTGCCATGCCCCTGATGAACATCATTGCAGATGGGTTGATTAGATGACCACAGGTCTGTGTCTTGCATACATGAATATGTGCAACTTATTTGCGTAGAATAAAATATATTCCTCTTCCATATTGTGCTGAAAAACAATAGGGTCAGGGACAGTTTCCTTCACAATAGATACGCTATGCTTGCACTTAGCTTTTACACATCTAATGCTTTTTTTCAAAGGCCAAACCATTACATTTGCATAAATAAAATTAATCCAGCATCTCAGGACAGTAATAATTACAAGAGGTTTAATTTATAATATGAAGCAAATGACTAAACTATGATAGTAAAAGCTATTTTTTAGGAGTGACTTACTTTCACCTGTGCTCAAAATACCTCTTATAATTTAAATAATACTTATAACTTATAATATACTGAACACTTATATAATTATAAATATAATTAAATACTTATACATTTTATACTATTTTTCTATACTGTTAATAACACAGGATGTTTATTCTTATATTCCAATTTTTTGTACGAATTCATTTAGAACTGAATATTACTGAATCTTCCCTAAGATTGTATGGTACAGAGAGAAGCTTGGGGTCAGAGCGCAGGGTCAGCCATTGTACAGTGCCCCTGGACCAGCTGGGGTTAAGGTCCTTGCTCAGGGGACCAACAGAGTAGGATTCCTCTGCCGGCTACGGGATTTTGTGGGCGGAGCGGTGGCTCTGTGGCTCAGGATCTGCATCTGTGGCTGGGAGGTTGCCGGTTCAAATCCCGCAGCCGGCAGAGGAATCCTACTCTGTTGGGCCCCTGAGCAAGGCCCTTAACCCCAGCTGCTCCAGGGGCGCTGTACAATGGCTGACCCTGCGCTCTGACCCCAAGCTTCTCTCTCCCTGTCTGTGTGTCTCATGGAGAACAAGCTGGGGTATGAGAAAAGACGAATTCCTAATGCAAGAAATTGTATAGGGCTAATAAAGTGATGTTATAATGTTATTTGTTATGTTATGTTATGTGGTTTACTGTTGGCTTATTTAATGCTGAAAGCTGTCTTCCACTTGTCTCCCTTTCTCATGTGCACCAGGATGTAGGACCTGACTAGTCTTCTCCAGGAGGGAGGAGATCAGCAGAAGAGGATATTGATTTTTTATGGCCATCTTTTTGAGATCTTAGTAATAAATACAGGGATGTAGGGAGCCATTCTTGTTCTTCTGAGTGAAAAACCTATCACCAGCTGGTGAAGTGGATGGACAGATGAAGCCTTTCTCGAGGTTAACCAAGATTACAGGAACAGGTGACCCGTCAGCAGTGAGGTCCTGCTAGGAGGTCAAATCAGGAAATCATGGGGTTCGTGTGGAGGTAGGTCTGGGCTTTGTACATGCTAAAGACATCAACAGTCCTGATATTTTGCAGGCAATTGAGAACTGGTGACATCAGAAGTGGTGAGAATTTTTGGGATGGAGAAGCAATGACCCTGTCAGTCTTTCCTCCAAGTTAAAAGTTTGTGCCTGGGCCAGTCAAGATGAGGACTGTGTAGCTCCAATGAGGGGAACCCCAGAACCAAGGGACAACATGACGTCAAACACAGGAGGAGCTGAGCTTGTTCTTTAGCTCCTCCGAGAATCCCGAAATGGAAGGAGCAGTGAGCAACCAGTTGGCTGTCCTGTTTTAAGAGCAGTGAATGGTGAGTAGATTCAGCTGACCACGGGAGTCAAAGACGTCCTGGAAGGTGTCACTGAAAATTTCAGAATTGCTCCACTCTCTCACAGTGCTGAAGCCCAAGCCAGGATTTCCCCAGACAACAGCGAGATCACATAGTAAAGAGCTTTTATGTGCTTTAATTCAGCTATAGCAGCACCGTTCAAAGCAGAAAACCAACTGCAATGTGTATACTTTATATATGAATGCATTCTTTATATTTAAAAAAGGCAGTAGAAGATGATAAACCTTCCAATGCGCAATGTGTCTATATCTTTAAATGCATTTAGTGACAGACATAAACACACACATATATATATAGTATAATAGCTCTCCCTCTCTCTCTTTAAAAATGAATAACAAAAAATCTGTTCACTTTAAAAGTGAAATTCAGTGCTTTCCAACACATACTGCTTCTACCCAAAAATAATCCATTAGGCTCACTGATACAAAAAAATACACTTTAGCTTTAAATAATGGTGCACCATCTAACACTAGCCACCTCAAGGGCCTGCCAGAATCTAATTATCCGAAGCTTGCAGATAACATGTTTTCCCTGTCAATTCACAACAGTATAGATTCTGCTGTATTGAGGGCAGCCAATCTCACAACACTTTTTGATTCCAGCTTCCCAGCTGTTCTGCAAAGCCTGAGATTTTGAATATTTTAACATATTGTACAGACACAGATACCATAAACCAAATGTCTCAGAACATTAGAAACCATGACTTCTGGAGGAAAATAAATAAAACTAGCCAGTTAACACACATCTGAAGTTGAACACTGACTGCGAGAAGCTGTGGTTAAGTCTGCCTCTTGATTTGTCTTCTTGTATTTCATTGAATAATAATATCTGACTACTCATTTTACATAAAAACCACTGGTGCATATTTACAGCACATTTTAGTGGAATCATATACTCTTAACTTTTGATTACCTGATAGGAAAGATCAAATATTAATAATAGGGTTATTTTTTTATTTTTGATTCAATTTCTTAAAAATAGTGTAATACATAGAAATACATTCTAGACTTACAGTATGAGTTTGATGCTTATATATAGAATGATTTACAATTTAAATAAACTTTATGTTGAAAAAAATGTTTTGATTGCTTACAATGACAGAAATTTACAGTTAAAAATATCAACATGACATTAAGAACCAAGATAAGAAATCATTTCTGAGCAGCTAACTGTACGGAGCAAACTAATTAAACTTCACATTCCTTTCATCTTAAGTTGCAAGTGGAACTTTCATCTGGAGGTGGTGAAAGATGGAGAAAATAATGTCTTCATTAGAAATATTTCTGATTCAGCTGCTATTTATTATATATGATATTGCACACCGTCATCCTCCCCTGTGGGGGTGGACACTGAGCCTTCAGCGGAGAATACATTCTAATTGCTCCCTTTTCTATGATGACTGTGGCATGAAACCTGAAAGCCTTCACTATTTGCAAACAAAATCAAAAGAACACAAGTGTACAGCTGGCTCTTTTGCAAATGGAAAGTTATTTAGCCTGGAGTTCTTCTCCATAATGTCTGCTTACACATCCCACTGTGAAGTATCAGCATGCAGATAAAGCAAAGTGGTCTGGAATATAATGGGAAAATGAGAAAAATGACATACATGAGGGGTCATTTGGTCCATTTAACATGTTTGGTTGCTTGTAGCTAGATCTGAAGACCTTTTTTCATTTCATTGTGGTTCTCGAGAAAAGCCAGTATCAGCTCTATCAATGTGGCTGGGGAACACCGCTGACGAAAGCAGGGAATTTCAGAAAGATGTGCCACAAGGTGTTTAATTCTGCTGATAAAAGTCAGCATTTTTACACAAAGTAAGAGACAAAAAGTCATGTATGCTAGCTGTTCTTTTTGGAGTGTTTGACAACCAAGGATCCTGAGAATTAATTTAGGAATCTATATTAATAGTGGGATGCTCCTGCAAGTCTGTAGTGTAAATTTAATCTTCTTCTGCAGATGGACACATCACATGTGCTACAAGTTTACTCAGTGGACAAGAGAATTTTGCATGCTTTTCTGCATGCTTAAGATCAAAGCCTAACTAACATTACATGCATAAAGGCACTGGAGGAGAGTAATACAAATTGGAAATAAGTGTAATTATATGATCTAGTAGTTTAGGTGAGTAGCTGCATCAGCACGCGTAGGCTGCAAAGGAACAAGTAAAGGTTTATTCCATGCTGAAAAGAGAAGAAAACGCAATGTTTCGCCGTGGAGCCTTTTTCAGGGGCCACATGTTGTGTTTTTCTTCTCCTTTCAGCATGGAAGAGTTTTCTTTTAATTATTTATTACATGGAGTTGGAGTTGATGTGCAGGTGTGTTTCTCCAAGGCTTCTGGGTGACTGATTTCACGTGCAGCTGCTACAGAAATACTGAAATGCTACAGAAATGCTCTTCTCCCAATCTTGATGCAAAGATCCAGACCATTGAGGTAGATGTTTATGGTCAAGAATGTAGCAAAGCATGGGATATCAGACAGCCTCAATCTCTGCACCAACGACAGATCCATGCTACAGTAGCTGATATCATACAAGTACATGGAAACCTAAGTCTGAAGATCAATAAGAATGCAAACAATGATGTGAAGAATTATAGAAAATTGATATTAAGAACCTTATGAATAGCTCTTCAATACTGTATCAGTGTCTTTCTTATTTTTACATGAAAGGAATTTCTTCTTCTTGTATGGATTCGGGCAATAAGCTTTCATAAGCCTTTTTTAAAAGATATTTAATTGGAATAGTTATGACATCAGCTGTTACCTTGAAGGACAAAGGTAAATAAAGATGGAGATGAACACTAATAAATTTAGGAATTAATACTGGAGGCAATATCCATGCCCAAGACTCTTTAAGGACCACACACAAACTAGCATCTACTTTATCTACCATCTTTTAAACTTCAGTATTATGACCTTTTAAAACACTAATCAAGCCCAGACAAAGACAGAAATACTTGCTTTCTGTGAAATTCTTTTTAGAGTTTTCATATGTGGTTGGGGGTAAAGAGCTAGTTTCCTTCAAGGATAAATAATTTAGAAATAATAATAAACCAAACTGCTAGCCTGGAGACTCTGCCTTTTACTCTACTAATGTGAAGTAGTTGGATTGGATTTCGGTATCACACATACAAATCAATGAGTACTTGTAGCTCCTGTGGTCCAGTTAAGACTCTTCTGTGTTGACCAAACAACACTACCTTTGCTGCACTACAACTATTTATAATTATTACGAGTAACTCTAAGCCATTGTTAACATGACCTAAGTCAACTAACATTATTTCAATCACGTGTTTTTCTGAGGGGGGGAGAAACATTACGGAGAAACAAATAAAATTCATGACATTAGGCTTGAAAGTGACATAAAAAATACTTTCATTAACACTGCAAAGATTGTAACTGCAGACTGAAACCTGACTGATCTACAAAAACAGCAGTTTAGTTCATTTTTATCAATTGAGTACAACTTTAATATATGGACCAAAGATATGATAATGGCTATGATAATTGCATGTAAAAACTTCAGTATGTTCAACTACAAGTTTTGCAGAAAAGCATTAAAAGTTCAGCTCTGGTCTTCATTATCCCTGGTTCAGATTTAAACAACTTTAAAAAATGCTGACAAACTTGAACGCTGGAAAATTAAAGTTTAAAATCCAGCTTCACCACAACAACAATAAATGAGTAAAAGTAAACATTTTTTTCAACTTGTAATTAAACCATGCAGTTTCTGTAATGTCTGTGGGGTACCCTGTACAGATCAACTGTACCATGTTTCTTTTATTAAAGAACACACACATACATGGTTTCTTGCAAGTAAGTCACCAATAAACATTTGTGCATGTTGACAATTGGTATGTTTCTCACCAGCACACAATGTCCAGTAGAAGTTTTATTTTTCTCTGCACAGTCGTGGTAGACAGAATACCAGTAGTAACCGTGCAATTTTTAATATTCATACATATTTTATTGTATATAAAGAAGTAACTGCATTGGACAAAGTATGAAAAAGCTTTTTGTTGAAAGGAGTCACATTAATGTGAAATTCACTGTCAGAAAACTGAAGCCTGCAGAGCTTTCAACAAAAATACAAATCCATCAGTGTCTTTTTTTTTTTGCTGAATTGATAAAAATCACATACAGTATCTCTCTCACACGTATCTCTATTTATATTGAAATCATTTTGAGTGAGAACTCTAGGTGTCTTCTTGTTCAGAACGGGGTATCTGATAGAATGGGATTGTAAGAAATCTGACAGTTTTCAGAGAACTGACCAAAGCTGGTAAGGTACAGATATAGCCATTCAGAATGTGCGTTAAAACCCTGTAATGCGTTTCAAGGCCTACACTTTACAGCACCTTTGGCTGTCCAAAGATGATCGACAGGTGGCACCTGTGGTTCATTAGATTTTAGTGAAACAATAACTTAATTTAATCTCTCTACTGTGCATGTTTAAATCTGTGGAATTTTACAACTAAAGGGAAATTTTGGTAGCTGAGAACAAAAATAATAGGATCATAACGTCTCTGAACATCATAAATGATATTGATTTAGGAATATAAATATGTTACACATACCGTATATTGCTGGTAGTGGTAGCTAAAATTAATAAAAACAGTGTTCCACTTTCTTCATAAACATATTATGAATCAAAGTCTTTAACTCTTACTGCGGTTATTTTGGAAAAGTTTTGACATGCTCGTTCTAACTATATTAAGTTGATATACTTCATAAAAAGCTATAATGTTTTAACCTTTTCTATGAATACTTGGTGTCGTTATTGCAGTACAAAAATGTGTACTTTTTAGAATCCACTTAATAGGTAATTTAATATGGAATTGCTTATCTAAAGAAATAAATATTTATATGGCTCAAAGTATTATGGCATTACACTTTCTTTGTAAACATCTGCATCAATTTCTTTGAGTCATTCACTCGTGGTTACTTTGGAAACATTTTAATCTGTCTGTTTCTAAGCAATGCTTTGGTACAATGGATTTTGGTGCTTGCCTATCAACCTGGAGGTCAATGTTCGATTCCTGGTCAAGGAACAAGCTTTTCTTAAAACAACTACAGACTCATTTAAAAAACAAAGCAAATATTATGGCAATTCAAAACAAGCCTTAAAACAAAATTGTACAGTATATATTATAATTATAATTGAGAATAACAAAGTGGTATTAAAAAGACCACTGAAACTATAATAACATATGTGATCATTATTAACAATGTTAATTTCTTAATAATAAAAAAAATCAAACTGCTTGTATCTTGTTTAGGGTCATTTGTCACTGTTTTCATAACCTTTCTTTCTTATTGAAACCTATTGCCTATTTTTGAGACACGATGCTTCAGAGCAAACCACAGGCATTTTAAAGATCACGTTTTGTGAAAAGTTTCACAACTTTTATATAAACAACATCTAGCACCCGTTTCCATGTTCAGAAACCTTATATTAAATAAAGCGGATCCCAGGTGTAAGCGAGTTCATAATGCGAGAAGTACAGTACAATTTAAAAGTTATAATGTATGTATGCAAAACACCTGACCATGTATATCTATATATTATGATTACAATCTAGAATAACAAGTAATATTAAAAAGACCACTGAAACATGCACTGAAGCTTGCAAAATGATCTGCGTTTAATCGCAGCCAAAACGCAAGTTAGCTAATTATCCCTTGGAGTGCCTTTAGTGCTTTCTTTATGTGTTGCTTAATCGCGGTGGGGGGAGGATGTGTGGTGGAAAGTTTAGGCTGCATTTGAATTGGCACTCTCCGTTCTTCACACCTGAAGGTGGCTCCACAGCAGAAACGTGCCTCTTTTCTTCTCTTTTCAGCATGGAATACATTACTTGTTCCTTGCCGGCCTACACATGCTGACACCGCTACCTACTTGAACTCTCAGTTCGTGTCTGTGAAAGCTTTGGAGCACTTTACAACCATTTTTATTTTCTTTGTGGTGCAACTTTGAAGTGCAAAAGAAAATGAAACCAATTGTAAATAAAATGACATTGTCAGCTGTAAATATTATGACATTTACATAGACGTTTTTATTCATTTTATGTATCGCAGTATATTTACTTGACATTCACGATTACTTGAGCTTACTGAGGAGTATCAGATGTCAAGGAGACGCAACCCCCGAGATTTGTGTCTATTGTAACTGTTGATAAATGGAGGATATAATTCCAGTCTTGCTGTTTATTGACGAATATTGCGAATATTATACATGTGTGCTGTGTGATGTGGTTTTTGAATTGAACACACATTTTTATTTGTGGAATAGATTGTATTACATATTGTTAAATCACATTGTTAGGCTATATACTGCGATGAAAAAAAATCATACACAGGACTTTTTTATCCCAATCAGGATTTTTTAAGGAGTGCCTTCTTGTCTCCTGACACGACACACATCTGTATCACATGAAGTCATATCCACAGATACAGTATACTAAAACAGTAGTGTAGACAGGTCAATGAACTGTAGTTTAAGTGTGATCTATACTGTATAACTATACTGTGTATACAGTATTAAACTGCATTTTTTAAAGCCACTACAATACAATATGTGAAACATTTTTACAATCAAAATGTACTAATTGCTGAAATTTGCATTAAGGCAAATTCTAAATTCTAAATGCGGAAGTAAACCTGAAAGAAGCAAATCACGTTCACAACAAGCGCAGTATAATAAAAACATTTTTATACATCAAACTAAGCAATTTTGTTTTTGTAAATTAAAACAATATTAATTTCATATTTTATATGCTGTAATACACAGTTTAAAATTAATAAAAGTCTCAATATTATCCAAGTTAAATTCTATAATTCTAATATATTGTATATTCTAAAAGATTGACCCTCAGCATTGACCAGGATTTGAAACCAGGCATTTTCTAGCAACAGCCCAAATACTTCTACCCGCCAGATTAAGCATTCACTGCTCCGCCTGCTGGTTTTACTAAGTAATGCAATCCAAAAACTGATTTTAAAAAAATGGGGTGTGTTATGTTGCACACACCACAAGGTGCGCCAGTATCCGGCACGCATTCTGATTGGCTGGATCTGTAGATAAACACATTAAGACAACCATCCTCTTAGGAAGGTGAACTTGTTTTAAGGTCACCGGCCTAAATTCATGTTAAGTGGCTGCATCACAGGAGACCCCTTATGCAAATTACTGGAACAATTTAAATTTACAATTTAATGAACTCTGCATCTGTGATGCTTATATGTATTGAGCAGAATCAAAGCAGAATACAGTAAATGCAAGATGAACATCTGTTCTGAGATGTAAAAATACTTCTTGAGCCACTAAATTGAACCCCTACCTCTCACTTCTTGTCTTAGTTGATCTCCCTTCTGCAGCACAGTTGTCACTAACATCACATATGCTCTTGAAATTGGAATTGTTATGCCTTTTCATATCACATTTAATCTATTCTTTCAAAAATACTTTTTAATTCAAATTAAATGAAGCAGTTTTTGAGAAATTGTGTTAACAGAAAAGGTTAAACTAAAAAGCAAGAGGATCAAACACAGAAGTGATATCTACCTCAGGGACTGGAGAGAAATGCAAGAACATATATGCAAAAAAGATAAGAAGGCAGCAAGTGAGGACATATTTTTAATAACAGCTTCCCCAGCTGCACTGCATTCACCCTAAGGTCCATCACAACAAGCATCTACAACAATCATCTAGTTAGTTCCAGCTTTGTACTGAGGGCAAAACTAGGTAAAAGAATCAACGCATTATCTTCACTGACATGCAGTGTGAGCTCATCAGCAGAAAATTAGAAAAAAATGTAACACAATCTGCAGAAATAAAGTACTGAAAAGAGCAACTTTGAAAACTTGGCCATATCGTCCATCTCTTTAATGCAATGACAGTCCTGACTGCAAACATGAAACATTTCTTATCACCAAAAAAATTGGACAGTTTCACCACTTCTGTCTGAAAACTCTATTACTTTAAGCATTTAAAGATGATGCAAATGTAATAAAAATAAGTATTATGAGTAAATAAGTAATAAGTAAAATAAGGGCGAGGACGGGTATTTTAGCTCATCGTAACTTATTAGCAGGTTGAGAAAGAGAAGTTTCGTAATTTATTTAGATATATATGTGAGGCAATTCTTTGAAACATTATTTTAACACTCAAAAGTCAATGCCATTTACATATCAAAATCTTTGAAGAGAATGCTAAGGAAATGCAATGCAACAATTCCTATCATTTGTCTTTTATGTCCTCATTTTCTTATGATTATGTTTTTAAATAATTACTGCTTTAAATAAAATCACTGCAAAAACTCAGCAAATACTGTAATTCACCTATGTAACATGGCTCACTTGAGGCATAGTCCTCTTAAGGTCACACAACCCCCTAAGGCGGCCATTAGTGTCAACTTCTCCCTCAACAGCAGACTAGCCTTTTGGTATAACAGAATTCATCAGTGGGTGGAGGAGGCACTACCTGACTTTGGGCTGGGAATATGCCTCAGTGATGACAATGAAATCCTGGAGAGGGATACGTATTTATAAAATCATCAAATCAAGACATTTAGCATACTTCTAATATAGTTAACAACATGCTTAGAAGACTTTCAAGGAAAGAAGGCAGAGAGTGTATTTCACCCTTAAAAGTATTCAACTGATAGCCCCACAGAGGGGATAAGTGCTTTGAAGCCTCTCTATATTCCTTTGAAAAGGTGAAAAGGTTACAGACTCCACAGCATGCACACAATCACAGCATGACATCTTACCAGAAAGGCCAATTAAACTTTTAATTGCGACCCATGTGTGTCAAAGATGCAACACAGACAGGCTAGTCATCAGTTTGCTGGCACACTTAAAAGGAAAACCCAGGGTTCTGAAGTCACAGAATTTATAGGATCCAGTGGACATGGCATACCAGTTGTACTCCAAACTGAATGCTAGGCGTAGTTCAAATCTGCCAGCTGGTGCACTGTAAAGTGCACTTCATTAATAAAGAAACAAAAAAGCTCCAGATTATTAAAGCTAAAATGAAATCTTTCATGGTATTTCACCCAATCATGTTATCAGTGTAACTGGTGTTCACTTATTGGACACGGCGCCTTACCTGTACAGTGGAACTGATCTCAGCAGCAAATCCTCCTGTTACTGGAGCTTCATGGCTGATAAGGAGTCTCCCAGTCTTCGCTACAGACTGGAAAAAAAAGCAAAATAAACATGAGAATTTATTTCCTCATCGAGAAACACTGGAATGGTGTTTGCAAATAAATCTGATTGGAAAACAATTTTTGGAAGTTTGCAGAAGAAAGTAACAGCTAAATATACACAGTATACAATGTTTATTTGATATGGCTATGCACACTTCGGAAAACCTAATCATCAATACTGATTAACTGGCTTAACATGTGGCACCATGAGGTTTTACATTTGCGCATTATGACACATTTTATGCATGCAGGGAGATATAAAATACAAAATACAAAAAATGATTATGGAGTCACAAAGATAAGAACTCTTTGAATTTTAGGGTGTGAGAATGTATATATCAACCTAATCAACAATGTAGCAAGCTACACACTTATTAAAATGCCATTCTTTGCATCAGTGAATTCTATTCTGGTTTTAGCTGAAGAGTAGGTAAAAAAATCATACAGGTGAAGCACATTAACATCTGACACTGAACACTTAGATATGCAACTGAAGATCATGAGAAAGATAACAGTCATCAAGAAGGGGCATGTTTTGTTCTGCTTTAAGAACTTCTGTCATCTTATCCTGTGCTGGTCTTTCTACTTGTTGGGTCATTTAAAGATTGATAAGGGAACCTCCAGAGGCACGGGATCTTTAAGAGAACAAAGTAATGTGAAGTGTCATTGTTAGACAATAAACCTGTAGTAAAGATATTTACCTGAACATCATGAAGTATGAGTAAGAGTATTTTGGCTTGTTATGGCATATGAAAAAATAGTCTGTTAAGACGTGACAAAAAAAATATATGCTACAGTATGTGGCCCTGAGACCATTTCATAAATGAATTTAACTTAATGAATAATTAATGAAAATTAAATGAATGAATGAGTACATTCCGATATAAGACTAAATAAAGCAGTGATATTTTACTCAAATATAATTTCATTCTGCAATGCTACTTTAAACACTAGCACTTCCAGATATGTTGTTCTGAGTATTCTCATTGAACCACACAAGTTCAGTACTTTATTCGTTAATAACCACATACAATAAGTTTAAAAGTATTTATATAGTTGTAAGCTTGAAAAGTTGTAAACGAATCTATATTTTTATAGTCTGACCAAAAACACATTGACAAAAAACTCCAGCTGTTTATTTTTAAAAAATCTTAACGCCCATACTTGACAAAGTATCTGTATTAAAAAAAACTAAGTACAGAGAATATTCTAGTTACTGGATTATCAGTTTTAATTTGGAATACCCAGTTGGTTGATCAAGACGTACTTCAAACAGTGGAATATTTTTTTCTCCATAGATCAATTAAAAAAACCTCCCCTTTAACACTTAACTTCAGTTGTCTCTCAGAGAATAGTTTTCTTCCAATCTTGATTATATACAATGGGCAACACTGATGTAAGAGAGGTAGAGACATTATACTGCCATTTGTTGTAGCACAGCAAGGTTTACTGTTAGGAAAGGCCATTTTTTTAGAACACTTAGAGCACAAGCCCCCTGTGACCAAAAAAAAATGTTTTCAACCTGCAAGAAGGTTGCACAGAACTGACATAAGACACGTGTTGCATGTAAGGCATGGCATTTGTATTGCATTAAAGCGCAAGGGCATGATAATTCATTTCAGTATTATCTTACAGAGCAAAAGGTCAAATATAACACTAAACAATGACGTAGACTGATATTTGCTTGGCAATGACATTAAAGTGCGGATTAGTTCCATTTCTTTTTAATCTTCCTAAATAAATGGAAAAATTTAATCTTCCTCCCTACATGTTCACTTTTGAGCCACACCACATGGTAATCACTCTGCTTTAAAACTCCAAACACTTAATGAAGTTGGTACGACCACCTAAACATTCAAACCGGATGTATGAGTCAAGCCACAATAATTTCTTATTTATCCGAAGATCAAGCAATGAAATGAATAGCAATAAAATATATCAGTGTTGGCTACATCTCCAAAGTTCCCCCAAAATTATATTTAGTGAAAACACTGCAATATTTTCAGGTGTCACATTGGGCTATTTCATTTGTTCCTTAAAAAAATACACACACACACACACACAAAGCAAATATGGTAGCAAATGACTTAGAAGTGTGTCCAGAGAGGAAGTATTGTTGTGACTGTGCGTCTGAAATTTAGATACACATGGTAATTAAGGAATACAACCATTTCCCTTTGGATTTACTGTAACCCTACATTTCTGTATGAAGAGACTCCACCCGTGTTAAACCACTGCCTGAAGTATGAGACCAGACTTCAGCTGGGAGTCGACTGCTTGTTGGGTGCATTGTTTGCAGTCATGCTGAAATCAGCAGTTTTTATGGACAGAAGAAAGCCAAATGAGCTTCTTCAGAAATAAATTGCATAGTAGACTCTCACTATATGATTCCATAACTTGCAAACATTTGCATTTTTATAAAGGGATTAAAATGTATAACCTGTAATTCGGATAACTTCCTTCTAAACTACAGATTAGAAACGGGGGAAAAAAAGGCTTTCGTTTTAAATGTGCAACGTAAATTTATAGTATTTGAGACAGACATGGTCTAAAATCATTCTTTGGCTGTGTCGATTAGTGTTTAAAAAGCTATACAGGAAGTTAGTTAACTCTCACGTTTAACAACTTAGCTTTCAATAACTTAACATTTTCTACGCTGAAGTCATGCTTAGCGTTAAAAACATAAATAGGTTTTGCATGAAATGCTACTAAACATATGTTAAGACAACATGTTTTAGAATGTTGTCCTTACAGAACACAAAGGATTCATGATCACATTCCTATTAACATAAGGAACAATTATGAAAAAACAAATACAAAGAATATGAGAAAAGGTTCGTAGAACAGATACTGTAAAAACGAGTTCGAGTAAATAATTAACCAATGCAAAAACAAAGAGGTGAACAGGTATGTTATATATGTGCCAATCTCGGGTAAATGCATTACTTAAGCTAATGAAGCAAAGCATGTAATCAACATGCGCAGTTTTAAAAGAATATCTGAATTTGCATCTTAGCTGTAGCCCTAAATACTCTATAGCAGTGGCTGAAACTGGACATCAAACATCTCAACCTCCAGCCCTATAAAAATGACTGCTTATCTAATAATCTCACAGCTATTGATTACAAGAAAACACATTTCACAACAAGTCATTCTTTTGCAAATTTTGGCAAAGAATGCTTACTGAAGTCGTTCATTTACAACTCGGCTTCTTCATAAATGCCATTTTTTCTGTTACTGTATGTGGTTTCATTAGTGGACAAAAACTGAAAATGTGGGCTAGCTGGGGAATATTAAAAGGGGTTATACAGTCCTCATAGAGCTTCATTTTTGCTCTTTTGGCTATGTACTAAACATATTATACACAATATACTGTATGTAGATCTTGTCCATGACAGACTTTCAAGTGGGATACTTCCAGATACTAACTGCCAGGTGTAAGAAATTCGGTCATTTTTTTTCTATAAAATCCAACCAACTGTAGACCCACGTTACAGCTGATAAGGGTGGAAAAGTGAGAAATGGTTTCACTATTCCATTTAGGGGGAGGTGAAGATGGGATATAATGTGTAAACCCAGAATGGAATTTAACCTGGACACCAGGTTTATCACTCCTACAGTATTGCGAGAACATTACTGGCCAAGTAGTCAGGCCCATGGTTTATTGTTTCATCTGAAGGACGGCCACATGTCTCCAGACACCATAAGGAGATATTAGTTTGGAAAGTCTAGGTCAGAGGGAAAATGTCATACTGGTTTATCAACTACAAATCAACACTTTATTCATTAAGTGCACTACAAATCACACACATTTTAAGGTTAACTATGAGTTAAAATAAAAAATATTACTCGCTTACATCTAATAACAATTTTGGCTTCTTTTTCATTCTTTTGATGTTAAAAGATCAGAGAGAGACTTAATATATGATTTTCCGATACAAAAGACTCAGATGTACTGGGTTCATAAAGTACTAAAGCAGTATTTACAACAGATATTCTTACAACAGGTATTATGCATGTTATAAACCAACATGTGGTAGAGCTCATGCCTTACTTGGCTTCTAAGGTTTTAGCATTCTCTTCATCTGAAGTAAATCTCTCAGGCCTGGCGGTGATGTACTGCTCTTAATAAAGAAGACGACAGCCCATGACTACGCTTTAAATAAAACACTACATTACATCATGTCAGACAAAACAAAGGAAAAGGGAATTCCAAACTATGAAACATGCAAAGAAAAAAACAGAAATGACATAAAAAGGCTTGTGAGCCCATATTTCTGAATGAATGAATGCAGAAAATTGGAATTTCTTTGGCACAGATTCTTTGAGTATTGTGCATACTGTGCATACCATGAAGCAATATAATTGATGTTGAAATCTTTTTCAGTAAACTAAAAACAGATTTAGAAATAATGGAAATAATGCCTGTGATGCGGATGGAATGGTGCAAGGCAATACATATTTTATATAATTAATTAAAATGAAATGGTATTTCAAAGTTGACTAATTTAATCAAATACATTTTTTTTAAATAATATACCAAATCATAATCCTGAATGGCGGACCATTCTGAGACATTTAACATGAATTTGTAGCTGAAATCTCTATTGCACTATTTCAATTAGTACAAGACCGTAATTCCAAAAGACAATGTAACCATTCCGCAAAGTTCATGTGTAACTCTGATTTAAGTGTTATTTTAATACCAGAAGTGGTTAAAATATAAATGATTATTTAACAGGAAATGCCAGTTCTAGAATAAAAATACTACTTTAGGTGTACTAAAATTTGGTACCTCTGACTAGTAGTATATTGTTTAAAAAATAACTTTCGTGTATTTTTTCTGCTTTAGTTTTCCAGTTTAAATGATAACGAATAATTTGACATGTAAAGGATATACTTCATGTCCTCTTGGGTGAACCTCATTTTTAGATGTAAAATTCAGTTTAGAAGCACCAATAGGGGTTCAGAAAGATCATAAGGAATCACATTACTTAAACGTCACTAATAAAGAATTCAGAAATCTAACTTCGATTGCCTTCTAGTAGCCAGTTATATCATTTCAAATCCCAAAGGGTCTACAAAACTCTCATCTTGCTGCTGCCTCTATTTGACACCAAGTTTCTGAAATCAAAAAGATGATATTGGTACAGGGCGGCATGAGGGCACAGCGTTTAGCATTGCCCTGGGTTCAATTCTGGCCCTGGGGTGCTTTTTGTGGGTGAGTCTGTATGTTCTCCCCATGATCATGTGAGTTTCCTCTCTTAAACAAATACTGGCAGGTCAACTGGTTTCTGGGAAAATTGGCCATGGTGTTGAGTGTGTGTGTCTACCCTGCGATGGGCTGGCATCCCACCCACTGTGTACCCTGCCTTGCGCGTGTAGCTTGCTGGGATAGGCTCGGGCAACCTCATGACCCTGAATTAGATGAAGCAGTTAGAAAATGAATGGATGGATATTGGTATGATGCATACAGCTCATTTGTGTGGGCTTTGTTAGTGTGCAATTCTTGCATCGGTTCCAGGAGTTTTTGTGCTTTATCTGTGAAACCACATTAAAGACTTTCAAGAGAATTAAGAAAAGATAAGAAACACTTAACTTTCTCAAAACATGTTTCATTCAGTATGGCAGTCTCAGATAATCATTTGTGTCCTGAAATAACAAATTTCCTTGAATGAGACCTTTATAACATTCAGGTTGAGAAGTTTATTGAACTTTGTATCTGTTATTCACACCAGGCATCACTAAAACCCTCTTTTATCACCGGTTTTCACCAAAGGGCTGACATTGAAGCAGATCATGTTTATTAGTTGGTCAAACGGTAGCCTTTAACTTTTACATAAATATAATTTATTACAAAATAAATGTGATTAGCATGATTATATACCTATATTCTGTTGTGATTTTCACTGTGAAGTCTATTCATTTATGATTTGTAAAACACTTTCAGTTTTAAAGAAGTCAATGAGATTATCATGTGCTGAAATCAATTTCATATTACAATGACTAAATAAGCACAATTACAATCTCCAAAACAGTGTGCACAATGGGCTCTTACAGTTCACTTAAGGTTCACAAGAAGCTAAACATGATGGACAATATGAATGCTGTTTCACATTTATTTGACATTTTTCTTTTTTTGTTTACTGCAGAGAGTAAGAGAACTCTCCAACTTATTTTTTTGTTTGTTTTGCATGCAATTAACAAATTTGAAGCGAATCAGTTCCAGGAGAATTAGGGATATGGAAACCATTTCCAATTAGAATTAACACAGCTTCTCAGACAAAACTATACACAAAAGTTAGGCAGATATTTTTGACATAGGTAAACAAGAAAAAAAAACCTTGGATCTGAAAACTATCTCCGTTGTCTCAGTTAGTTTAATGCATTTTTTCACCAATCTCCATCACTCACTGCATCCTCCATAACCTTTTTTGATTTATATATAGGACAATACAAGTGTCTGAATGATATCACCAACCTGTTATTACAGCTTTCTTTTCAGCTCATCTGCATTCCAACTTGGTTAAAACTAAATAACAGCTTAAGAAATTGTAATATGTAGTTGAATGGTAAGGACATTCTTTTAAAAAATTCACTTCCATAGAATCCAACATTTTTCATTTTTAGAGAAAGAGATTGACAGTAATTAGGTGGTTCATTCTAATTGTGGTATATAATGTTTAACCCTACGCCTTCTGGGACCTGTCAACAGAGAAAAGACAACTATCTTAAAGACAGCAGATAAAACCAAAACCGTAACGATGCTTTAGCAGTAAAAGTTAAAGCTTTTATGTTTTAAATACCTTAAGATCAAATCTTATTTAATATTTTCAGCTTACAATCATCCCAGTCTCACCACACAAGAAAATCTTCTTAAACGAATCACAAATGGGTTAAAAGGGAAAAAAAGACAGCCTTAGCAATGCACTTACACAGGTCAGAGTGCAAAGAATAATAAATCTTTTGTGGAAAGAATTTTATTTTTGGAGTAATTAGCCTTTGTATTACTGATACTATAAGATGTACTTTGACATAAAGACATACTGTAAGTACATAAGAGATTAAGTACTTGACCTTTGGGGAAACACAGGAAGGTATTTTTAAAATAAAGATGGATATTTTACAGATCTTAAAATATACTGTAGCCCAATTATGTAAATTCAATAGACTTCAGATTTATTGAAGCCTCCAAGGAACTGTAACTAAATGTAGATTAAGGGTTAAATTGAAAAACTAAAGATTTGTCCGATGTTCAATATTGCATGCAAACATAGCACCCTTCAGGATATACAGTACTATACTCCAAATTATATACCTACACCTGTATCATGAAATGTATGATGATATGTGATTAAATTCATTTCCTGATCATCTGTATTTTGGGAACCCTACTTTGGCTATTATAACCTTAAGTAGATATTTACTGTAAACTTTTAATAGGTTTTGAAATCATGACGTGTATTTGACCACTCCTTCATGCATTACCTTTCCAGCTCATTCAGGCTGCTTGACCTGCACTTCAGATCAAAGCATACATGTTCTACTAGAGGACTGTGCTAACCAATCAAGAATACAGTTTTTTATAAGCTAATTTTTTAAGCTAATCATATAATTTGTCTTTGGCATTTGTACTTTTATCCAATTGTACAACCAACGATCAAACTTGAGTTTCATGATAGAAAGCAACAGGTTTTGGCTAAGACACGTAGATAAACGTTATACTATGCCTCTTCCTCTGGTCTAACTAGGACACCAGGACCAGAGGGAGCAAAATAACCCTAAAGCAAAAACACAAACATTTCTGTTCCTCATAGAAGGGATTACTTCATTTTTCAACATTTACTTTACCTTTCTGTGCCAATCACGCTCCTAGTAAGACTATTCAACAGATCAGTTTGGGTTTGATCTAACCACATCATGTGGTCTCAATGGACTTTAGTCAATTAGTTGCTGTGTGGAAAATGCTCATGTTCCTTTTCTTTTTATGCTGCCATGGAGCTCAGCCATAAACCACAGATTCAACTGCAAAATATTGAGGCATTGGGCGTTATTCATAGAAAATAGATGATAAATCCATACTGCTTGGTTAAATCCGTGCTAGCCATTTCATTTTATTAATAAAACCACCATTAGGATAAAAAATAATTTTAACGTAATACTGAAAATCACCAGCAAGTTTCAAGCAGCCTATATACTGTAAGTAAATGTTTCCAAGTCTGGCCCTTTAACCATGTGGTACTGGCTTGAGAAATGCAAAAGAATATTGGAGGTAGGCAAATAAAGTGGAGTTTCCTCACTCAAGATCTTATTATTTCAACCTGTGGAAAAGGCACAAACAGAGCTAAGATAGTAGACATTGGCCAAGTGATCATGATTTAAAAAAGGGGATGGGGAAATAGGTTCTAATATCAAGGTTCTATGATTGTCCTTGTTCCAAGAAGGAACACAGAACATATCAAAACTTCTGCTCTGGTAAAATTAATATGTAAACAAAGCCACACCATTGTGTCATGATAGTTTCATAGCACAGAAACAAAGGTTCTTTTCAGTTACACAAGTGTAACTGACAACTGGAAATTTTCCCTTTACACTGGAGAAACATGGAACCAAGGCTGAGGCCAGACCAACGCTGGTTTGATAACCTTCCCAAATCCTGTACAGTCCATAATCTACTGGCTTTTCCAGTTTCCCCTTCAGTCTTAAGAAGCTGTCTGGGGCTCCTTCAGCCTCAATCGCTGGCTGACATGGCTCTGTCCCTCTTAATGGTGCAGTTTAACCCTTTGCTGTTACTCTTATCTAATTATACCCCATAAGTGAGCACGATCAGCAACCCACTTGTGTGCTAATTCTAAAACTAACCTGAGACAAGACAACCTTTCCTGTGTGCTAAGCTTATTTCTAGATAAACTTGAGGAATATCAGCTGCACCTGATTCCTCTTACAACCTCCTTCTAATACCCTTGTCTTCTGTCTGAAGTGTCATTAAGGTGCCCTCTAGTGGTTTAAACGGACACTCCCAGGTCCAGCTGCTCAGTTAATCCCACCTTGCATCTGGATACCTTTTTATTGGAAGACTATCAATTGTTGCCTTTGGATAAGAGTTATCCTCCCAAATGACTGTTTGAGCAAACAGTAAATCACACTACTACTAATCATCTTTCTTTTATATAATACCTTAAAAAGCAATATCAAAGCACAATACAATATAAAAAGAACATTACTCACATTCAGACAAACTCAAGAGCCAAGATAATAAAGCACATACAGAAGACAAAACAATTGCAAAACAGCCCTTCTCATAAATGTGTCTGAGCTGCTGAGTTCTTTCGGGTTCCAGAGATGTTGGCCATAACAACAAAAGGCCCCATTTTGCAAATACACCTAATTACCAGGAATACATACTAAACCACAATCAGTTGAGTAAACATCATGTGGAAGTGGATAAGAGGATAACATTGAGTTTATAATGGGGAACCAAGCCATGTACAGCTTAAGTAGAGGACAGGAAATCAGTGCAAAGACACCAAGACACGGGTGATATGATCACTTATGCAAGACCTAGTTTAGATTTTAGCTGCCTAAGTTACAGTACATTTTAACTGTAGTGTAGTTTTAAAATATCTTGAAATAGGATGTTACAGTAATGAAAAACAAATTCATGAATAAGATTTTCATCTGCCAGTATCTACCAGTATTGCCAGTATAGAATGCAGCCTGGCAATACTGCTAAAACGGCTAAACATAGTCTTTACGATATTCTGTGCATCAGTTTACAACAGTAAAGATAGATTCAAAGATCACTCCCAAATACTTAATTCTGGATGGAATCACTAAACTGTTAATTGACAAGGTTACCACACTAAATTTAAGCAACTCAAGGGAGGAACCTCAAAACATAATGCCAGTCTTATCATAATTAAAATACTAACTTTTTGAGCCATGAAAGTTTTTTTATCAAAAATGCAGTCAGGGTGCACTGTTTAGTTCCACTTCAAAAGGAAAAACCTATAAGAGAAATGTCAGTGCTCAGCAAGGTAAGATTTAAAGGGCAATATCAGAGATGCCAAACAACCTATCTGTCTGAGTAAGTAGAATGTCATGATATAGAGTATCAAATGCGGCACCAAGATCTAAGAGAATATAGAAATTGTACCTGGATCAGCTGCTATAAGGTAATCATCAGAATTTTTAATAAGCAATTTGGTCTAAAGCCAGACTGAAAGGATTTGAAAAGTTTATTTACAGTGAAGTGACTGAGCTGGATATGTATCCAACATTATTCAGATTCTGGAGTGATTTATTGTGCTACGCAGCAAGGGGTAATGGAGAAAGAAACAGGAAATAAATAAGATGAATGGAACGATGTCCAACACCCAGGCAGTGGGCTTCATATGTACTACCAATTCAGTCATTTAGGAAGTGAAGCAACTGTGTGAAAATAGAGGAGAAGCAGCAAAGTCAGGCGTACATAGAGGCACTACGCAGAGGTGGGAATGCTGGGCTAGATGTTACCAAGGTTAGTTGTGAAAAATTCTAGAGAGGTTTTCCATAAGTGAGGCAGGTATTGCACAAGGATAGGAAGGTTTTACCAGCAGAACAATGTGTAAAAGTGTAAAAGTGGTCTCTACGATTGTTGTGATTATTCTCAATAATATAGGAAAAAACAGCTGGATCAAGCACTTGCCATAGCAACCCAATTTAATGTACCTACAGTGATGTAAAAAAGAAATCATACGATTTTACATATTACAATTAGATTTAGATTTTGCAATCTAAACTCATGTGACACACACAGATTTTACTGTGTCTATTTATGAAACAAAAAATCAGCCAACACTCAGAAGCCTTGTCCAAAAAAGTAAGTGCACCCTTACTGCCTGACAATTAGAATCAGGTGCTGCTAAACAAGTGCACATAATTAGCTGATCATCAGGATGTTCTTCCACCCTTATATAAAATCAGAAACCTTGTCAGTTTGGACTGGGGCATTCAGGGTTGTGGTAACATATCATGCCTGGGTCAAAAGATATCTGTGATGGTCTCAGAGAAAGAATCATTGTAGTTTATCAGTCTGGGAAGGGCTATAAAACCATTTCTTTCTTCTCTTTTCAGCATGGAATAAACCTATTACTTGGCCTTTTGCAGCCTACGCATGCTGACCCAGCTACCCACATGAACCATTACCAAACAATATGTCCATCAATTCCACAGTGAGAACAATAATTTTCAAATGGAGAAAGTTCAAGACAGTTGCCAATGTACTGTACCCAGGAGTGGATGTCCCAGCAAACTCACCCCAAGATCAGACCATATGATGCTCCTAGAGATCATAGAGAACCCCAAAGTTACATCCAGGGATCTATAGGCCTCTGTCAATATGGTAAACGTTAGAGTTTGTGATTCTACCATTAGGAAAAGACTGAACAAACATGGCTATTGTGCAAGGGCAGCCAGGTTTACAAAACAGCACCTGAATGAACCTCAAGACTTCTGGAACAATGTCCTCTGGACAAATGAGTGGAGTTGTTTTTAAAATAAAGTAAAACATGTTTGGCGAAAACCAAGCACTATGTATCAGGACAAGAATTTCATACCAGCCATCCAGCATTGTGGTGGAGAAGTGATGTCTGGGGCCTGCTTTACAGCTACAGGACCTGGACATGGCATTATCATTGAGATCACCATGAATTCCTCTCTATACCTGCGCATTCATGAGGGAAATGCGAGACCATCTGTCCAACAGCTAAAGCTTAAGAGAAAGTTAATCATGTAACAGGACAATGATCCAAAACACACATTTCAGTAAAATCGATGACTGAATGGCAGAAAAAGAAAAGAATCAGGGTTTTGGAATGGCCAAGTGGAAGTCCAAATCTCAACCCCTCTGAGATGCTGTGGCAGGACCTAAAGAGAGCTGTGCATTAACAAATGCCCTCAATTATCACTGAGCTGAAACAATTTTGTTAGGAGGAGTGGGCCAGAATTCCTCCCAGGTGATGTGAGAGACTGATGAACTCTTACAGGAAACATTTAATTGAAGTTATTGCTGCTACTGGGGGTTCTACACATTACAGTATCAGAGGGTGCACTTACATTTTCACACATGGGTACTGAATGTTGAGGTTACTGTCAGAAGAGGTTACATTTATCAACTATTAGGACTTGGTGAAGACTAGATGAAGGTCAGATATGTCATAATATGTAAAACCACAGAATCGTAAGGGGGTGTACTTTCTTTTTCATATCTCTGTATATATACCCTTATCCGCTCACAACTAGGCACTACTTCCATGATGAGAATGTACACTCAGTCTAGAAGCTCACTACCTATGCTCCAATGTAAGAGAAACTGCCTTTATAGAATCCAAGTATTTTGTAGTTGTATTATTTTGCTTCATTGTGCAGCCTCCTCTCATATCCAGTGGTAATCAAGTGACTTCTCAAAGTTTCTATCAACTTCCTGGGGTTTTGTAAAACTACCAGAGGACTAAAAAAACATAAGATGATTAAATTAATAGCATTTGTTTTAATCATATTTAGAAGATATGAATACATCTGAACATTGTGAAACTAAAGTAGATATTTTAAATAATGTTTAAAGCCTAATAATGATCAGAATTTATTCTGTATGCATCACAGGTTTCACTTTTTAAGAGAGACAAAATAATCTAAATTACCCAAAAAATGTACTCATTTTTTTTATGTTTTCAATTCAGAACTTTATTTTTAATACATAATATTATTTCAAACTGAACATTTGCGAAACAATACTGTTGAACTTGCGCCTATAATTTGTCTATAACACCAGCAGCAGTTTGTTTCAACTTTGCTATTCATCGTGTTAAGGGCTGTCATTACTGATGGCCTATGGCAACTGGAATTGGATGTTTATGCTGCTGACTTTGGTTAAAGTTTGCTAACATTCCCATACACACCCAATATAATGAGTATTGCTTGCCTTAATTTGCTGCCCACCATTCTTTATACAAGTAGAAGCCTACTACTGTTAAAGCACAAGTTCAAATGTATAACATGTGCGAATCTGGGTTAAAGTAAACACCAAGCAATAAATTTGATGTACACCAGCTGTTAAGGTTTTCTTCAAAAGGATCCTGCATTTTAAATTTAAAATAACAGAGGTTAAAAGGTTTCAATTTTTACCACTGTCCATTTTATAACTGTTGATTTGTTCCCAATAAATACTTTGCTGGAATCGTCAATGTTTCTGCTTATTTTCCCATTGTTTTCTTTAAACGTGGGATGTTTTTCACCTGAAAACTGCCCCTTACATGCATTCAGTCTTGACTCCCACCTTTCAAGCATATAAAATAAGAAATAAAATGGTAAAATGAATTAACAATACAAGTACTGTGTACTGTAAGCAACTCCATTTAAAATTGCTTTAAATCCATTTCTTAAACAAACCAATATTTTTCCTTTGATTTCAGAAGTTATAAGAAATGAAAGGGCAGAATAACAAAATAATGCACATACATTACAAATATACTGCATTTGTCTGCATAAGAGTAGAAAGTTTAAATTGAACATCATCACACCATTCTCCAAATTTAATTATTCAATTTAGACTGCCTTTTCTAATTGACTTCTGTTTCTTTTAAAACCATGTTTTGCTATGTAATCTTTGGCACAACAGGACATTGAAAAAAGAGATAAAATGGAAGCCAACAACTTCTGATACAAAGGTTAGTGGCTTACATGCAAATGCAAAGCACAACTGGAAAAATTACCTTAATTATTGTTTTTTTATGGAACTTAATTATGGTTGCTTGTAGTAGAAAACAATAGCTTTTCTTGCCAACCAGTTACTTTGAAGTAATAGAAGATATCTTACAGTAAGATCTGTGAGAAATGTCTTAAAATGTTAATTTAAATGTTCAGTTCAGTTCCTAACCAATATACTTGTATGCTTTGTAGCAATGTTAACCTTTCACGATTGAAGACATATATTATCCACAACCCACGTCACCTTTACACACATGACAGAAAACCTTTATTAATCTGTGAGGCAATATGACTCACAATATAATTGCCAAGTGGTCTTTACCTTGCTGGTAAACAGACTGAATCACAAAAAGATATCAAACAGGGTGCGCAACTGCACAGCCACTGCAATTTCTTATATAAGACAAAAAAAACAAGAAACCCACCTTTGTTAATGTTTCTCTATATTTTGCAGATATTTTATGAACTTGTGATGCGGTTCACATCATGGTATTCTTCAACCATCTAGTACAATAAAAAGAGCTCCACGTAACAGTTTGTCATTTTGTTTGGTTTTTTGGGGAAAAGATAAAAATTATAATAACACAAGACTTTAGTTAAAGAATAATTTCATTGGTTTAACTTTCCATCGGTTTTCTTCTAAAAACTAGTCAAACTGCAGCTATGTTGTCATGTCAAGTGAAATTTAACTTTTCGGTTCAAAACACCTTTGACCTTAGGGAAACACATTTTGCTTTGATCCACTCTAGTGTTCTTCTATACCCACATTAATAAATATATATCCCCCCCTGCTGAAGGATCTGCAGTGACTCACAATCCACCAAAATGCTCAATTACAACATGAAGGATTACAATTTGGAAAGAAATGTGTAACATTTTGCTGTACTGATCTGAATGAAAGCAATTTGACTTTTAATGTGATTTTCGGAAGCAAACTACTCCCCTTGCCCTCTGAATTGCTCAAATGACACCGAGGGCTCACCAGAAAATTGCAAGGCTCTTGAGCAGCAGTGAAACCAGGAATGCAGAAATTTGGATAATTGCTCTTGTTCTTCAAAGCAGATGGCAGCTACAGACACTAAAAAATGTGGCTACACAGACAAAAATCACACGTCTTGTAGAAACAAACCTGCAGCCTGTTTTCCAGAGAGTGACATGAGAGCCAAATAACTCGGAAGAGCACACAAGCCATATATCAGCAGCAACACTTGCAGTGCTGACTCAAACAGTAGACTGACTGTGCATGGCAGCATAAGCAATTAATTTACATTTATGTTAGGAACTTCCTAGAGCGAAAATTAAATATGTTCTGCTGGCTCTGCTTGTTAAACCCGCTGAAGCGAAATAAAATAAATGGGAATGTAGTCTTTGCCACTGGGATAAGATCCTCCATGAAGAAACAAGTGTATTAAAGCTCAAGGACAAATACTGTTTTCATTAAATCACAGTCATAGTCTGTTCGTACGTCAGATCGAAGCACCCCCTGAGAGAAAAATAACAGATCGTAAAATAAATCAGGTCTTAATAATATTAGGTATTTTTTCATTAATATGATATCTCATTTTTTAGGCCAACTGGAATTTTTTCAAAAGGTGCAACTCCCAATAAATAAAAAAAATAAAAGGAAATTAGAACAGTTAGCCTAATATATCAATTGACAAAAACATAAAAATGATTTAGACACTGCAGATGTAGCGATCATCATACTGTATATATGTTGCCGAAAGAATTAGAATATTCTGCACATCTGATCATTAACACATCCTTTTATAAATCTTTTAAGCAGCTAAGTAATCTCTACAATCTATAAAGCTGGCCTGTAGCCCTGTCTCTGTCCCAGTTTAGAGGTATCTACAATGCAAGGTGGAAGATTCTGACATCACAGAGAACAATTTGTTGAATAAGTAATTGACAGCACCCCTGGAGATACCAACCAGTAACACCAAAACCTTTAAGAATCAGAGATGCAGATCCCAAATCTAGACAACTGAGTGAACTTTAGAAAAAAATATTTCATAAAAAACGTGCCAACAAAAGAAGAACTACCATATGATATAAGGAATGGAGCAGAAAACATTACAAGATGTTAGAAAAATAAACACAAGAGCAGCATAATAAAGTAATTAATACATAATTGTATTAGATGGAAAATGTTCTCAGGGCAAAGTGCACAAATTCATGAGAGAGGTTAATGAAATGTAGAAAGAATTAGAAATGTAGAAAGAATTTCAATATATAAATGGGCACCCTTTCTGCATTGGTAATATTCCTAGTTGGTTATGTGCATTAGAATATAAGAATATGACAACATACGAAATATTACATAGCAGAGAAGAACATTCAGCCCATGCTAGCGTTGCTAGCGTCTAATTGCTCAGCTAACTGTTCCTTGAAAGAATCCATGGTACTGTATCAACATTCCTGGATAGCTTGTTCCATTCTCCCAAAACACTTTCTGGGAAAACAGTGCATCACATTCTCTGTTTTAAATGCAGTTTCAAGTAATTTCCACTCGTGTCCTGTGGTTCATATTTCACTGCTGATTCTGAAGAAGCCCATAGGGTTAACTTTGTCAAGACCTTGGAAGATTCTGAATATTTGAACCAGGTCCACTTGCAATCTTCCCTGTTCAAGACAATGATTGAATTATCTGCACATTCTGTTTGCCTTTCTTGTTAATACCCCACTTTTTCTTCAAGTGCAATGTTTGTTCTTTATATCTATAGTTAATGTTTTTGCAAAGTCTGCATGAAATACACTGCGCTCGACTGCATTAAACATCATCTGACGGGTGGTTGCCTAGTTTAATTCTATCTGGATGGATCTGAATTTTCTTTGCTGCTTCTAGTGATTGTGAAACAACTTATTTAAATACTGTTAGTTGCTTAGTAATTATACAAGAATCTAGATTGCTGTCATAACAGAACAGTGGTCATAATACAGATCCTTGTGTTACTCTGCTAATTACATCACCCCCCAGCTGATGGAGAACATATTATTGCAATTACAAGTTAAAGTACCCAAGAAAACAAAAATATTAATTTTGAGAAAGATATAAATTAAAGGGTGGCAAGGTGGTGCAATGAATAGCATGGCTGCCTTGCAGCGCTAGGGCCCTGGGTTCAACTCCTGGGCTGCTATCTCTGTTGAGTTGGTATGTTCTCCCTGTGTTCATGTGGGTTTCCACTGGGTGCTTCAGTTTCCTCTCACAGTCAAAAGACATACTGGAAGACTAATTGGATTTTGGGAAAATTGCCCATGGTGCATGTTTGTGTCTGTTGTGCCCTGCGACTGGCTGGTCTCCCGTCCAGGGTGTACCCACCCTGTACCTGTGGCTTGCCAGAACAGACCCCGGCTTCCCTTGGGCCCTGAACTGGATGTAGCGGTCAGAAAATGGATGGATGGATACAAATTACATTGCTGGGCCCTTTTCACAACAGGAGCAAAAAACAATTTCCCTGCTCCCATAGATCATAACACTATGACATGGTCACAGTAATGTGCAAATTTACTATGATTCAAAATGACCTTTTGATTTATGGAACCTCTTACTTCTGAAGAGTTGGTAATGTTGTTTAGGTGCTGTAAGTGACCGATTTATAAAACAGTTACTAAAAACTTTATATATACATTATGAGTAGGGTCAGGATTATGCATTGTTATTATCAGACTTATATCACTCTATTAATATAAGAAATACAATTGTTTTATAAAACATTTATAAATGCAGGTTGCAACCCCTATTCCAAACAGTTCCGAACATTAAAGTATTCATTAATCCATTAATAAAGCACTGACATATGAGAACAAGATTACTTTTGCTGGTAACCGTGGAATTAGTCATTAGTAGCGCCCAGCTGCTACCAGGTTATTAAGACTCCATTAGTGTTAATCTCTTACAATTTATAAAGAATTTATATTTAATATGAAATTGCAGCCTCTAAACTAAAGTGACAGCAAAGAGTGTACAACAGGTCATAATGACCTTAAGTCTGTTTTAAGTGTCAAGGTACAACTGTACCACAATAATGAAACCTAAGAAGGATGAAAAAATATTCTGTATTTGGCTGCTTGTCTTGACTAAATATTAAGTGAAGCAGAACTCAAATTGTTTTTAGATTATTCTGTTTCCAATATGGTATAATAGCCACAACAATGTATTTAGCAGATTTTCAATAATTAATATATTTTGTGTAATATATCCACTAATTAAAAACCATCTTACAATTGTTTTATTAGAAAACTGAACACAGATGAACAAGCAGGACCCTATGCGGCGCGTGTAGGTATTCTTGAAGTCAGACAAATCCGAAAAGTACAGTCCGAAGGTCAAGATCTGGGTCGAAAAGCTGGGAGAGCTGATCAGGAGAAAAGATGCGGAAGGAGACTCACTATGGCAAGAGACTCCAATACCAAGCACGGGAATGTGGGATGTGACGGTTTAATAGTGAAGGAGGCAAGTGTGATAGATTAACGAGGTGATGAGGTGATAGACCTCCTGGGAAAAACTAAAGTTGCTGTAGGAAGAGGTGTTAGTGGGGCCAGCAGGGGGCGCTCACCCTGCGGTCCATGTGGGTCCTAATGCCCCAGTATAGTGACGGAGACACTATACTGTAAACAGGCGCCGTCCTTTGGATGAGACATAAATCCGAGGTCCTGACTCTCTGTGGTCATTAAAAATCTCAGGGTGTTTCTCGAAAAGAGTAGGAAGTCCTGGCCAAATTTCCCATTGGCCTGTACCACTCATGGCCTCCTAATAATCCCCATCTCTGAATTGGTTTCATCACTCTGTTCTCCTCCCCACTGATAGCTGGTGTGTGGTGAGCGTACTGGAGCACAGGTGATGCTGCACATTGGTGGTGGTGGAGGGGAGTCCCCATTACCTGTAAAGCGCTTTGAGTTGAGTGTCCAGAAAAGCGCTATATAAGTGTAAGAAATTGTTTTTATTAATTAGTGACAGGTGCTGTGTGTGGTCATAACAAAACCATTAATTTAACAAGTACAATTTATAAAAGTTCTTTAAGGTTTTTTTTAAAAAGGCACATCTCTAATTGCAAGTTAAACTATGTTTGTCTGTAAACTTATTAGGACAATCCAAAAGCTTTATAATATCATTTAAATGTGCTGGCTGAAAATATTCGAGTCTCATGTCATACTCTCAGAAACTCTTACATACTGTATTATTCCTCTTTGTTCTTTCTTCCTCTGTACAGATTAATCCAAAGACTCAACCAAATGTCTAATGTCCAAATGTCTAATCAATGTATAAAAGATTAATAAAACTTCACATTTAATTTGGTTTAATATGCTTTTGTAAAGTGCTGTCCTTAGATAATTCACATACCTAATCAATTGAGGCTACATTAAGTTTTGGTATTGAACATGAAAAATGCCCCTTCTTAAAATGATCAAGTCTGTTGATAAAGATACATTTTGATGGAGATTTATAGACCTCTTGACAAATCCTTGCAGTACAAACATGCACATGGTGCACATCTTCTGAAATCGTAGTGTCTGACTCTGAGCAAAGGAGGCCACTTTTAGTTTTATGACAGAAAATTGACCTGCCTAGAAGTTCTACCTTACAATTATATTCAAAACCCTTGCCAAAACCACAGTGGCCAGGCCAAATGCACATTTGTTATGATTTATATGAAAATGACACAGAATAGAGACAGCCACATGAAGTTTAACTAGCCTTTCAATGTCTAAATTTTTTTTTTGTTTTGTATTTGATCTTTCATTGTGAAATACAATAATGATAGTGTCTGAAATTCCTGAAAGGAACACGGCCTTACAATTTTTATTTTTAAGAAACTGATTTTGATTTTTCCATTATTCGCAAATTGCAATTAGAGTTTTATAACAGTTAAGAAACTTTTTTTTCCAAACTAATACATATTAATGCTCACCTCATTACTGTTACAAACATACCCACTGCTACAGCAAGTACTCTTATTGCATATGGTCATGTAAGCTGCCTTCTTCAATGGAATTATATTTGTTGAGACAAAAAGACTCCACAAGCACATATAAGAATAATAGTAGCACTAATAGTCATTAATGGCATATTTTAATTTAAAGGGGTTTAGAGATAAGTGGGTGCATTAGCCACTTCTACTGTGAAAAATATAAAACAGGATCTTAGTTTTAAGTCTCATTTGAAGAATAAAATAAAGCTCAAAAGTTATTTTATTTTGTTTACTTCACAACATTCAGTATTTTAGACCATTCTTAAATAAAATTATTCCTGTGGGACAGAAGTAAAATCTCCAGGTCTTCAGATTTTATGACCCGACCTTTACGATTTTATGACTCCAGCACAACACATAGAAAATAAAACAGCTAGCTTTTATCAAATACACCACACTGTAATATTAATATAAATAAAAAAAAGCCAACATAAAGGGCTTAAGTGTTTAGCAGTCCATCATCTACAGCTTGAAGTCCACAAAAATAAAACAAGGCTATCAAAACGATATTTTGAAATGAAGACTGACAGCTATTTAGTTATTGACTGGATAAGCAGCACTTGTTACAGTATATAAAATATTACATATAAAATGTTTTTGGTGTGTAAAGATAACATTGTAGTGTTTGCTGGGAAGAAAAGTGAGTAACTTGATGACAACACATACAGTTTATTAGGAAGATTTACCTGCTGAATGAAATAAAGGATATTTTTGCAAGTATTGTAGTGACCAATTATATTACTCACTGTTTCCTTTTTAATATTTCTTTTATGGTCTGTGATATTTTCAAACCCCTTAATTTATTAATTAATTGTTAATCATTCATTACTATAACTAATTTCATGACAGTACTTTCGATCTGTGCATGGACAACTAAATACTTTATTACCGATTGAACAATTATTAAAGTGTCTACAGTTCAAAGCATTGCATCACAAAGACACACAAAAGATCTCTAGTGTTGAGGACAAAAAAGTATCCTTCACAGAATCAAAGCAGTTTAATTCTGAAAAACAACGAGTATATATTCATAGAAATAATTTAATATTATAAATGCACAATACTGCACATAACCAAATCATAGAACTGTTGGCAAAATGTAAATCATGTATGCCAAGAGGGTACATCTATGCACACTGTGTTAATATTAAAATTGCACAGATTGGTTTCAAACAAATACGCACAACAAAGACTTAACTAAAATAAAAGATTGTATCTTTATTCTTCTGCCATTTTCTACAATTGTTTCCAGGACTTTATTATTACTGTACCAAAAATAAAACAGCAAATGTCAGCAAATGCAGGACTTAACCTTCTGACTGGCAGTATTTTGTTTCCACAGACGTTTAAAGAAAAAAATGCTCCTGCTTCTGCTGCTTATTAGAGAATGACTTTTACATGTAGCTGGGCAAAAATTAAGCTCAGACCCCACAACATTAGATGACAAACCCCATATCTAAATATGTGAGGGTCGTAATGTTTTCTTCCAACATATTTCCACTGACAAAATTACTTTGAGAAATCATTTTATACTTTTGTGAAGAAAATATTACTGTTTTGCTCACGGGACTAAGAGAATACTATCTTAGAATTACGCCATACAATAGTAAAATACCAAAATACCAAAGCGTGTTGCTAAACAAATCTGTTGGAGGTGAAGGAGTTTCAAAAGGTATCAAATTCAAATTTAGCAGAATGTAAGAGTAACACCGCATTACTAGAAACTGGGATTTTCAAAAACTTCAAAAACTAAATACCATACAAGGGGAAAACTTGCAATAAGAAAATAAACTTTTAAGAAAAACAGTCCTCTCCAAAATGTTTAGGAAGCAAGGAATGACAATAATTGTATGCTTGAGTGCAATTATATAACAGCTAGGAGCAATGGTGTGGCTAGTTACAGAACAGAGAACAAACAGACCTACAAATATGTGGACAATACTTATTATAGCTGTGTTCCCACTGCATGTGCGCTACGTTATCGGCAGGGATACTTGACATCTCTGTTCCAACAGACTAATAAACATTTTATGAGAATCAAGTGGAGGAGAAACATTCATTAAAACTCACTTTTGTGACTGCTAAACTGCCTAAGATATTGAAACCTATAAAAAAACACACACAAGTTATAGGCTCACCAACTATTAACCTGTCAGGGAAATGTTATTTTTTTCTTTAAATTACTTTGATATTTAATCACTTAATTGTCCATCACAATGTATCTTTATTAACAGACTTGATCATTTTAAGAAGGAGCATTTTTGAAAAAACTTAAAGGGAGTTTTTTCATAGCTGTAAAGAAAGGAAAATGTATTTTAAAGATGGTAAGATCTGACTTTATATAAATGTAATAAGAATAAAACACAGAACCATTATCTAAAAATATAATGCTGTTTAAAATATTCGAAACATAAAAATATTTTCTTTTCTACAGTACATAATATCTAGATTTCTTACTGAAATCTTTCACTAGGACAAACACTTCTACATGCAAACAAAAGAACTCCAAAAATATTCTGGTCTCACGCAACTGGTACCAGCACATACCAAAGCCAACAAGGAAACACTGTATACAGTATAGTCAAAGAGTCTCTTTTAAGAGCTACATTTAGCTTTCAAAATATATGAACCTTCCCAGTAAAATGTTAATACTGTAATGCACACCTAGTACTCCTGCATTAATGTCAAACAATAATAAAGCTAAAGACTACAGAGTGAGAGGAAGAGGGATGTGAAGATTTAGTAACGGTTATTTGAGTTAATCACACAAGATAGTAGAGAACAAGGTGAGAGAGGCAAAAAGTCTAAAACTGAGAATAATGTCCTTTATGATTCTGTATTTGGGGTCCTTTAAGTTCATATTTAGTTTCTGGCCACTGTGTTAACTGCAAAAGAATCTGTGCTAAAAGATCAATTCTCTGTATTCCGTTTTTTAAATTCAGAGCAGATGTTAGGCAAAATAGCAATAAAATGCAAGAAAAAAATTCTCAGCAACATTTTTAATGTTGCAAAATAATTCTCTCATCGAACTTGACAGATTCATGTACCTGTTTATCTATTTAACAAACATGAACTGCAGATAAATTGCACCTTGCCAAGACTGGCAATAGCTACATTAAGTGTTCGCTTTAATGCACCAGTGGACCAAATCAGCACTGCTCTTTTGCTATGTGAGCATATCAGTCTTCTTTTCACAATGTGTTAAAAACAGATTTTCTCAGTTCACACAGATCACAGTTACCATTATGTCATCTGGCATTAGGCGCAAACTTGAGGGTAAGCCATTAAGCTAGCTGGACAAAATACTGTACGAAAGAGTCTTTTAATGGAAAATATAAGACAGCAAGTGAATAATAAGAAAAAAGTGTGAATTGTGCTGATTAGAGACCATCGCTCTTAAGGTGCTGGCATGAACAACACAGCCATAAATAAAGAATGCTTATAAAAATGACTTTAACATTAAGACAAAGAAGGGGCAGTGTCAATAAGATCAATGATTTTGTGTTACAAAACCCCAAAAAATATTTAATTCACTTTACATAATTCCTTAAAAAAGAACATGCAAAATGTTAGGAAATGATATAACACTATTGACATTGATACTACCATTTAAAGTACTGTAGTTTAACGTCCCACTCTACAGCTTCTATCACGGGACGTCTACAATCGGTGTATAAATACGCAAGTAGCCTTTGGTAGTTTTTAACCAGCTTGATTACATTAGAACAAGTAATTGAAAACTTCATGAAACATATTGTATAAATCTCTTCCAATAAATGTAGAAAAAACCTTTTTGATGCTATCATTTCTCTGAAACCTAGTCTAAACTGCTGATACCAACCCGCCTGTCTTTTTAGCTTTTAAAACGAAAAGCCTCTTTAATGCGGTGAAAAAAGTATCCTTTTCTGTTCCACAACTGGCATTGAAGCCATTTGAATCATCCACTGTTGTAGCAATTTTGTTAATTTTCATCAGACCAGGTCAATCTCATGTCAAATTGTGTTTTGATAATCACAAGTAGAAACTATAAGGAAATGCGTTAAAAACTGGAAAAAAAGGAGACATTCTGTTGAGTTGTGGCAGTTTAAAACAAGCCTAGACCTAGCCATCCTTTTAAATACCCTGGCTGCTTTCAAGCAAGAAGTCTGTAAACATACCTATATACTCATGTTCAAACTTATTTATTGACTGGGTGACTTTGCACATTGAAAAGAGCAGTCCAAAAAAATACCCACCCTCATTATCCCACATGCCTAAAAAAAGAGCCGGAAAATAAAAAATAAGCCGTAAGATTAAAAAAAACAGACAGTTTTGTTTTTCTTTCTTCTTACTTTCCAGTGCACAACTAACATCTTCTTGTTCCTTAAAGGTGTGCCTGATTTTCGGCTGAATGCGATGAGCAATAACAAAAACAAATATTAATGCATCACAGCAATACAAATTGTTTTTTTCTTTGACTTGCACATACAAACTCATTCTTTAAATCCTCGTAATATTTATCCACCCATCCATTTTCTAACCGTTTTATCCAATACAGGGTTGTGGGGGAGCCAGGGCGAAGACACCCTTGACTGGACGCCAGTCCATCGCGGGGCAGACAGACACAAATACACTCACACCAGGGCCAACTCTCCCAGAGGCCAACTAACCTACCAAGCATGTCTGTGGAATGTGGGAGGAAACCCACACAAAAATGGAGCGAACATAAAAACTCCTTGCAGATAGCACCCAGGTCCGGAATTGAACCTGTGGCCCCAGCGCTGCAAGCCAGCTACACTAAAAGCTGCGCCACTGTGCTGCCTTATTAAAATGTGTGAGTGCAATTTGCTTTATCATACTGAAATTCAACATGCATTAACTTCTCTTTCAGATTTACACACACATGTAAATGAGCATATGGACTCCATCTCAAGTTCTGTTGTTAAATTACCAACGCAGCTGGATACAAAGCTTATTTACCCTCATCAAAGGTGGTTAACAGAAATACAACTCTGAAACCACCTGAGGCCTTCAGTGAAAGCTATTCTTCTTAGCCATCAGGGGAACACACTCATTTGTTGGGCAGACTGAACTGTGCAAATTAATTCTATGATCTCACACGTACATCTAAAATCAGTAGGTGGAAGAAAACACTTCTCTTTCACGGAAATCTAAAAAAAAAATCAACGTTAAATGTTTTGTGACTTGTCTTTGCATAATGCATAGAAGAAGAAAAACAAACTGATATCGTGCGGACAAGATTTGTAAACCCTTCAAGGCAAGAACTCGTGCTGTGCTCCTTGTCATCAGTAAAATCGAGGGAAGTGGAATCACACGCAGACTTTTAGGGCTCCTCTGCTGGCACAGATCAAGGATACCCTGCTCGCGCACAGAAACGTAGTGCTAGCAGGGGTGTAATGCACTGGGTCTCTGTCTGTCAACACGTACCCCTTTCTTGGGCAGTTGCATTGCATCTTCACGTTCAACGTCCTCCGAGGGGAACCCTGACTTGTGTTTGCTAACAGCCTCCTCTCGAGAGGCTGTTGGCAAACGCAAATTTGCATGGGACACCGAAGGTTATCCCCAGCCTCATCCGGCACCCGGTTAAAAAACACAATCCACGCTGCAAATATACAACACCAGAAGTCTGAAAAAAGCCACCAAAATTATGTCTGACACACTCACCCTAGTCATAACTTGTTTGTTCCCCTACCATCTGGCAGAAGGTTCCAGTCACTCCAGTCGCACACAACTAGACTCCAAAATAGCTTCTTCCCCAGAGCTGTCAAGTTGGTGACGCCCCCACTCCCTCCCACCATATTATGATCTCTCCTAACGTCTTCCTGTACCCACAATGACTGTACTCCTACACCACTACACACACACGTAAGCCGAAATTGTACTGTCCCCTCGATAGCCCAGTAAAACTGTACCGGTCGTAATATTTAATATTTATTAATTAACCATACTATTTTTAACCATACTAGTTTTGCACTGTTCCAAGAATTACCTTGCACTGTTTTTGTCCTGTTATATTTTCTCTGTGGAATTTTGCACAGTTTTGATTACTTGATTACATGTTATTTATGTTATGTTATTACACGTTATTGTTATTGCTATTGTGTTACTGTCTATTGTCTTATCTTCTGTCCTATTTATATACTGCACCTGAGTGACTAATGAGAAACACTTTTCATTATACTATGCACCTGTGTAAGTATAATGACAATAAAGTTGAATTGAATTGAAAGAGAAACACATATTCATGTGAAATCTAGTCTTAGGACTCAACAATACTGACTTGTGTCAGGCTGTGTTCCAAACCAAGCAGCAACAGAAGGGTGCAGTTCAGCTGCATTTAATTAACTGTTACAATGACAATTTAATTTAATACTCACTCAGGGAAATCTTTCTTTATTTTGTCAGGGATGATTGCGACGTAGTTTGCTTTTATTCTTCACTAAGAATATGTGCAGGACAACATTGTTTGTGAGTATCTGCTTGTTTTCCTCCTAATGGCAACCTGACCCAATCTGATGTCAGAGTTATCTATCTCCAACGAGACATGATGTCAAACTGGCTTGGATCAGCTATGACTTTAACCTTCCACAAATGCTGAGTTCTGCCATTTTCAAATCAGTAACATCTGTAAAGATTAAATTCTTAGGCATTGTTACTGAGATTTCACTGTCATTAATTTTCATTTGTGCATTTTAGAACGTTTTTTTTTTTTCAAACAAAAAAAGTTTCTTGTTGCAAAAGTTTCTGTAAAGCACTTATCTGTGCATGGGATGTGAATACCCTAACAAACTTACTGTTGTAAATTCTTTATGGTTTACTGAATTCCGTACAGCAGTTTACTTGGAGTTTTTTTCTCTGGATTTTGAAATTAGCTTTCAGGTGTTCAAAAGAATCTTCAAAATATAAAAAAACAAATATAATCAGTAAGAAAATACAATGTTTTAATCAGAACGTGTAAACATAGAAGACACTTTATGATAAGCATGAGTAAAACAGAATTAAAACTAAAATAAAGACATTTGTAATGACAGAATTTTGCAGCTCAAAGTCAGTAATACTAACAGAAATAAGAGGAATGCTCAAGATACCTTTGTGTCTCCTTGGCAGGAGAACTGTTAACACAGATGACCTAAAAAAGGCTTCCTTCACAATCGATATCAGAAATAGAAGAAGTATATGAAGATGTCATAATACAAAATGTTTTTTTAAGAATATCTTAAACTGCAAAAGCTTAGACACCTATTTAATGTGAAATATTTAATTTATAGATACAAGCTCTATAAAAACTTCAGTTGTGATTTTGGTGTCCATCATCAAGACATTCAAGCCTGGAATGACGGCCGGTTTACAAATTCTCCCAAGTATCGTAGCAATAACTTAGTATCTATCCGTCAAAAAACACTGCCTACTGAAAATAAACTGAGGCTAAGTTACAAAAGGCTTTAAAATAGGATAATAAACATACTTGGCATCAAACACAATTACCAAAGAAGTGAGATACCATAAAGATCAGGGCTCTTGATTGGTTACCACTGTCCCCAATATAGCATTTACCACACAAACCGCAAAAAGCAGTTTGCACTTGTGAACTGCACAACCTAATGGACCCGGAGAGGTTCAACATGAAGGAGTGGTGAAATATCCCTCATACAAAGCTGAAGAACCCTTTACACGACTACAGGAAAAACCTCTGTGATTTTCATAGACATTCCATTTAGAAAACCTGAAAACTCAAAAGAGAAAAACATAATTTGCAACCTTAATATACTATATAGTATAGTGATAACACACTGTATACATTACAACATTTTAGATTAAGCATCTCTGACGAATAACAAAAATATTTATACATCCAATATTGAGTCTTTCACTTCATTTCTCTACATTAGAAAACACTGAATTGTATACATGGATTTTCTAATGTAATCAAATTTTAGTTATAATATGTCCAGGGTATGAATAGTTTTAGAGGTTGCTACAAATGGATTTCATTATATATTTTGGCCATCTACACCTCCTTCTTATTTCAGACTTACTGTTCTTCACAGAAAGCAATTCAATGCTTAAAACTTGGAATCCTTGAATATAACACCTATGAAGAGAGCATTGAATATGGTCATCATAGAGATAAGATCCTATCACCCTAATGACAACCAATGACATTGTAACTTAAAGCAAAACCTTGGCATAAGTGCTTGTATTACATTGTCACATTTAAAGGGCCATAAAAACTTAATGCCCACATTCAGTATTTTAATAAAGAGGTTGTGTCAGGTTAAGGAGTTTATTTGTAATCTAATACTTTCAATTATAGACATGATTTAGAGGACTTTCAGAACATTGTATTTCTTTATAAATCAATATTCATTTTCCGTTACATATCCATTTTCCATTATTTACAATTATTACAAAATACAAGCACTACAGAGGATGTTCAAGCAGAAATCAAAATATGATGGGTACTACATCAGAACATCTTTATTAAAAGAATAAAAAAATCTGAAAAATCTTTATTAAATGCAGTAAAATTCAACACAACCCCAAACTGCATTACCTATAGTAAATCATCCTCAAGTCCCGATGCATATTAATTTGTAATGCTGCAAAACAAAGTCTTGTCAATTGCCCTAAAACGAATTAGATAAACGATTCGATAACATTTTTGAGGACAATAAATTTTTATGCAAAGAAAAACTTGAAATACTTCATATATAGTATACTAAATATACTGTAGATCCCTGCCCTGTAGATAACTTACACCGTATACATTACAACATTTTAGATAGCAAATGATAGATAAATCAGTTCTGAGAAATAACAAAAAGATACTAAAACATTTTAAGCTTTCCAGATAATCTGAAAACACTACACAAATACAGCATATAAAAACACAGTGATTTTGTGAGTTTAGGGAGGCTGACATCTGTGGACCCTGGGGTACTATTTGCATGGAGACTGCATTTTCTCTCTGTGTTCTTGTGGGTATCCTACGGATACTCCAGTTTTGTCCCGCAGTCCAAAGACATACTGTACATGTTAGTTAATTGCCTTCTGGGAAAATCTGTGTCTGCCCTGCGATGGACCGGAGTCTCATCCAGAGTCTACCTTGCCAGGACAGGCTCGGCATCCTCGTGAGCCCGCACTGGATGAAGTGGTTAGAAAATAGATAGATAGATAACACTTTATTAAGCCCGTAGGGAAATTGATGTGTTACAGCAGTCCAGCCCAAGACAAGCAAAAACAGACATCAGAATAGTTATAAAACAAAAGACAACAAAATAAATAAAAATAAATAAATAAATAATGGTTTTTTAGAGGTATTTCTGAATAGGAACTCTTTATATAATCGGCAGCAGTTTTGCCAAATAGCTCATTTCCAATAAGTGGGTAAGGAAATAAATGCAGGAATTTGTGAGGTACAAATCAGAATCTGTTTTGGCTGTTAATGAAATCAGACAGGTTTCAACTGAGTCAGTGGACTGGGGCCAAGAACAAGGGCAGTTTCAGGTTTTGAGGACAAAAAGAGATGGCTAGGCGTCCCTCTTTGTTTACACCAAGTTTTAACTTCATTTTCATTAGAATGCTACCTAGAAGTTTGAAACTAATTGACTATTTTTTTCCAAGTGCTGTCAGGAAGACACCTTGGTTTATGCAAGGAACGAATAATTAAATATTCAAATCTCGTTGGCCCTAAACTATATTTATCCATTGGAGTTAAGAAGAAGCAGTTTGTGTTATGGCCTGCTTTCAGCAAAGCTACTGATGACCTGGTGTGGGTAACAAAACATCTCAGCCACATTTTACAAAAGTTTCAATTCAATCAGTAAAGAAGGAATTAATACAGAAATTTAATAAGCACTAAAGATTTAAAAGCATAAATCAAAAAAGAAAGCATCAGCATACCCAAATATAATTTTTAGTCAGAAAAATCCAGCATCTATATCAATATACATCAAGATAATAAAATTAACTGCATTATACCCGTGTCAGAAGTTTATAATTCAATAACCTATGTTAATTAAAGGTGCAACATAAATACCTTAGTCTTCAGATACACATGCTAACATAAACATGTTAAAATTAATACATCATCCTTTTTATAAAAAGAAAAGTTTTAATTTAAAGTTAGTCGTGTAGAAGTAGCAAAGTGAAGCACGTATACTGCATAAGACCAATTGTTCATTCATATATTTTCACAGCTCTGTATGAGTCTTGCCTTTTCTTCTATTTTTTCGATTCAATTCCCAGGAAGAAAATATGAAAAGGGTTTTCAAATATGAGTGCCTGGCTGCCGTCTTCATTAACATTGCATCCCTGTCCCTATCACAAATTCAATGGCTAACATATCCCCGTGGACGTGCCTAGTATCGAGTTGAAAAAAAGGAATTCTGTATTTTCCCAATAAGGTTACAATAGGCGTGCACTCTTTATAACACTCATTGTAATAACTGAAATGCTGGTAAGTGTATTACATTAATTAAGGTCACGCAAAGCAAAGACTGCCTTTCTGAGCTGAAACCAATACAAGTAAAAAAAGACAGTGTGTAACAACCATCAAGTGTTTCGTCCTTCTGTTTGAAGTAAACCTTCAATTGTTCATTTCTTTTTAAATCAGTTAATACAGTCAAGGGAAAGGAAAGCCAAACTATAGAACCAAAAGGTCATAAAGTCAAACTGGTATTAATTGCCGGTATTAAGGTGTCAAGCTATAGCACGAAGCGCAGTGTCCTATATATAATTCAGAAAGAGATTATGAAACAATGAAATTTATGCAAAAGCAAATTGGGTTTTCCTAAAAGATGGAAGAGATTATACTGTGTTTCTGCATTAATTCAAATCACCATGTAGTTTGAGGACAGACCAGCACAAGAATCCAATATTTGGCAGTCTAATGATATGCTAAAAAGTTATATAAAACAAACAAGAAAATAATATTTTTATATTAAAAATGTTCACACTAACAAACTTACCACACAATTGTTTTCCTTCTGTGCCAAACAAACCAAGAAAGCCATATACCTTCAATCAATAGATATTACCTGACAGATGCACAGAAGTGTTAGTCTTTAAATTTATGGACTTCTTAATCATTTTGAAGTATTTATCAGGCTCTGTAATTCAAAAATATCTTTAAGATTAGCATAAAACAGTGAATTAATCTATAACATGGCAATCCAATTGAGATGGAATGAGAATAAGGATAAAGAGCAGATAACAGGGAGATGCAGAACTTGTTGCACATCAATAACTCTTATCACCACCCAAACAGCCAGGCAAGTACTAGAGATAATCACACACACCCTCAGCAGGGCCTTGTGTGCCTCTTTTCTGCTTCAGTTTTCAGTAGTTACAGGGGACACAAGAGATACTGACTGGGCATTTCTCTGGCACACATTTATCAATCCAAGAGCACATTCAGCAGAAGCATTTGCTTTACTAGGAATTTCAATCCACTCCAAGAATTTCTAATACCGACCTGTTCTAAATGGATTAAATAACACAGACCACGACAGTAATGCAATTCTCTAGAAAACTATAGAATCTCTGAGTACAGAAGCCCAAAGCACAGATGTTATTGAAATTCCATCACCAATATTGTCAATGGGTGGAGACGGTAAGAACTATATATTTAAAAGCGGAACCAGCCATTTATAAATGTTATTAGTGCAGTATATCTATCCACTTTCTAACTTCTTTATCTGATATAGGGCCCTGGAGGGGAGGTTAAGCCTATCCCAGCAAGCAATGGGCACAAGGCAGGATAAACCCTAGATGTAGTTCAGGTGGGTAGCTGCGTCAGCATGCGTCGGCTGCAAAGGAACAAGTAATAGGTTTATTCCATGCTGAAAAAAAGAAGAAAGAGAACACAACGTTTCGGCCGTGGAGCCTTCTTTAGGTGTCAGACTCCACGGCCGACACGTTGTGTTCTCTTTCTTCTTTTTTTCAGCATGGAATAAACCTATTACTTGTTCCTTTAAACCCTAGATGGGCTGGCCATCACACATATACGCTCTCACTCACACCAGAAGCGAATTAATCTCCCGGTTAATCTACCGGCTGGAGTGTGGGAGGAAACTGGAGCACCTGGAGGGGACCCATGTAAGCATGGGGAGAAAATACAAACTCCACACAGAAAGCACCCCAAGAATTGAACCCAGGACCCCAGCGCTGCAAGGCAGCAACGGTAACTACTGCACCACCGTGCTGCCCAGGTATTTAATATCTGAATCAATCAAGACGTGATACACAGAAATGTTAGTCTTTAAATGTTGGGACATTAAACAGTGAATTAATCTATAGCATGGCAATCCAACTAAGATGGAAAGAGAATAAGGATGAAGAGCAGATGGCAGGGAGATCCAGAACTTGTTGTTCATCAATAACTCCTATGGCCGCCCACCAAAACTTTAAAAGCTAAATAAAATAAGTAAAAAGCACTTTGCATTTAGGGACTGAAGTTGACAGTAACTGGGTAACATGCTGTTGTTATGATAAAACTTGTATTTTTATTTTAAAAACATGTATTGGTCTAGTGTGGGATGCAGCAAAGTTTCCACATTATATCATCCAATCATTCTAAGTGGTTTGGCATGGCAAACTAACTATTTTGTTTATCCTTAAAATGAACGTCTTTTACATTTACAGGACTATTTCATACAGCAGAAACCTTTCACTTATTCTCACTTCACATCGTTCAGGATTCTGAAAGATATCAAATTATCCACAAGCTATTAAGTTTAGATTCCAAGTTTTCAAATGCATGACAGTGCATCATTAAACAGGAAAGCAAAAACAAAAACACAAGGGAAGGTTATTGCATATTCTTGCAGCAGGCTCTTTTAGGGTTGGCTGTATTGTCCCGACATAGGTGACTAACTATAATCCAGGATTTAATTGGTCTTTAACATCAGGAAATGCGTCTGTGACCTATATGCTATTTACATACAGAACCTGGTAATATGATTATCGACGTATGACTAATGATAGAGCTCTTGGGGGTACAGGCGTACTGCAGATGAGCACAGGATAGGTGAAGCTACAACTATACAGCCTATGACCACTATATATAAAAAAAAAAATAAGTACAAACTATAAACTTTCATCATTCAATTATAAGCACATCCATATTTTTACCAGCACATTCTGCATGGCTTGTAACGAGTTGTTTTAAATTACTGATAATACATGCTTTTCGACAAAGTTAAAATTTAAATCTAATCTAGGTGGATGTGGGCTTTTACTCATGCCTTAGTGTCCCTTCTTCAGATCGTGGATGAAATATGAACTTGTACCCAATACGTGAGGATGTAACATATTTGAATGCACAGGGCAAAGTAAAGGTTAATTTCACGCTGAAAGGTACAAAAGAAGGAGCAGTGTTTGGGTTAAGACTTCTGCAGGTGTGGTGATTCAGTGTGGAATTAACCTTTACCGCTTCATCTGCAGCCAAAACATGCTGACGCAGCTCCCCACTAAAACATCTTCAATGCCATTTTGCAGTTTTATAGTCATTAGTAGCTTCTGCTTAAGAAGGTTTGTGTTAGGAAACACAAATATATATATATATTTTTATCACTGTACCTATTGATTGATTAATTCCATTGTTTGGCTAAACATTGTCTTCAGCAGTCAGATCTAAAACTTTTTTATGCCAAAATGTCAAATGCCCTTTTGAGATTAACTAGAACTGATACAAAATCTGGATAGTAACCATTTGACAGTGGTTACCCTTTTGGCCACTTGCCAGGCAGCACAACAGCTGATCAATTTACACAGAACTGCCTGCATTAAGGAATGGAGAACAATTTAAAAAAATGTAGCACATTTATAAAAGCCAAAAGAGAACACATTAAAAGATTACTTTGGTCTACGCATTACATCTGTTCTGTGATTCTGTAATTTGTGCAGCACACTGCAGGATTTTCTTTAAATTTAATAAAGCATGTACTTATAGTATATTTAAGTTCTCTTGCTCAACTTAGGCAGTTATGGTGCATTAACATTTGGCATATTTAACTGGACAAATTTACACACTGTTAGGGAAAACGGGATGCTCAGTTTGTTGAAGCATGGCACTGACAAAGCTAAGTATCAGGGTTCACTCTCATTTTTACGTAAAGAAATGGGTTGGCACATCATACCACTGCTTAACTGCGGAGTTCAATATGTTATTGAAGCTATGGTCTGTTACACTAGGTACAACTGACTCAAAAGAGAAAGATGCATGACCATGTACAGCCAACAGTTGTGTCCTTTCATTTATGCCTTAGAACTGTTCAAATGTGGCAAGATAATTGTGGTATAATTTGACTTTCAAACTGAAAGTAGGAATTCAGAGTTACACAAACACAAATCCATGTTCCAGGTAATTAATAGCCCTTTACATTATTCACAGCAAGCACAATATCATATTCAGTTTCAATAGTTTCTCATGAATTATTACTTTAGAAGAAGAAAATGATCAAAACCGAACAACTTAGACTTCTTTAACTTTTCAACTGATACTCCAGCACCACAAGGTAAGCAGCCCTGTTACATAACTGCTGTTTGTTCGAAAAAGGCAAAATTCCAGAAAAACATTAACTTGCTTATCTTGGTAGTATCTCATGGAAGAACAAGAAATAGGCTTGTAATATGCAATGAAAATGAACGGTAGCATCTGATTACCACACAAACTAGAGTTTGCAATAACAGGAAATACAGTATATAAGGAAATGCTACATCATTACATAGGAGCAGGACTGAGTAAGTATAATTAGCTTCTCAGTTCTGGGGGGTTTCTGTGATTATTAGTTACCACACAAATCTCTGCTTGTAATTCAAGTCTGCCCTGACACAAGAACAAAAGAAGGGTTTCACAGGATGAAAAACACAATTCTATTCCTGTGTCCATATAAAAAAAAGTTCAGGAAAAGAAGCAACTGGGGCTTTCTGTCAAGCTCTCTCAGGAATGTTTCCCTTTAAATTTAAAATATTTAATCTAAACAAAGCTACCAGAATGCTTGTCTCTGTTTAGAGTTAGCTGCCAAGTGAGGAGCACCAAGAACTCCAAAAGCTACATATCTGAGGTGAAATGTCATCTCTTTATCAATCATGTCAAGATTGTTCTCAATTTGTAAGCACAGAGTTTGACGCCTGGAAGATGAAGTAAATACATGTTTTGCCATGATGGCTGCATAAGGCTAGTTTATGTCAAACATCATTCTGCTTGAATTTTAAGTAACCTTAAGACAAGGGAGGCAGAGATGATTCTATTTCTATATACGTTTTCAAGTCAGTCCCATGCCATACTTTTTACATGATGGTGATGATCTCTAATTCATCTCCTTTATTATTATTTATTTTGTCAATTGCAAAAACCAGCCTAAACAAAAGTTCCAGTTGGTAACAATGCTAACAAATAGTACTAACTAGAGCACCATAAACAATGGTTCTCTTTTCAAAGCAATGATAAAAATAACAATGTTTATTTATAAAGTGCCCTTCCAGACCCAAGGAGACTGTAATACAGAAGAGAAAGAGAGAAAAAAACAATAACAAGAAAATAAAATGAAACAAGAACAAGGAATGAATTCATTCTTTTAATCAAGGAATTTATTTTACCATGATAGTTCAGCTTTCAAGGTCAGTATATTCCATCCATTCATTTTCTTACTGCTTCGTCTAATTCTAATTATAGCCAGCAGCCATATCACCCTGCAACTCACAACTGGCAACCCACTGAAGCTCAGCAGGCGTGAACCTGGTCAGTACCTGGATACTCCTGGGAAAAACTAAGGTTGCTGCTGGAAGAGGTGTTAGTGGGGCCAGCAGGGGGCCTAATGCCCCAGTATAGTGATGGGGACACTATACTGTATACAGGTGCCGTCCTTCGGATGAGACGTAAAACCGAGGTCCTGACTCTCTGTGGTCATTAAAAATCACAGGGCGTTTCTCAAAAAGAGTAGGGGTGTAACCCCGGCGTCCTGGACAAATTTCCCATTGGCCCTTACCAATCATGGCCTCCTAATAATCCCCCTCTATGAATTGGCTACATTACCCTGCTCTCCTCCCCACTGATAGCTGGTGTGTGGGGAGTGTACTGGCGCACTATGGCTGCCGTTGTATCATCCAGGTAGATGCTGCACATTGGTGGTGGTGGAGGGGAGTCCCCATTACCTGTAAAGCGCTTCGAGTGGAGTGTCCAGAAAAGCGCTATATAAATGTAAGCAATTATTATTATTATCAATTAAGGGTCATGGGGGAGCCAGAGCCTATCCCAGCAAGCTACGAGTGCGAGGCAGGATACACCCTGGACAGGACGCCAGTCCACACAGACACACAGCACAGCAAACACACAGACACGAGCACACACTCACACCAGGGCCAATTCTCCCAGAAGCCACTTAAACTGCCAGCATGTCCCTGAACTGTAGGAGGAAACTGGAGACTAGAGGGCAGTGCAACCATCATGTTTGCCATTTTGCCACTGTAATGCACATTACATTTGGGTAATGTTAATAAGCTTTTCAAGCTCACTCTTTACTTTTCGCTGTTCTCTAATTAAGTAGTAGCAATAGAAGACTTTCATTTTTATTTTCATTATTATATAAACAATGTGAAATCTTCTACTTTATAGATGGAATATAAAATAGATTAGAAAATCGTGGCTTTGTAATTATCAAATCATTTGTGTTAAAAACTGCACTTGCAAATTCGGAGATGTTCTAACTGGACTACATTAATAATGCTTAATTAATGCTTAATGATACCGGTCTTCAGTAAGCACTGGGGCAATGAGGACTTACTGAAAGTAAGAGTTTTAAGGGAAGTTTTCATCTTTTTTCCCCTGAGATGAGAAAAAAAATTGTCCTAGGCTTAATATTTTTAATTGGTTAATAGACAACAACAATAGGATACAGAAGGACTTGATTATTAATGATTATGAATTTTGCTTTTCTAAACTGATTCATGTGATTAGCACTGTTTCTGCTATTGCGATATCCAAGCCTGAGCTACTCAATCTCCGAAGTACAAATACCACTGTAAAGAAATAAAACCTTAAAGAAAATTGGTGTTTTCTTACAACATCTGTATAATTGTGAGGGTCTATTACTTCAGTCCCACATATATTTAAACATTTATATTACTTACTGTTGAATAATTGAATATTTAAGAAGATGGAATTAGATCCATGATTTATTGATACATATGATATACATAAAGTATCTATCTATCTATGATACATCAGAACATTAAAGACACTAAAAAAGGTCTGGCATTTCTTCTCTTGTATATCATTCTATCAATAAACATTTCTGAATAATTCAAATTCAGACTTGGCTTTGCAAAATTCCTCTTTCATGATCTTGTTAACACACTCTCCCAAAACACAGACATTTTGCATGAGACTGTTTCTGCAAGATAATTTTCTTGAACAGAAGGAACAGAAGTAAAATGTAGGACTTAAAGGTGATAATGAATGTAAAAATAAAGAATATTTCAAGACAATCTGAAAAGCACTTGCATATTTTACTGGTATAAATATATAAATTTTCAAGTTTTCAAAGCTGTTCCCTTGAACAAAAAATGCATACACTGAGCATCATTAAAAAATACATCTACAAAACTAGCCAGTTGAAATCCTTATTTTAAATTCAATATAGATTTCAAAATGCTCCAATCTTCATCTCAAGTCTGATTTCTGAACACCAAGTTGTGATTTTTGCTGAGAAACCACAGGAATGGTGGATTGGTGCTTGCACTCAGGAAAGAGAACTATAATCAGCCTAGGTTGACTGGACTCACCTACCCACAGTGACCCCCTCGGGGCAGGTCAAGACCAGCCAAACCAAACACAGTCCAAACATAATCCTAGTTCACATTTATTACACAGACCTGCACTGTATCAATTGACAAGAGTCTACAACTCATACATTTAATGGCAATGGGACCACTCTGATATTGGTTTTAAGAAACCCTGTACAAAAAGTAAAAAATGCAATTCTGTCACCATAGTTAATTAATCTGGCATCACAGTTAATTACTCTCATTTACAGAGTATTTGATTTTAGACAAATTAAATTTTTATAATTTTTTTTGTGTCATACATAAGCTATGGGAATTCTGTTTATATTTTATTTTCAGGAAGGAGCCTCTTTAATTAAACCTGTTTATCTGCAAACAGGGTCCCATGTTAAAAGTCTACAAACATCCACACATAGAAGAGTACGTTCTTTACAAAAAATAAGAAAGAAAAACTTACTGTGGTTATGTTTAATCTGAAAATATTTTAAGCACAAAAAACACCACCTTTTTAAGAGGAAACTGATATTTTCAAGAGCAAAATTATCACTGTAATGATTAAACCCTATTGTACACATGCAAAGCACGTAACAGATCAATTAAAATTATAGTGCACGAGGCCCTCTAGTGGACACAGTGTAATTGAGAACTCCAGCTTCATTTAAGCTGGAGAAAAGGTATCAAAAGAAATGTGAAATGTGGCCCACATTTTTATTTGAATACATAATAAAATAAAAAAAACAGAACACAAGGAAACTGTCATTTTCCCTTTAAATATAGCCAGAACGTTAAAATGTTTTCAGAGATGTCTCCTCCTTTGCCACTTTCACTTTTTATTTATATGTGGACTGTAAAATGCTTTTCTTCTCAGTTTCCTCACTAAATCTATTAGGCTCTGACGTGGCACAATTACCCATCTCACTGTTCAAGAAGGAATGCTGTTCTCAGCATAAGACATGAGAAGAAAAAACAGGTGGCAGCCACATTCGTGCTAGCAAGCCAATCATTTTAAAGCAGTTCTTAAAATCATTCATTTTATTGCAGTTCTTAAAAGATATGGAACTGAAAACAGGCTCCTATTCCAACAAATGTCCCGTCCAGCAGAGCATAGCACAGGAAGAAATAACTTGTATAAGTAACACAGGGGGAAAATGAAACAGCATGCATTTTTATATACAGCAGTACAGATTAAGCATTTGGAAGCTTTGTATCAACCTACAATTTACAGCAGGAATTTTACTGTAATGACTATAACTATCATATATTTCTATGGGGGTGATACTCAAGTCTATGTCCGTACTAAACCTGACTCTGACGGAACTATTGCTGTACTCTCTAATTGCATCTCTGATAGAAAACTTCATTTAAACTGTGACAAGACTGAAGTCATTCTCGGCACCTCGCATCACCGATGTAAAACTAATGCAGTAACCCTATCTGTAGACGGCTCTGTGCTTGTATTTCAATCAGAATGAAATAATTTAGATAATTAATCCTGGCTTGACTTTTGACCCTCATGTGCAGAATATTGTAAAAATATAATTCTTCCATCTCGGAAATATTGCTAAACTACATCTTATGTTGCCTTTGACTGTAGCAGAGAAGCTGGTCAACACATTTGTGTCCTTTAGAACTGATTACTGCAATGGTCTACTCGCTGGAGTATCTGAATCATCACCAAACAAACTTAGTATGTCCCGAGGACATGAAACTAATTTCCCAGTGTTAGGGAGAGAAAGAATTGGTCTTAACCAGGTTTTGTAAATGGAAGAAGGATGTGCTGCAGTCTTTGCAGGCATGTGATTCGAATGATTGAGAACAAAATCACACTTTAGTTATGAACAGCATTTGAGGGAATCATTTATGTATCACTAGAAATGAGTTTTGGACAGTCTGCCTTTGAGACCTGATGTGGAGAGCCGATTCAAATCATCTAGGTTTTCTTCTTGATTAAGAGACGCTTTCTGTAGCATGAGAAATAATTGATTACTGCTCCTTAAAGAAACTCTCCAGCTCGATGTGCAGATGTATCTGTGCCTGTGGTCTCAGCTCAGCTCATACCATAAATGTTTTACTATAGACTGTGATACCTAATTGAGAACACTTAACCTTTGATTGCTGAGTTTGATGAATGCTTTGTACTGATAACCAAATAATACATTTTATTAGTGACCAGGCTTGACCTTTATGACAGTTTTTTGCAAAAATAATGTAGTAAATGTTATACTCCGTTTAACGTTTTTTAGTTCTAACTTGGTCACCAGAAGGAAAAACTCTACAGCATAATACATTTATCTTCTTCAAAGAAGGGCTCATCTTTGAGCTAATTCTATTTCCACTGAGATTGTCCAAAAACCTAGGGTTTCATTCTGCCACATCATAAAGTCATATTTGAATGGAGTCAATCAGTTGCTGTCAAGAAAATTCATGTCTTAAGGCATAACTACATAAGGCAGTTTGGAGACTTCATATACTGATAACACAGGTTTTTTTTTTAATTGTCATTTGTTGCCTTTGGGTGTGATTTATTGTCTTGGTAAAGTTCTCCACAATCAAACCAAGGAGGTCTTATGTATATTTTTTTAACCATTAATAGAGTCCATGACATTGACAATCTTTTACCAGAGATCAGACAACTCTCTGACATTTTCTGCGATGACACGGTATTGTTTTGTCTGTGTACTTGCTTTCTTTACCAACCTGTGTGAATCAAGGTAACCCGTACTGCAATCATGTCTGGGATGCAGTTGAGTGATCAGATTATTTTTAATATTAACTGTAGATTTTTTTGCTGAACAGTAAAATGGAGGATAATGTAATGCACAGTAAAATATTTTTGAAGTTGTTAAAAGAATTCTCACTCTCCAATGTGCATTATTTATTGTATTGTATATTTCTTCATTGTATGTTATAGTTTGTGTTTAATTATTTTAATTACAGTAGACTGCAGTTAGGTTCCTCACATAGAGTGAATAGCCAACAGCAGATATAGTCATAACAACCACCTTAGACCCTTCTATTCTCCTCCCTTCAAAACGTAAAATCAATCGTACGTGTATTAGTATGTGTATGCACACAGTTCAAAGTATTAGGATAGGAACAGTAATACAGCAAGTACAGCACTTGTACAGTATACAAAAGAGATCAAATAAAATAATAACAAAATGCAGGGAACACAGCAGAAGCTCTCTTGAATAGCCGCCTCTCTGTCTCTAACGGCACAAACTGAAGAGTCATTCTTGCCATACACACACGCCAAACTGGTCACCGTCACCCCAACCCTTCAAAAACTTGATTTTATCTCCAAATCAGGCAGTTTTCTTGACTTGCCTTTCCCCTTCCTACTTGTTTCTTCCCCCTCAGTACTTGTTTTGGGTTTACGAGCCATATTGACGGTGATGCCGCACGATAAAGAACGCAGCGGTGTGCTACAGGCTCTGGAACAAGTTTAACTGCAGGGTTCGTGAAGGTTCATTTCTCACTATCTTCCTGATATACCCCTATTTCCTCGTCACATTATTCAGCAAACGAGGAAATGTATTTTAACATAAACCTGTCTACAAACTGAAAGAGTTCTACGTAACTTAAAAATACTTTGAACTGTACCACTGAATAAAACAGCAATAACAGAGTTCCCAAAGCGTACTGTAGCTCTGGTGCCTGCCACGCCAGATTCTAATTTGTGAAATTTCCTGAAATATTTGATTTGATTGACATAAATTCTAATAAAATATTTAGTATAAAACCCTGGTCCACTGTAGGGGTTCAAAACGTTTTTCAGTATGCAAAACGGTTTCAATTATTAACATCATGAATGATAATTATATACTGTATGTTTACGCAACAGAAAAGAAGGGGTTAAGAGGTCTTAAATATGGCCAGCAGCCATATCACTCTGCAACTCACAACTGGCAACCCACTGAAGCTCAGCAGGTGTGAGCCTGGTCAGTACCTGGATGGGAGACCTCCTGGGAAAAACTAAGGTTGCTGCTGGAAGAGGTGTTAGTGGGGCCAGCAGGGGGTGCTCACCCTGCAGTCTATGTGGGTCCTAATGCCCCCAGTATAGTGAACGGGACACTATACTGTAAACAGGCGCCGTCCTTCGGATGAGACATAAAACCGAGGTCCTGACTCTCTGTGGTCATTAAAAATCCCAGGGCGTTTCTCGAAAAGAGTAGGGGTGTAACCCTGGAGTCCTGGCCAAATTTCCCATTGGCCTTTACCACTCATGGCCTCCTAATAATCCCCATCTCTGAATTGGCTTCAACACTCTGTTCTCTTCCCCACTGCTGGTGTGTAGGGAGCGGACTGGTGCACAATGCATCAACATCATCAAGGTGGGGCTGCACATTGGAGGGGTGCAGGTGGAGGGGAGTCCCCATTACCTGTAGAGCGCTTTGAGAGGAGTGTCTAGAAAAGCGCTATATAAGTGTAAGCAATTATTATTAATTTTTGTTGTGGTCTAGGTTGTGGTCAAAATGTGCCATCTGAAGGACTGTGCAATATTTTACATTGCTATTTAAAACTAACAGACCCATAATTTATAGAATGGTAGTTGAAAAAACAAAAGGTGCTAAAACAAGCAAAAAACTAATTGTTTCTCACAGTTAGATTGCAGCAGATTCAAAATGAGCTGAAGCCTTTAAAACAGTCCAGACTGCTTCTAAAAAATAGTGTAACTGTAGACTACTTCACTAAACAAAACCGATGAATTTTAATAATACTTCTGAGGAAAAATAATTTACAGACTGTTTAAAAATATCCTACATAACATTACAGAACTTGCTTTAGAAGATTCTGCACAATTTACATTCAGATTATATTTCAGATGAAAAACATAGTAAATATATATCATCATAGACTTTACCTCCCAAGTTTTGCTCAAAGCTGTACCATTATGTAGATCTACATGAGCATTGCATATTTTTATGAAATTTCTAGAATAACTATACAATATCGGAGACAGCACTTAGCTGATTTTTGCCTTACTTCTTCGAGTGGTCAAGGGCAAGGATTCTGATCATTCGCTGACTGACTTCTACAGAAGTGGTTAATGTCAGTCAGGAAAACACATCTGCCATATTTCATTTTAGGCAACATGTCTAGCTTTAATCTTAAAATAACATATATATATATAATTACCAGAAGAAATTTTAAGAGGTCAATTACAGCATAATTATCAAATCCAAAAAACTAACCTGTTAAATAATCATGAATTTGATAGCAATTTGTGCACTCGATCTTATCCAAAGCTCAGTGCAGTCAGTAAGAACCTGTGGTGTTAAGGGCAGGATGAGAAAACAGGCGTTGATATGCCGGGTGATGATGACACCTTTTTAAGATTTAAGAAGGTAAAAATAATTTTAAAACAGCCTTGAAATAGCCAGCTACTTTGACTTTCCTTTACAAGATGAGAACAAGAAAACACCAGAAGCATGCTATCAACAAAGCGTATAAACACCCTTACTGTAGCATCATGGAGCCAGTAAAATTTTGTAAACATCTTAAAATGACCACGTTTACTTGGAAAGTTGTGTCAGAACAAAAAAACATATGACCAAGAAGGCCCATATTTATTTCAGATTATGTAACAGCAAAATAATACATGCAATTGATTCCAATCGGGCTTGTTATTTAATTATAAGTCTGCAACCACAACTTCATTCTGAGCCATAAGGACTGGTTATAAGGTTAATTTAGCAGACAGGAACACTTATGAGCTTAGGAGATCAATCATGTGATTCTCAAAATCTTCTTCAAAACAGAATGATTAAATGAGAATGTAAAACTCATACTGAAGATTTTCCATCTGATATTCCCAATATGTTTATTGCTATGACGAAAAAGATAATAATGCATTCTGCAATAAGTTAAACCACATGCCACTCAGCTATTCACTGTGCATTTCATGTCCATTATTTCCAGTATTTCATTACTGTGTACTTCATGTCCAGCATTCATTACAGAAATATATCCTCTTCAGGGTACAAAAAGCTGGAGTGATTAGGCAAGGATAGTGCGGCATTTATGTTACATAATAAATATATTTTAATGTCCACAAATGTTTTTTAAGACTAGCACTCTTATGAACCGAGGCAAAAAAACCTTTTCCAAGAGTGAAGTAAACTCTCTTCAATATCTCTGTATCGTGTTCACTTCCTACAATCACTCAGCTTCATATGAGAGCTTATAATTAATTTGGCCATTGATTCATACCATTTACGCATTAGTAAATTAATAAAATTAGCTGTAAATGTATGTAAATAAGTCATCTGCTAAAGCAGTAAAATAAACGTAAGGTGTCAAAATGTTTTGTTTCCATTTTATCAGCAGTTTGATTATGCATATTAAAAATGCAATAACTGCATACTCTTATCCTCCATGTGAAAGCACAGTTCCTGTACTTTGCCAACAAAATAAAATATCCTGATGTTCCAGGGAAGATTACTCTCCAGCAGACCAATTTGCTTTATTTAAGATTCAGAAAATCTCTACAGAAATGCCTATAAGCAGCATGCTAATTTAAGGCTATAAACCAGAAGGACAGTCCCACAGTACCTGTGGACCAACAGTTTCACTTTATACTAAAGACCTCTTCTTTCAATGACTTCGGTGTACCTAACAGATCTTACATTAAAAGCAAAATAAGGAGAATTCTTTCACATTTTAAAATCTGTAGATCAAGAGGCAAAACAAAAATAAGCAGAAAGAAATTTGGGTTTTGTATGATCGTGCATTTTTTTTAATTAAACATTACAAGACATTTTTTCACAGTAATATTTTAAATAAAGAACACCATTATTTTTCCAGAACCAGAACTGTGTGGGGATATTGTTTCTAACTTAAAGTGTTGTGAAATACATATTTCATATATTTGTTTTAAGTTTTTTGTGACATAAAAAAATACAACACTCTATGATTGTCCTGCTTTTCCAGCACTGTGAAACAGCTGGTGTGCTACGACCCCAAGTGTCTAGGGGTAAAGGGGTGTAACAATAAGGATAATTTTTGGTTGCAGGTGGGTTCTGGTGAGGGACTTAGGAAGCGTGATAACAAGTGTTGGTGCAAAAGTGATTATTTTAAGGTGAATAAGTGACCGGTACGTAATAGGACACAAGAACACACAGGTAAAGAGAACTAGAGTGGTGCCAAAGAAAAGAAAGTAACAAACAAAATGGAGCTGGCTAAGAAGGTGAGGGAAAGCTGACCTAACTACAAAAGAAAACCCAAAACACTTGGTATTCGGCGTCTTCTAACGCCCTAGCTAACCTCCACTGACTACCCAAGACCATACAAGAAAAAAGGCACTCACCTGTCCTAAACTAGTGTTACTAATACAGACACCAACTATGTGTGCAGAAGGTACCCAACAACCTAAACTAACTCTATACACAAAAGTTCACACAAATACACAAGTGAATTACGAATACCAATAAGGGAAAACGAGAGTAGACACAAGGAATAGGGTACAAAAGAACACAGGTTGATACAATACGTCTGGGCAAGGTAATGGCTAAATAAAGGATAACACAAACAAACAAACCAACAAAGCCGAAGCTTGTGTGTGTGACACACGAAGTAAAACAAAGCCGAAGCAAAACCAAAAGCTAAATGAAACCGAAGCAGAGCCAAGCAGGACCGAAGTCAAACGAAAGGCCCCGTCATTCTGACAACCTCCAAGTTATATACTGAATAAGCTGCACTCTGATTGGCTGAGAAGCTGATTGATGATGACGTCACAGGGAAACAACGGTGTAATGATAAACCAATGGGGGAGGGAGAACAATCAAAGTGAGGAACGTGGAACACAGCAACAAAAACACACATGGACCACACACTGGGACATAACATGGTGCTAATTGTTAATACTCACATTCCCTTTATATTAGTTCAAGTTATATGTTCATTTTATAATCTCTTTAGCATCGTGACAGCTTACATTTCTATTCTAATAAAATCAATGAAACTTTTTAAATGACTAAAACACTGACAGTGCCATTGGATTAAGTTTTCAGATGTACTATTTCAACAATATTAAATGATTGGTGGGATATTTATTCTCTAATATTCTTATAACTCCTAACAAAAGTTGTAATACTCCAAGAAAGAGAAAATACCCACATACACATACAATTTAATGAAGTTGTACTATTTAAAGCAATGTGTGAATTAGTCATCTGACTAAAAGCATGGTCGGTACCCCAATATAGCACTTCAGGCATTTAAAAGAATGTGCTGGATGCCCTATGAACATGTAAAAATCCCTGTGAAAAATCAAGTGATACTGTGACCATATTTAGGCAGCTGGAAGTTGGGTCACTTCAAATGTAAAGTCAAAATCACACATCTACAGTGAAACAAATCTAGGTGTATTCACATTTTCAACCCACAATTACATTGCAGCTCTTTTCATGTGACTCTTTGAAATCAGATTAAACCTGAATCATACAGTGTTCTTATTTCGATTTCATTTATTCACAGTGCCGCCTTACCTTGCAAACCGTTTCCGTGTCCCATGGCAAAATCGTCTGCAGGTCTATGACTTCACACGAGACTCCAAGCTTCTCCTGCGCCATATTTGCGACTTCCTTCATAACATGGACCTGAGAAAAGAGTATTGTTCAAGCTTTACACACAATCAGGTATACAAAAAAGGTACAGGCAATGTTAACATTTCCACTTCCCAAATGTACACTAGAAACAAACTGCAGTACATACTGTATACCACATAACTTTTCAGAAACACCTGGTAATTGAATTGGCAAAGAAATGTATTTTATCTATTTTATTAAGGACAATGCATTATGAATTAGAAGTTAATTATGTTAATTCAAAACACTTTCTATAATAGATTTCCTTTTCTGCTCAGACAAAAGTACAATGCTGGAAGCACAGTTATATGCTCTGTGACTACTTTAAAAAAGTCCTTCCTAAACTCAAAAAATAATTAATTCTAAAAATCACTATATAATCTTAATTTCAATGACAATTATTTGAAAAAAATGAAATTGTTCCGTTTGAAGAAAGTTTAGTTTTACAACAGGATACAGATTAATGCTTAGGTTTTTTTTAATGCTTAGGTTTTTTTTTACCAAATTGCTTAAAATAATTTACTTAAGAACAATTGTTTTTGTTTGTGCTAATTTCATCACTACCTGTCCATTTAAACATTTTTCTTACTGTAAAGTGGTTTGAGAAGCTACTTTAAAATACTGTAAAGGTACTTAATAATAATAATAATAATAATAATAATAATAATATTACTACTAATTCTTAATTAGCACGAATTAATCATATACTATTTTTGATATCATGCCTTTACAGTATTTTAAAAAGTTTATTTTCATTATTATTATGATTTAGGATTATTATTATTTTGAAAAGGAAAAAAAATACATTTTCAGGTGATTATGCATTTTAGAAAAAGACGACGAGCTAAAAGGGGGTATAATCAAGTATTACAGAAGTGCAACGAGGCAAGGAAAAAACATACAAGAATGACAACAGGGGATGAAATCAAAGGTAACAAAGGCCCAGAGGGCAGAAGGGAAGGTGACAAGGAGATTTATGATGAACTTAGATACCGATCAGTACAAGAACAGGTGATCAGTGCAAGAACTCCAGGTGAAAGGTGCAAGTCAAGTTCTACATTGAGTTAAGGTCATGCAATTTTACTTTAACCAGTACTTCAAATACTGGTTGAAGAGTGTGCAATCACAAGACTGCAGGTCTGGAGGGCACCCTGCTGGGCGAGGCGGATCTGGCAGAAGGTGGGACATATATAAACTTTGAGAACGGCTCACACTCACACACAATACAGGGCAGAGCAGCAGAACTGCTTTAATCTCTGCAAAGGTCCCCCGGTAGCGACAATCCCTCAAGTGTAGTTCTAAAGACGTATAATAACATTCATAAATGATTCAATAAAGTGCATTGGGGCAATGTTGGCACAGGTGATATGTGATGTGAAAACAATGAAAATGACTTCCTTCTTCCTTGGGTTAGCCAAGGCAATCTTAAAAATGAACAGGTATAAAATCTCAATCAGTTCTAATTAATAAGATTCCACACATTTAATTCTGTGACGTATGATTTTGCATAACTGTTGTAGTTTTGCACATTCCATGTTGTCTCTGTCTTTCTTTTCTCACACAATTGTATTGATTTTTTTGTACTACAGTACGTACCGTCTGAGAGCTAACTAAAGAGCATTTCATTATACCATATACCTGTGTATGAGTATAATGACAATAAACTTGAACTTGAACATTCAAAATTCATACTTTCGTAGTAGAAAATAGCGATTCCTCGCAAGTTTTATTTTGCATGTAAGATCAAGAACTTTCATTCCTGGATATAAGAAAAAAGTTTGATTTTTGAGAGGGGTTTTCAACAGGCTACACCAGTGGTTCTCAAACGCCAGGTGGTACACCATATGACCCTGAAACTTTGTTGTGTACACTGAAAAATCGGGATGGTTTTTCATATTTTCTATTTTAATATGCGTTGAATACGCAGCCTACGTACTACGATACAGCGCGCGCCAATACTTAAGTGGACACAAGAGCTACAATGTAATTCAATACCATTGTATAGGAATGCGTGCTATGAACTTAAGTGACCAATTGCATTGAAAAAAACATATCTCCTTGAAATAGGGACATAGGAGAATATGTGTGATTTTGGAACAAAGCCAATGTTATAAGCACAGGAAAGCATAGAAATGTGTGCTACGAATGCTGGCAATTGCATGAGCACAGGAAAGCGTGATAGATAACAGAAACATATTTAAGAACTGTTCTAGGTTAATTTGAGCATGGGAGCGTCTCTGTTTCGCTCCCATGCTCATGAAATAAAAACTTATTTTAACTTCTGAGATGGACTCCTGACACGGAAACGGGGAAAAATACAAGCTTGTGGATTGCTAAAACAGGTAAGCCCCATACTATTTTTGAAGAACCTTATTTACCGCTGGGAAAAGAGCTGACACATATTGCCTGTGGAGAAAAAGCTGCTAAACAGCTCGACCTGCTGCCCCCTCTGAAAGGCCACATAGAATTGTTAATATAGCGGATTATATCAAAAGTACGCTGATAGAGCGCGTTAAGATGAGCAGCTGCTTTTCACTGCAATTAGATGAGTCTGTAGATGCCTTTGATTTGGCCAATTTGTTCATTTATGTTAGATATGAGTTTGAGGCATGTCCCATGAGGACTTTTTTTTCTGTAAATTGCTACCAACAGGAACTACAGGAGAGCAAATATTTCAGCTTCTGAATGAATTTATCAAAGAGAATGGCATCAACTGGAAAAAATGCGTTGGAGTTTGTACAGACGGTGCTAGAGCAATGACAAGCCGACACACCCGTGTAGTTGTACGAATTAGAGGGGTTGCTCCAGAAATGAATGGACGCATTGCAACATCCACAACAAGACCTTTGCTGTCAAGAAAATTGTTGATTAAAAATCTGTTCGACTCTGTTGTGAATTTTATCAAGGCTGGAAAAATGAATTCACATCTGCTTTGCTCGACTAAACAGGCTCACCCCACTGAAATGGTGCTTTTTATTGTCTATTTTTAATTGTTGTTGTTCCTGTTTTTTTTTCTGTAAAGCGCTTTGAAAAGTCACCTTTAAAGGTGCTTTATCAAATAAAGTTTATTATAATATTTATTATATGTGTATGTGAGTGTGTGCGTGCACACACACTCATGTTAGTCATTGAGAATTTCTGGGGGTCCTATGAGAAGATGACTTTTAGGTGGTACTTGGATGCTTTGGTTTGATCAGGGGTGGTACTTGGTCCAAAAAGTTTGAGAACCACTGGGCAACACCATCAAACCCATATTTACACATATTTAAAATTACCAAGTGTATGTTATATGCATTTGTGATTAATGAAAGAATGATCTGAAGTGTATTTCTCTTGGATTATGAAAGCCAGTAAAATGAATACACCACTGCAAGCAGCAGGTGTCCCTCATTGTACAAGACAACTAATTGTAAGCATACCTGGGTTTACAATGTATTAACCTCTGTAAAAAGTTCTATTACAAAACTAATTAAAATGATTAAGAATGCCAGCAGCTTCATCCAAAGGAGGGAGGTAACTATAATCATTTTCAGCATCACAGATTAGATACATTATCTCGTAGACTGAAAAAAGCCTGCTTCATATACTCTAGAAAAGAATGAAAAACATCATTATGATGAACACTATGTAAAGTTGCCCTGTAGATAAGTCTTTATCTTCTACTTGCTGTTGCCTCTGAGGGATTACAGCAAATTTAAAATGGATGGAAAAAACACTATAGCAAACTAGATAAGCAACTGATATATTTATATCTGCTGAGAAGTCAATGAAACTGACAAATGTACAGTATTTAATAAAACTCTAACGCAAAAGATAAGCTAAATGACACACATTTCAAAACTACACTGTATGGAAACTGCAATCTTTCTCAAATGTACAGAGCAAGAACATTTCCATTCATTTAAATGTACAATGTATATAACTGACATTTCAAATCAAACTCTCAAATAACACATTAGTAAAACATTGTGCATACAATCATTTCTTCTAGAATAATTAAATTATTTAATTCTGACTGCAAATATGTTTATATCTTTCTGAAAATAAATATCTACAGTAACACTCGTTTGGGAAAAACAGAAAAGTGGAACTTCCATTTCAAAATATACTACTGTCATGAAATAGTAAATGGTATCTCCATCTAAGATGATATCCTGTACAATTTGTCATAATGTGGCACTTCAACTCTTATCTCGTTTTTTTTTTAAGTGTATGGTTTTATATTTTATTACATGTGGAAATTTCAGAAAGAGAATTGGATTTTTTTCTGGAGTAGAAATTTATTATGGAATTATTTATTACAATACTCATTCCACTTAGAGTTATTCAGAGTGAACATGCCAGTAGGTTTGTCACACATCAGGGAGTCTCAAAGAAGGGCAGTGCACAAGACAAAATGAAGTGAAAAAAGAAACCATTTTTGGATTGAGCAGCCCCACGTTTCCTTTCTCAGGCTCAGAACTAGGGCTCTCAAATACGACTGAGATTTTTTTTATTTTCGGAGTTGTGACAAAGCAGGACAATAGAGAGATTAAAAGCTGAAATGAGAACCCTGAACAGTGCATTATCACTCCAGCAAATGAAGCAGCGCAATCCACTTTCTCGCGAGATATTGGGAAATTCTCTCAAACTGATTTCCCAGTATATAAGCAGAGGAAAGCCAGAGACCAACGTACTTAGGTTGGAGACCAGTAAAGTTACGGGTAAGACAAAAGTCTGCGGAAGACACAAAACAGTGAAAGCCTGGTGTATGAAACTTAAACGCTAGAGGAGATATACCATGTCAGATGATGAGATCACTTTATTGGCCATAGACAATTTCTTGAGACACACAGACAGGGAGAGAGATGCTTGGTGTCAGAGCGCAGGGTCAGCCATTTATACGGCTCCCCTGGAGCAGTTGGGGTTAAGGGCTTTGCTCAGGGGCCCAATGGAGTAGGATTCCTCTGCCGGCCTTGGGATACGAACCGGCAACCTTCCAGCCACAGGGTTAGATCCTTAGCCACAAATCAAATCAGTGATTACTATATACCATAGCAGACAATAAGATACCATATCCTAGCAATTTATCTTAAGACCAGAAGACCCTAAGGCATATGATGGACAGGGATGTAGTTTTCGTTGCTGGTATTCACATTCTGTTGGTATCAGTTTAGTTCAGAAATGAAAGTCACATTTCACATTCACTGACAACAACATGGAGAAGAGAGAAAAATATCATGTGGGCAAAAGCCATTGTAAAGTCTCTCTATCACACAGGGCTAGAGTAATACATTTTACCTTCGCCAATTTAAAAATTGAAAAGAGCATTATCTGTAAGTCTTGTTAGCAGTAGATCTTGGCTAGCATAATGCTGCGACATTATACTTCTCTGATTCACCACCAGTTCAAAACAGGTACCACCAATGCTATTTTTATATGGAAAACTAATAGCAGTGGTGTTTTGTCATAGCCACCTTGTGCCCAGCTGTGAATCCTCCATCGAAGAAAAACACATAACAAAGACAACATAGCCAGAAGTCAAAGAATTACTCTGTGAGGCACTGGATGAAAAAGAAACACCCTAATCCAGTAGCTGTATTTATAAAATGTTATCAGAAATGACTGTAGAGTTCATTTTACTGAGCAGCATATCCTGCTGGGTCTAAAGCCACCAGATGGAAATCCAGCAAAGTTAACTTTAATGGAGTTAACGATAATTCATACTTCCTCCCTATAAGCATAAATGTCACAGTACTTAACACAGCAGGCAGGCCTCTCCTTTCTGTTTTCTATCCCAGTGAGGCCCCAAAGACATATTTCTGAAGTTCCATTAATGGGCCCCATGTGCAGTTCAGACACGTGACACTGACCTGTGTGCCCCAGGCGACCAGTGTAACATCACTTCCCTCTCGCAGCACCTCGGCTTGAGACAGCGGGGTCTGGTATGGCTCCACGGGCACTTGTTCAACTTCAAAGAGAAAACAACAAATGTCGCATTAAATGCGTCTGAGCATACCACACTGTGGAGGGACTCCTGGCTAAAAACAAACAAGTACAGAAGGGGAAGAAAATACATTTAATGGCTTAATTTCCGTACAGTTCCACAAAGTGTAGCATGTTACCGAAAGGATATTAATAACTCCTAATACAAGCTCTAACAGCAACCTTTGACAACCTGTGCAGACAGGAAAAGACACATTCTTTCCTGGATTAAGAAAAAAAATGATCTGAGTTTTTTCTGTATATTTTGCACACTGTATCAGTATATACCCAAGTCAAAAGTGGTTTTATTAAGTGTAAGGGAGGCAGACATATTGTATACATAGCCCTACTAAGCCGAGCTACTTTCCATGTCCTGCTGAAATCAGTCACAACAGCTTTCCCTTCCAAAAACAATTTCAAGAAAATGCCTGGACGAGGTCATTCGAGGACTTACTGCTTGTGTAGAGGAAAAAAAACTCTCTTGCATGAATGTGTTTTGGATCACTGTTAAGTGAAAATAAAAAAAAAACTGGGTATTGAGTGCAGCATTGTTTTTCCGAACACTCCCAAGCTTCCTTGCATGTTTAATACACTTCCGTGCTCCCATGTGGCTCAACCTGTCAACGTGTGTGTGAGGAGTGAATAAGAACACACAGGAGGTTACAAAGCATTCAGTCTATCTACCTATTTAGGGAGTTATATTGTTTGCAGGTTTTAATAATAATAACATCACTTTATTAACCCTTTACAATTTCTTGCATTAGGAATTTGTCTTTTCACATACCCCAGCGTGCTCTCCATGAGACACACAGACAGGGAGAGAGCATGGGGTCAGAGCGTAAGGTCAGCCATTGTACAGCGCCCTGGAGCAGTTGGGGTTAAGGGCCTTGCTCAGGCCTTGCTCAGGGGCCCAATGGAGTAGGATTCCTCTGCCGGCTGCGGGAACCGGCAACCTTCCAGCCACAGGTGCAGATCCTTAGCCACAGAGCCACAGCTCCGCCCATATTTTCCCCATATTCCCGGTTTGAATCTGGGCTATGCCACTTGCTGACTGTGACCAGGTTTTCCAAAGCCGTAAGACCCACTGGACTGACATACAGTAGGTGTCGCAGGAAGGGCCAGACCAACACACATAGGAAAACTAAGTATCATGGTTAGGTGTGACTCACATGTTTTCTGTGTATTTGATTTGTAAACAGGTTTTATGCATGCTTTGACTGAAATTTCTATCATTTGGTCTCTATCATTAGCTTTTCTGCAGAATAACCATTAACCACAGAACCACAGAAAACAACTGTGGACTTTCTAATATACAACATTTTGTCATTGGCACACATTCAGTGATCAGTTTTAATTTCAGCTTTATTTAGCACCACATATTCAGTCTTTGAATTTAATCAAACTCTTCATTAGACATTCTAAAAATTAACATCCACTAAAGACATTTTGTAAATTCGTACTGCAATAGCTATGCGGTACTAATAGCTAGATTATTATGTTTGCATTGGATTTTTGTGTATGTCTATGTGGTGCAAATTGTACTCAATTCTCTTTGTGTCGTATCACAGCTGTTGCGCACAACTGGGAACACACTTTTCTACTACAAACGATTAAAAGGGTGGGTGCATTAGAAGCTTGGAAAATAGGCTACTATTATTTAGGTGAATACCTAGGACACTGCATTTGTAAGTCAGGTGCTCTGGCTGCAGAGGTTAAAGTAGGCTATAACGGGCAAAGCCGAAGTGTCAAGGTCATCTGAGGTGAAAACCTTTTAGAGAAACTGTACAATACAAGACAGGTATTTCTGAAAGATAACACAGAAACAAAACACCGAAACAGAAACAAAATAAACATTCACCTGGGAGTACCTGAAGTGCAGGAAGAAAGCAGGAAGCATATAACAAGAAGCTACTAACATAAACTATAACAACAGGTGTAACAGACAGCAGACCCTCATTTTCTGAACATCCATCTTATTCTACATTATAAAGACGTGACACTGTGAAGAGCCAATGAAAATGATCAGTATCTCAACAGTTAACAGAAAATGACAATGCAATACTAAACATGAAAAAGAGATTTGACGCTCTATGAACAAATAAGACCCCATGGACAGAACAAAATCTAAAAGGATCAGTCTACACAAACAATCATGTTTAGTTACAGTGAGCTAGCAGGATTAGTGTTTATTGCCTAATAAGATATTAATAAGAAAAGTGCATATTGAACACTTTTTTGCACATGTAACCAGCACAGTAAATATACCTGAGAACAATGAATTCAGAATACACAAGAACACTGAGTAACAAAAATAATATTGTAGTCTTGTCTTGTTTCCTGACCTTTTACTAACAATGACAAAGTAAAACACTGATATGTCTTAGAGCTCTGTGAATCATATTGAGTTCAGTAATCTAGTCTGATCATTTGTTACCTATGTACATTTAGCTCAGCCTCACACCTGAAGAAGGCTCCACGGCCAAAACGTTCTGTTTTCTTTCTTCTCTTTTCATGGAATAAACCTATTACTTTTTCCTTTGCTTTATACATTTAGTTTCATTTTTATTATGCAAGACCTGAACTGTATGCTCATTTCAGTAACTGGATAGGTAAATGTCACTTAACTGCAAAGCTCCCATTCAGATCACTAAGCAACACTGCTAAAAAGAGAACAACTTTCTATTTACATAACACATAAGTAAGAGCGTGTTCTTTAATTGGCTGAATCACATTTTAAATACCAATAAGTACAGTGTGTGCTTTATTTCCGAGAATGGCTTGGTTAACTTCCACCATTTCCTTTTAAGGAGACAGGCAAAAGTGGTAAACCTCACTTGAGCAGTTAAAGGCAGTCAAAAAGGCATAACTCTAGTGTAGCACAGCTTGCCACCTCATGCAAAAGTATTGCTTGGTCTTGTTTCAAAATTCCCTTTTTAGCTGGTATTTCTATTACTTCAAGTTACCATCTTGTAAATAAGAAATGAAAACAATTTTTTGTTTGTAACTGATCCATACTTCTCTCTATTAACCTTCACCTCAAACATAAACATAGTACTCTAAAAGAATCATATTCCTCATATCTCTTGTATCTTTCAAATGAAACAGTCAGAATATTTTAGAACTAAGAATTAGTACTTTTCACCATCAAATGAGAACCATACTCTACATTCTTTAACACTAAGTTGAAAAGTTGCAATCATCTGATCAGTGCGAAAATAGAACTGTCCTTATTGCTATTCGAGCACAAATTGGCTACAAATGTATTTCTTAACAGACCACAGTCTTTTAAACAACACTAAACTTAAAGCTGATGAAATTGCTTTACATGAAACAGAGTCATAGTGACTACACTCCCATGTTTATATACACATAACAGCAACGTGACTGATTTAGCATTTTTATAATCATCTGGTGTCAGTTATTTGCATGCCTGCAAGCTGTCTGCAATGTTCGATTTTATTTGTTTTGATTTGAATTGGATCTAGGCCAGAGAATCTGTTACTACATAAAGCAATGGCATATATCAGAATGATCTACCAAGTTCCATTTTTGTCTTTTAGATAAACTACATGGTTGTTTGTTTTCCCATTTTTACCACTTTACATATGAGTTATGCAGAGCAGACAGGTTATCTAAGGTTTATGCTACTGACATGGAGGAAAATAAAGACCACAGCCCATAACAACTCCCACCATATATTTAAAAAACAACTATAAAAATGATCAGATTACCGTATTCATAAAAACTGAATTTATCATTGCATAATGAACAGAAATCAAAGTGATTTCCACTCCAAAGGTGCACCGGGGTATTCAAGTTGTCTAAGAAAACAATTTTATGTGTTTTTAAGACACAAGAGACATGGGAAATTATTACTCTTAATACATCAAAGCACAAATACTAACCGCAGCAACTATGATAATGCTGTGAAAAGTAATCAAATTCCTGAATGAAAAGAATACCTTGTGACACAGCAAGGTCTGACTTTCAGAAATAGCACCAAGCGTAGTTTATTATCTTTCCAGCCACTATTCCGCTTTGAGATTTTTGGCTGATCAAGACATAGTGTTATGATAAATAAATGAACATGATTAATAAGGAAATATTATTACTAGAAAAGTGCTGCAACCTCACCACTACCATCAAAAGCAATTAAGAAAATGAAAATTGTCACATCAGGGTGGTGGAGGTTTGCATACAGAGGAAAACGTACATATGGTATTTAAAAGACAATATATAGCATGGCTTAGGCAAAATATTTTTTTAAATTAGCAACAGTAAGACAAACACAGAGAAAATGGGTTATCCTTGTATCCTTCAGGATTTCTGGAGAAGCAGATGTTCAGTTCCTTTTAGGTTTTAAACCTAATGGTTTCTGGGGGTTTTCTTGAGCACAAATGGGATGTCTTGAGTAAAATGTTTTGTATTAAAGCAAGCTGTGTTGCACAAGAGGCATTTTAAAAGTATCAGATATGCCTTGGCTTTAAAATGATCAACACAATTACTTATTGGCAGTAGCAATTAAAACAGTGATTAACACATTCTGAGCAACCTATGAGTAAATTCTGACTTCCTCTTCACACAAACAAATGATTTATATTGAATTAATATTTTTAATGCATACCGTGCGAAGTGAAGTACATAAGCCCATATATTCTAAATTCTTCCGAGTCTGGGCTTTGTGATGAGCAGACTGTAACTGGGATTCGCCAAGCAATATTGCCCACACTGGAGCACTTTCTACTTTGAGGTGACAAAGCGAGCAGTGGGATGCTTGTGCATTAAAAAAATAATGATTTTGTTGACTAAAAAATCAGGCAGATTGAAATAACGCAGTGCATGTTTTTTACTTCTGTAAACGTTTGCTTGAGCTGGGCTCGGCAGTCTCTGTGTTCGTTATCTTGGGGGAACAAGAGGATACCATGCAATTACCAGGAGTAAGAACAGGCATTTACTGAACTAGAGTAAAAACCAAATGACTGAAATGTGAGAAGAGACTCCCAGCCCAGTCTCTGGGTCAGAACATGGTGCCCCATAACTTAATGTGTCATAACAGGCCATGCAAAGCAGTCACATAACATTGAACTGCTAAAATCTTACACTTCAGATTTGACCTGAAGAAATACAGCGAATTATCCTAGTTTATATTCAAATGCACATTAGAATCAAGTTAAAATAGTGCTTAGGCATTCTAATTGTATTAAAAAATACTGCATTAAGCAGTGAACAGTCATGCATTATTAGTGAGAACATTAAACAGAGCTATGTTAGCATTTTGTCAGCAGCAGATATTGCTCTATCTTTATTTTTTTTATTTGCATGCAATAAAACCTGTGGTTCAATAGTTATTTATTTCAATTATTTCTATTTAGCATATACTTTCCAGATATTAAATGTCTGTACATTCCCAATGATGTTAAACTAATTAGACTATTTTTCTATCAATACACAGCAATTCAAATAATTATCAATGTCATTAAAGGAACATTACCATTGACAGCCAAATTTCACTACAAATTTACAAGTGTTTTTTTACTTGTGACTGTACAAAAAAACTTTAAAAAGCAATACAATTAGATTTTCTCATCTACCAATGCCAAGAAAAAACATTTTAATCTACAGTACAGGTGACTACTATTTATTTAATGTAATAACTTTCATGTTGAAATTGTTTTTCATGGTTAAATGATGTTATTAATTTAGCTTGAATACATCTGCTCCTTCAATTTGCTCAATACCCAAATCAAGTAGGTAAATTTGACATTTAGACTTCAAAATTATTGAGCATTTCCTACAGCTATGGCTGTTTCTTCAAACTGTACTTGGGAATCTACTCATGTGCTCTAGAAATCTAATATGTTTACATACTTAAGCACTGTTATTTTGTCAGTCTGGAGTTGTGAAAGGGTGGAGAACTGTGAAAATTCTATATATAAACTCCTATTTGAAAGTGCCATGATTGCAAGCTCAGATGGCAGCAAACTTTGCATGACACTTAATCATTTTAAAAGGGACAGTATCTAAAAGAAGAGATTAAAATTGTGAATAAACACCCCTTTTTCCATCTAATCTGTCTTTAATAAACTATAAACATAATTTCTCTTATCCTTTCACTCATAGATGCTTGGAACGTTTTTAAAGATTGTTTTGGCAATATTTTCATCAAGTTCCAATTTTGAAGTTCAGAGTCGCAATAGCTTTTGGCTTAGTCCCAAACTGTCAACTTTAATAAAACAAAAGAATCTAGCTTGGCAAAACTAATCAATCAAAAACAAATGCACACAATCCATTACAAACTCCAACATTTACAACCATCAGTTGTATATCCCAGAAACATTCCCCCCAAAAATTGGTCACACAAATTTATATTTGAACATATATAAATATATAGAGAACATATTACTACTATCTCTTCTACTAGTTTTAGTTACTTTGAAATAATGCTCTACCAGGTAAAAGAAACAATTGGTTCATTCATTCAATAAACATTTGTAACTTTCTTAAATGACATGCTTCACCAATGCTTCAATATCAGGAAAAGGTTTAGACCAGGTGGTAACCTCCCTCAGATGGCAGAAAGTGGCACAGCTCAGTGCGATGTGGCACGGAGCCGAAGTGTCAACACAGGTCTGAGGTTTGTGGTAGTTGCTTGTCATGGGATAAAAAGAATGATCACAACTACACAGTAACTAAACAGTAAACATGAATATTTCTGATAGTGCAATATTCTGAAAGTACACTGTACACAAAAATGATAGCTCAGAATAATTCAAAGTAAACAAAATGAAGCTTTGTGCGTGAAACGTTGCTGTTTGCTCCTTTCTGTGTGCATCAAGCCATCGTGTTCGTTTTGCCATTGGCTCACTGCTCCTTACTTTACACTCTTTTATTTAGAAAATTAAGTGACTTCCACTTCCTTAATTATTTTTTACAAATGGTGATTCTCATCATCTTTTGCAAGAGATGAAGGGTTACAGTATTTGTCGGTCACGCAATGACTCAGTTGTGAGGAAAACATTTTCTTTTTGCGTTTTTTTCCTGCGTCGAATATTAACATAACTCTTGAGTCCTAAACTCTTATGCATGAGATTTTCCATCAAAAATTGCGATCGCATGCTATTTGTACTAATGGCAGCCATAGTGCGCCAGTACGCTCACCACACACCAGCTCTCAGTGGGGAGGAGAACAGAGTGATGAAGCCAGTTTATACATGGGGATTATTAGGAGGCCATCGTTGGTAAAGGCCAATGGGAAATGTGGGCAGGTCACAGGCGTAACACCCCTACTCTTTTCGAGAAACACCTTGGGATGTTTAATGACCACAGAGAGTCAGGATCTCCGTTTTAAATCTCATCTGAAGGACGGCGCCTTTTCACAGTATAGTGTTCCCGCCACTATACTGGGGTATTAGGACCCACAAAGACCACAGGGTGAGCGCCCCCTACTGGCCTCACTAACACCTCTTCCAGAAGCAACCTCAGTTTTTCCCAGGAGTCTCCCATCCAGGTACTGACCAGGCTCACACCTGCTGAGCTTCAGCTGGTTGTCACTTGCACAGTACAGGGTGATATAGCTGCTGGCTGTACACAACACAATTAAATATAGCAATTGGAGTAAAAGACCCAAAATTGATATTTTATCATGATAGACTAGGTAAAGCTATCTGATAACCTACAAGATCAGATTCACATACCATGACACATAAACACCAACTTAGAATTTGACTGGCAATAACGCAACACAACATATATTTTAATTTATTTAATTACCTCTCACCAGTAAAACACGAAAATAATGTTATGAGATGGACATAAACAATTAAAAACTCAACACCAAAAGGAAGAACGATTTTTATTTGACATTAAGAAATTATTATTTCTAAGAAAAAAATAGAGTTAATGTAAAACAACCCAGTTATACTTAATGTTTGAAAACGTCATAAACTGATGTCCTCTTTCAAAAAAGTACTCAATAACACAAAAGCAAACTCATTTCCAATAATAGTCAACAGCATTCTGAAGCCTTTATGTCAAGTTTAGGCTTCAAAAATAAATGTTTGAATCTATGCTTTTATAATTCTGGTGTACAAATAAATCAATTTCCTGTGCTCCCAAATTCAGTGGAACTGTTATATTCAGCAAATGAAACACATGTGTTGTGTCATCAGTTGCTATAGTGCCAGTCAAAAGTGAAGTATAAAAGCAGACATGATACAGATTTTTCCCAAATTAGCCTTTTCCTCCTTCTCTGACTGTCACCTATAAACACTACAACCATTATGTTTTAATACTGTATCTCATTATGTCATCACATTCCTGTGATCATTTGCAAGACAGGATACAAGCTACTTCACATTAGGGTAAATATACATTTAGACGTTTGGCTCAACATTACATTTAAGTTAAAAACTGTCTGCTTCCAAATAGGACATGGAGAAATGGAAGCTGAATACTGCAGATTCAAGTTATAAAATGTAGGCAGCGCTCCTGTTGGCCATCTGACCCTGCTACACAACTCAATAACCAAGGCAGCAGCACGTAGAGCTTTCTCTCACAGTCTCAACTGGCCTGGGCTCCACTTCACTCACTGCTGCTGCACCATTAGAATATGTATACACTGCTGCTTCCGCAACATAACTATCTCAACATTGTTAGTAGTCATTTACAAGACACATTGTCTTGTAACACATTTACAATGTTGTGAAAAAGATGGAATACGTTTAAAGTCTTAAAATACTGGGCACAGAGGTTCCAGATTGACCTAGGCTTTAGGACATTAGTAAGTACTAAAATGGTCTTCTGGTCTACAGGAACTAGCTGGCCTGCCAGTGCTGGTCACTGGAGGCAGATATGCCCAATGATCTGACATACTTCGAAGTAAACGGCACCTTACAGAAGGGCAGAGAAAAAACAGTATCAAAGGGAAATGTTACAAAGTAAAAACTAACTGCAATTAGAAAATTGCCAATTTTGTTGCTTTTAATTTTTACTGTATTTTAATTGGTGTTAATATCCAATTTAGAGTTAAGACAGGAGTAAAACATCGGCATACCGCAATTTTACATAAGTCAGAAACACCTCTTTTTTGGCAATTACCATTCATTAACATTTATTACCATGAATTACTAATCTCGATATTGCAGAGATTCTTCCTTATTTTTCTTTACTGTGTGAGTGAGCAAAGACTGAACTGCAGGTTTATCAGGGTTTAATGTCCTTTAATGGTTAACAGGTGCATATGCTCACCACACCCACTGGGTCACACACAAACACAACACAAACTAGAATGCTGCAGGACCATAAAAGAGGCAACACACACTAGCTGAGTATTTAACCAGTGTAAGAGACAGCAAAGAAAAAACAGACCCTGTGTGACCACAGCCTGGACATAAACACTGGGCAACCGAGCTAGACCTGACTGCCCAGTGAGGACAGGCTGTGCTTCTACTGCCAGCAGGGAGAAGCAGAGAGAGATGCCGCACTGTGAGAAATACTCTGGAATTAGACAAACATTTGTCCCTAAAATAGCAAATCTAAGCCCAGAATTCCCACAATTGCCAGAGACAAAACAGCTTCCAATCTTACTGGAGGAGGAAACTCAAAAGAACTGCAGCTCAATATATGATCTCCCATCACAGCCTGAGGAACAGTGAGCCTGTCTCTCAATAACATTATATGTTTTATGTGATGTATATAACTGGCCAATAATGTGTTAGTACTGTAAATGTTGTGGTAATTGTATCTTCTCTGGCAACACTGTAATTCATTGGTCATGCCAATAAAGCTCATTGAATTTGAATAATCATGCAGGTGAGAAGAGAGCTAGAGAAAGAATGTAGCAGCAGCAAGCAGTCCGTGAGGTAGAAAAAGAGAAGAAACATCGCCCATTAATACAGCGGGAGAGAAATGAAACAATGTACCAAATATAATACACACTTAGAACATACAATACAGTAAATTAGAATGATTTACACTTTGGTTTATACTTTACATTCCATCGCCCTACCACAGTGCTGTTCAGTCATTTAAAACAAAACAAAACACTCAGTAACTAATAAAAAGACTTGGACACTTCCCTGACATGACTGCACAACAGGGTACTCGCCACATAATTTTCAATGAAAAATCTTAAAATAATCTGCAGAATTCATATGCACGAAAAGAAAAGCCAGTCAGAAGTGTTAAAAGGACATTACCCTCACTCTGTAATAGTGATCACTTGCTCTTTATGCATTTAATGTATATCTCAAAACTTTTATTACAAAACCCATGGGAGGTTTTACATCAATCGAGTCATACAGAACCCTGGGAGAAGACAAGCCTTAAATAACACTATATTATTTTTGGTTTGAGGGATAAACGGGCAATTAACCGTGATCCTCTAGATGTGCAAATGCATAGAAACTTAACTTCCGACTGCCTTCCACCTTACTGCTCTCAGAGCGGGATCAGACACTGTCTCGTAAACACCGCTGCCCTTAAGCATTTGCCGTGACATGAAAAAGGGACTTCACAGGTGAAGAAGCAGGAAAAAAGTGTTGACTTCAGTACTCAAGGTGGTAAATTTAGACAGGTTTGCTAAGGGTGAAGGCTCATCCTCCGTGGCTAATGGACGTAATCAGTTGACCATAGATAGATAGATACTTTATTGATCCCGTGAGGGAAATTGCAGAGACCATGCATGCTTTGCAGAGAAACGCAGCAGAAATTAGAGCTAGTGTTGCAGCAGTATTGTTCCTTCCTCAGGATACTGCCATGCTAAAGATGGAGTGAGATGGAGGAACAAGAGAACTGAGGACCAAACATAGAAAACGGATCCAACTGGAGGGGGCAGCGATTCACAGAAAAGGTAAGAGCCCTTAAGACCACCTAAACTGGGACAGCTTCTGTGAATAACAGTGTAGCCAAGGAATTCAATTTCATAATTTCTAACAGAGAAGTCCTAGAGAATTTCAAAAGGGCTGAACAAGGTTTAACTGTTTGCTGAAGCCCCACCTAAAGACCACAAAGCAGGAGCGAGGCTTATACTTCAGAATAATTTATTTAACTCAGGTGAGACTGGTTTGTTTAGCAAACTGGTGCTCCAGGGTTCAAGGCTGCAGAAGATCAACTGAGCCAATGCTGCTTCACAGAGGCCAGAACACACAAGGGGTCAAGTGAAGAGATAAAAAGCAGTTACCAGTATTCTGGAGGTCTCGCCTCTGTATGGGGCTCATTTCTGTACTTTCTACAGACTGGTCTTCATCGTTGTTTAGTACACGAAGTGGAACACTTCAGAAACACACAGGTGGATTGCTGCACATTTACATTTTCTTTGCAATTTTGATTTTGTCTTGATCTAACTGCTGAAGCATAGATAAGCCATGTGGAGATCACCATCGGTAGCCTCCTTCCTTTACTAAAACTGATATCCTGATAAAAGAGATCTCCAGGCTACCCGAGGGGTTAAGTGTACACGAGCACCTTCACAGCATTAATCCCCCATCTGTTGCTCGTCATCTTTAAATCTTCACCAACAAAAAACATGTTACCACTGAAAATGGGATTAACTGACTATCATCTGTGCCAAACATAAAACACCATGCTAGGAAACCACATTCCAGTACCAAAAAAAGACCATCCAAAGAGAAATGACTTCCAAGACATCCAAAACTTACAAGTGCCCAAAATCGAAGCAAGCCAAATGTAACAATATTTATTATATTACTTACATGTTGTGATTTTCCAGAAAGAAAACATGCTGTGACAGTAAATAAAATCACATGGAATATCTTAACTGTATACAATAGGCCCTGTTACACATTACTCTGGAGTCTTCATCTCGACTTATACATAATAAACACTTATTAGGAAAAGAATAACAACAACAAATTACTGCTAAAGTGTTTTAAAGTTTAACAATGATTTGAAAGAGAAAATCTGGGTTATTCCCTTATCGGACAAGAAAACATAAAAGCAAATATTAAACCTTAAGCACAGTGATCATAAAGAATGTTGTTATGAGCACTCTCCACAAGATAAGTTAAAATAATTTCAGAGAACACTGTAAAGCAGCCAATAAAATCACACTTAATGGGCAGAACAAAGAGTTACTTTGCATTCCTTACGATACGGAGTCATTCTAGATGAGTGGGACTGAAGTTTATTGAAAATGGTTTTGAAGGGTCTGAGAGTTGCCACAGTGATCGGTATCTTGCTCACCTGCAGCTCTGTAGAGGATCTTCGGCTCAAAGAATATGCAGGGGTTGTTGTCTGCTATGCACGACAGCAGAAGGCCCTTGGCTTGAACAGGACTTCTGGGTATAACAATCTGAGGGGGAAAACAAAAAAACAAACACTGCCAACTTGCATCACTGTGTCACACTATAGTTAGCATAAAAGGATAGTTTCAAAATAATTCATTTTCAGTGAGCTGCAAATTCGGTAACACTTTATAATAAGTCATTGTTCATGGTTCATTAGGAATTTAGGAAGTCCAAAAAACAAGGACACATTGTTACTTAAAGTTCATTTAATCCCACTGATAAGTATTTATAACAACTTAAAAAATAATAATAACTGCAACAAACTCACAAATGTATTATTGTCATGTTATTGCAGCTCAGCCAACAATACTCTGTATTGGAACTTATGGCTGGTTAGTAAGGCAACCACAGCTCAACTGTCCTGTTGTCATCCCTGGAGAAAGCAGCTGTTACAGCAGCATGACGACGTGCGTTGTGGATGAATACACATGAAAGGGAGCTAGTGAGGACTTGATCGATGCATCGCTGTGTAGTGAGACTGCCGTGAATAACTAATAATGGAGATCTGTTAAAGAAAACTACACACTTCTGTCCAGAAGATCACACTGATGGACCTCTCTATCGATATGGCTCTTCCACATAGCAATGAGCACATCATTCTGCACGTCTGTGACACACTTGCAGATGTCCATCAGGGCGAGCAACACAAAATGACTCCTCGGTAAAGAGGACCTGGCTCTACTGCTGATGAATCTAATTGAGGTAACCTACAAAGGACCAATGATACAGAGGCATCGTTTGCTCCATAAGAAAGTCACACATCTATGTATATCCTTTCTTTTTTGATTTTCCAATACAGTACTTGCCTATTTCTTGATTCTTGATTTTAAATAGAATGGCTTTTCACTTTTCGTGTCAAAAATTATTATTATTTATTATTAAATTATTATTTAATTTATTATTCGGCTCCACCTCCTGTTATACTAGCCTGTTATAGCCCTCATACACACGGGTGAAGGACTGCCAGCTCTCCTCTCGTACCTCCACTTTCAGAGCCTCCTCTGTGTCAGCGACCAGCAGAGTAACACCAGAAACACTGCACATGCACAGGCACACTAAAGGGCACAGCAAGCGAACAAGCTTGAAACAAGGTCCAGTGACCTTCCATAAGGATCACCTGTTTGGAGCTCAAAATAATTTCAATGCAAGTCTTCTTTTTGACCTTTACCAAAAACACTTTCACTGCAGGATGTTAAGGAAAGAGGAGAAAGTAAATGGAGAAACATCCTGAGACTTCTTGACCACCGTATTGCCGCATTGGCATACTAACACACAATATGAAGGAACGGAACAACTTCAACAAGACTTCTTAAAGATCATGTGATACCCAAAGCAGGCGGAAATGTTGTCTTTTCTTTCTAATTTTCAATGTGGAATTTGTTTTTTTTTTCTTTGCAGCTTTTGTGGACATTTAACTATTTTCACACATGTAAGTGCTCAATTTGGGCAATCAATTTTTGAATAAAAATATTTTACTTTAAATTAAGTGTATACATCATGCGTAATCTTACAAAATGGAACATTACTGGAAGGAAATAATACTTTTACAAGGTAAAAAAATCCCCTGTAGTTTTTAGGATTGAGTAGAACCCTCATTTCACCAAATTAATTTTAGTGCAGACAATTAAAAAGCATCATACTGTATGAAGGTAAAAATGTCCGCTCAAAATATAAGATGAGTGGCACGTCAGAAAGAACCCAAGAAAATAATTTACGTTTTGACTTCCTCTACTGAACATCAGTGGGAATCGATTTAATAGGCCAAAAATACTATGATAAAAATCGTATAACTTAAATCAACACTGACATAAATACACAATACAAAAAGAAGAGCAGTCCTGAAGGAGAGTTCCCTTGACACTCCCTGGTCCAAGAGGAATGTCATACCGAGACCGGCTTGAAGATCTTAACCTCTGCAGCCCTGAGCGAAGGATATCATGAGGGCTTTATATTCACAGCCACACAACTGACACGGTCCACCAATGGAAAACCCAATTGCTTCAGTATTGATAAAAACATTATTCCAGTAATTAGAGCAGGATTCAAATAGGGGGCACTTCTTTACACTGAGTCATGATGTACTGAAAAACTTTTCCATTATTTATCAGCATTTTTTTAAGTTTATAAAATACATTACTCTATACAATGTACACAAAATCTTTAAAAAATCAAATATTTCATCCTTTCATCAGTACATACATTACACTGTATTTCTAAAACAAAAGGAGAGAACTAGATACAAATCAATCATTATTCATAATCATAATTATGGAAATCAGCGCTATTACAGAATGGTATGTTCAATATTTTTAAGAACAGAATTATTAATCTAAAGAAAATCTTTACTCTGTTTGATGATAGATATATTCCCAATTTGGACCAACACTCAAAAGGGGAACCACTTCTTTAGACAAAGATTCACTGTGCCTGGAACAAACTAACACGACAGGCTGCTGAAGCAGACTCTTTGGGACGCTTCAAGAAAAGGTCAGATGAGATCATTGGCTACAAACAACTAAACTGTCTGGAAGGGTCATTCCGTCCTTGTTTGCAATCTTTATCGCGATCTCATAAACGTTCTGGTTTTAGCAAAGTAAAGCCTCTAAAGCAGTTGTTCTAAAATCAACTTATCTGCTATCAAAAGGAACTTACAGTACACTGGTTAGTGAAATCAGTGCAACAAAGCAGACTGCAGCAATCCATATTTAATTGCAGCTAGGCAATACAGTAGATTAACCAGGAAACATACCACCACCTCTTCCACAAGTTTTTTATGATTAATTATCACCTATGTGGAATGTAGCAAATTTGTTAAATCTCCACATTTTATTAACTACTATTCAATGGATTACCAAAGTCATCCCAGAAAATACATCTAAAGTACAATACCAACAGTTTCATCAACAGGGAAAGAAACAGCAGTTATTCTTAGCAGATGGCAAGAATAACTAAAGAAAGGGACAGGGAGAGCTCTGTTGGAAAGCTATAATGTGTATTGCTGGGAAAGCTCTATAACGCGGCCATCCATCATGACTGAAAATTGAAATCTACCCGATCTTAATTTTTCACTTCATCTATACAGTATGTAATGGTTCTTTAACCTTCAGGTTTTTTTAATCAATTTCTCGTAGAAGGAACATTATTTATTAGCATGGCATTTAAAACTATTAATACACCATGGTGAGTGTGCTGGGGAGATTACATTGATTGGGCACAGTTATTAACTCTGCTTATTAAAGTTTGGTGTCTAAAGAAACAAATCTGCAAGAGTCAAACTATATTCCATCCAGCAAGTAGATTCTCTGTGATGTACTTCACATACTTTATTCATCTCATCTTAGAAACAAATTACCAGCGATTCACAGTTATATACAAGAGAGAGGTTCTAGTTTGTGAGTGTATAGTGGGCCCATATTGATTTCTGCTGTGTACTTCCTGCCTCTGTGGTGTATCTTGGCACTCTCACTACTTTCACACATGTGGTTGAAATGACTTTATTCCAGCTGCCAGATATTAAGAATCCGTAGCGCAAAAGGCACAAAGGGAAACTTCAAAACTGCGACCAGCAGCTTCAGAATGGCAAGCTGCCGAAATTATTTATGACAGAGAGCAACGTGGAAGACCTTGTGGCGCCTGTAATTACAAACGTCTAATGTAAACAATCACATTTTAGACGTGCTTGTTTAAAACACTTTTCCAGAGTTAAATGTAGAGTAAATTAGAACTTGATGACATGATAAAGTACTTTCTGCTGCAGAGAGTCTATAAACTTCTCTACAAGATATTGCAAGCCTTCAATTTAATATGTTACAGTGTGTTTCTGAAACAGAGGTACAGTCGTGCTTGAAAGTTTTTGAACCTATTACATAAAAGGAGATTTCTTTTTAACCATAAAATGCATATTTAATCAGAATTTGTCACTTCCTAATTTAAATAAAGTATAATTATTCACCAATTTGAGTGTTTTGAAAGAAAATGTCCATGCAGCAAAATAATACACACAGTATACAGAAATCGTGCAGGTGCACAAATAAGTGAACCCTTAGTTCTACGTCTTACATCAAGGTAAAGCAGGATCAGGTGGGTCAATGACAGAGTGTTAACCAATTAACCGAGATCTGAAATGATGTGTTAGGGAGGAGCAAACAGAAATAATTGCAAGAAAGCAGGTCAGTTACCCATCCTACGAGTCTAGCATGATGCCTCAAACTAAGGAAACAGCAGCAGAACCGAGGAAAGAAGTAGTGGATGCTCATCAATCTGGACAAAGTTATAAAGCCATTTGAAAAAGATTCAAACTCCATAAATCCACTGTTAGGCAAATAGTATACAAGTGGAGGGCATTTTTCACAATGGTATCCCTGCCAAGAAGTGGACGTCCTTCTAAAACTTCACCACGGGCCACAAGGAGAATAATAAAAGAGGTAAAAGGTAATCCTAAAATAACATCCAGAGATCTACAAGCCTCCCTAGCTGCCTCTGGAGTAGTGGTGCATCAATCAACAATAAGAAGAGCCCTGAACAGAAATGCCATCTATGGAAGTGTCACCAGGAAGAAGCCTCTTCTGTCAAAAAAGAACAAACCTGTGTGAAGTCTGCCAGAGACCACCTGGACAAACCTGAAGAGTTCTGGAAGTCTGTTCTCTGGACAGATGAGTCCAAAAGTGAACTATTTGGGCACAACAAGAGGGCCCATGTTTGGCGAAGAGCCAACACAGCCTACCACCAACAAAACCTTATCCCTACTGTCAGGCATGTTGGTGGGAGTGTCCTTGTATGGGGCTGTTTTTCTTACTCTGGTCCTTGCATCATGAATTCTGAAAAATATCAAGGAATTCTTGAGAAGAATGTCAGGCCATCAGTTCGAAAACTCAAGCTGGGCACAAAGTGGATGTTTCAACAAGACAACGATCCTAAACATTCAAGTAAGTCCACTGAAGAATGGTTTAGGAAGAAGAGGGTCCGTGTCCTGGAATGGCCAAGCCAAAGCCCTGACCTGAATCCTATTGAAATGTTGTGGTAGGACTCGAAGAGGGCTGTTCATGCAAGACTTCCTTCAAACCTCAGAGCTGCCGGAGTTTTATAAAGAGGAATGGGAAAAAATCCCTCCAGGAAGATGTCAGAGCCTGATAATTGGTTTTAGGAGGCAACTGTATGAAGTTATTGCTGCTAAAGGAGGTGCCACAAGTTACTGAAAGTGTTCTTACTTTTGCACACAAGAATATCTGGTGATTTGTTAAATATCACAGTCTAATAATCTATGAGTTCAAATCCCCTTTTATGTGTCTTTATTTAGGATATTCATTCTATATGTTCATTAAGAGCTCAAGTTCATATAATAACTCTATAATATCTAAAATAATGACCACCTTGAAGGGCTCACAAACATTCAAGGATGACCGTAGTAGATAAAAATCCATCTATCCATCCATTTTCTAAAGGTTTCATTCAATTCAGGGTCACAGGGCACCCGGAGCCTGTCTAGACAAGCAACAGGCAGAAGGATACACTCTGGATGGGACACCAGTCCACAGGGCAAACACACAGACACAAATAATTCAAGACGGTTCACAAAATCACATTAACAACCTTCTGCATTATAAAAATAGAAATCTCTACTGGAGATAGAGAACTATCACAAACCTGCAAGTGAAAAGTGCTGCTAATTTCTAACCATATCCCCTTCCTAAGCTGATTCTATTTAATGTGAACATTTGTTTTTTGACATTTTTTTAACAAACAAAATTAAAGTACAAAAATAAAAATAACCCTTCCTCACCCCAACACTAAATCCCCAGAAAGCAATTAATTACCTTAGCTTTGCAGTTAGGTGTTACTATACAAGATGCATTTTGCTTTATATTGCAGTTGACAAATTGCACAAAGGGTGAGTTCTACATGCCGTAGACTTGGATGAGACATTTTTTTAAGGTGCATTTTAAAACCACAGTAGATCAGACATATAAGGGACTGTGTAAGAACTCAAGAGATAGATAGATAAGACTTTATTAATCCCGTAGGGAAACTGATGTGTTACAGCAGTCCAGCCCAAGACAAGCAAAAACAGACATCAGAATAGTTATAAAACAAAAGACAACAAAATAAATAAATACATACATGTGATGATCATAGTCACTGTAAAAACAATAAAATATGTGCAAAATGTGCATAGGTTTATACAGACTGATTGTCCAAAAAGTACAATGGAGCAAACATGCTGTCCATAGAGGAGCAAATGAAGGGCTAACAGTCCTAGCCTAGGGCAGCGTTATACACCCTGACAGCCGCTGGGAGGAAAGACCTGTGGAAAAGTTCCCTTGAACACTGTAACTGGAGCAGTCTGTTGCTAAAAGTGCTCCGCTGCCCAGTAACAGTCCCATGAAGCGAATGAGAGGCGTTGTTCATGATGGCTGTGACTTTGGTCAGCACTCTCCTCTCAGCCACCACCTCCATGGGGTCAAGGCTCATCCCCAACACAGTGCCAGCCTTCTTGATGAGTTTATTGAGCCTATTTGCATCTTTTGTCATGATGCTGCTGCCCCAGCACACAACAGCATAGAAGATGTTGTGTGCTGGGGCAGCAGCATCATGACAAAAGATACAAATAGGCTCAAGAATATCTCTTATTTGCCATAGATATTAGATAGCCAGCAGCAAAGTGCTTGCCAGAGACTTTCAAGCAGTAAAGGCTGAACAAATACTTCCAAGGGTGCTCCCAACCCTCAAAGGGGATGAGAATTACACATTTCAGTGTCAGGCCTAATTAGCAGAGGATAGAAATGCACTAACAAACAAGGGGAATAAATTGCTGCTTTTGTTTGCAAAAATTTGACAGCTCTTAAAATCACACATCTCCTATCTGTAGTTTCAGGGTAAGCACTCGAATTGATAAATGATCACAAACTATGTACATGTGGCAAGAGGAATAAGTCACAGACACTGATTCAATCAAAGCTTTGTATAATTTATTGTTTCGCAAAACAAAATGTGGGAGAAGCTCACTAAGCTCAATGCTCCAATGTCCCATTACCAACTATGTTTAAAAGGAGACAGATGCAGGATAAATTAAGTACCACTTAAATGTGTAATTAAATGCAGACTTTATTCAGCATGTTCAATTTTTGAACACTATGCAGAAAATAAATTCAAAAAATAAAAGCGATGTGAATTAAGACTGTATATGTGCACAGAAATGCACTTCACTCTCCTAATACTCCCATAACATCTATGTTTTTAACACAGTAACCCTGAACATTTGCCAATGTCATTTGCACTAATTGTACAGTTAGTACAGTAAAAAGAACAAGAATAAAAGAAAAAGAACAGTAAAAAGAACAGAACACCTCAAGCTCTTACTTGAAAGCTTGCTGATCAAAGGTCTTATTTCACAGAACACTGCTGTTAAAAAAAGTCTTCTGAGATTTTTAAAAAAATATGTTCACTTTTAACAGACTGTTAGCAGATACAGATGTCTAAAGATCTTTTACATATACTTCAGGGCACAAAGAACATGACAACCAAATTATAAAAACTGTTTTTGGCTGTACAAACCACCAAGAGTATACAAGAGTATGTGGCTTTGCTATAAATAAAGAAGAATGTTGCCTATTGTTGAGCTACAATTCATTGTCGAGACGCATAAGGTTAAAGCATAGTAATCAACTCATTCACATTTGGGTGTCTAGGGATAAACTGGATGTCTTTGTCACTCCAAGTTGGTTAACCAAAGAAGCCCAAAATACCTTTTCAGCCTTTTGAAGACTAAGGGGATGGAAGCAGAGGATTTCCTAAGATTGGCTACTCATGGCTCTACAATTTAATTTCAGAGCACAAAAAAGTCAGGTATCATTTTTCTTCACCCTTTTGTTTGTACAATAATCAATATGTAGTTAAAAAGAAAAAGAAACAGTGAACACTAAAATTGTGAATGTATAAAGTATTTTCCAGCAGCTGATGCACCAATAATCGGTGTAATAACCAATAACAAACAATAACAAAAATCATTTAGCTACTAGAAGTCCTTATCTATGGCAATACAATACACTCTGTACAGTGGTGCAAGAAAGTTGGTGAAACCCTTTAGAATTTTCTGAATTTCTGTATAAATTTGACCTAAAATGTGATCAGATATTCATCTAAGTCATAAAAATAGACAAAGAGAACCCAATAAAACAAATAACACATAAAAGGTATAATTTTTCATTCATTTATAGATCAAAATGATTCAACATTAAATGTCGGAAAATACCTATACTAAACCTGACACTGAAGTAGCTCTCTCTACAATGCCATACGCTGTCTTTGTACAGGTGGCACTGGCAGTGCACTTTAGTAATCCCTTTGGTTTTCACAATTTTATTATACTGCATTAATACCAGCTTCATCAGGTAATACTTAAGATTTAACATCACTTTATTAGCCGTATACAATTTCTTGCATTAGGACTTCGTCTTTTTCGCATACCCCAGCTTGCTCTCCATGAGACACACAGACACCCATACAGGGAGAGAAGAGAGCCTGGGGTCAGAGCGCAGGGTCTGCCATTGTACAGCGCCCCTGGAGGAGTTGGGGTTAAGGTTAAGGGCCTTGTTCAGGGGCCCAACGGAGTAGGATTCCTCTGCCGGCTGTGGGATTTGAACTGGCAACCTTCCAGCCACAGGCGCAGATCCTTAGCCACAGTTAATGACTTGTCATCTAAGAAAACTGTTTCTGTTTGCACTTCTTACTTCATGTATCATATAATAAATGAAAATACAAGACAAATTTAAGCTCCTAGCCGAACAGCAAACTTAGGCTTAATGTACACAGACACCTTACACAGTAACATTAACCAGAACCTTTTAGGGGGGATTCTGACTGAAAGGCGTTCAGTCATAATGCCACGAATGGCAGCTCCACACCATTGACTCCTCAGCCAAGCACAGAAACCAGATGTCTACCCCACATACACCAAATACACCCACATAAAAAACATGGTGACCGAGTGAGGGCCAGCCAGGCTACAGAACACACGACGAAAATAAAAGGTCTCACGTTGAAAAAATGAAGGTAATAAAACTGAAAAAACCCTACATTTCAAACAAAGTGCCATTTTGGAGTTTTAATGATCAGTTAATTCCCCCCTGATTGTGAAACGTACCTTTAGTCCCGGACAGTGTGCGAAGAAGGCCTCGGGGCTCTGAGAGTGATACAGCGAGCCGTGCCCCACACAGCCCCAGGGTGCTCGGATAGTCAGGCTGCCACAGTCAAACAGGTTGCCAGAGCGGTACCGGTACTTTGCAGCTTCATTGACTATCTGCAAACACAGAACAAGAACAACACTCACATGTCACTGTAATGCTGGCCTATAAAAAGACATGACATGTTTCTCCTTTCCATTTATGAAACCTTCAAGATATCCAAAGAGCCCTCATGATCACACGCAACTGCCTAAACCAGGGGTCTCACTTGGACTAACAAAACATTACCAGTAAAATTTGCTCGTTTTGGTCATTGGATACTGTAGCGCCCCCGACGGGTGACAAAGCGGAGGCGCGCCAGGATAATGCACGCACAGCGGTGCAGACTGGGAACTGTAGCGGGGGATGGTCTGTGGGTTCCGCTATATAAGAGACACTATAGCGCTTAATGTAAATAGTAGTTAATTGTTCATTACTGTTTAATCCCTTGTCTTGTAACCACCCTTAACCTGCCTTAAGTGTCCTATTCACAGCCCTTGTGTGTGTTAACCCGAATTGAGGTAGTGTGTATGCCTTTGTTGCCTGATTGCCACCTGACAGAGTACTATAAATAAAGAAAGTGTGTGTGCAATCAAGAGCGTTGTCTTGATTATTCCTGCACAAGCCCCACGTACGCTACAACAATTCAATTCAATTTATTTTTATAAAGCGCCTTTCACAACAAGGTTGCCCCAAGGCGCTTAAATACATTTTAAACATACATTTTTTGTTCTATAGATTCTCTTTCTGTTTCAATAATTGACAGGGAAATATTTTTCTTATTTATTTTTTATGCCGCTGTAATTTTAATTTCTGGTTACATCAACATTTGTTACGTAAACAACAGTTCTAGGAAGTATGAATGTGGCCTACCGACTAGCGCATTTGATCTAATGCGGCCCCCATATTCATTTGAGTTTGAGACTCCTGGTCTAAACCATATTCAATATTCAATATGAAGATTTTGCATGTATCAAAATCCTACATTAATAATTAGACCAAAATAGCAAAGGAAAAAAATAGCCATTTCCTAGGAGACTGACATTGCTTGCTCAAACCCCCACCATCCTGCACAGCCAATCCAGGGTAAACATCCTCTGAGGCCTCAATCTCCCAAGGGCACAAAGAGGAAAAGAGAAACCAGAAAGGGCAGAATATCATCCAGAAAGATCACAGAGGTTCCGATTTAAGAAACAAAAAACTGAGGCTAAAAGACTTATATTCACGTCAGATCATACTTAACCACTGTAATAAATCTGAAACAGACTCGGAAGAAAAACTGATAAAAGGTCTGGATTAATGCATACACACATGCCAAACATGGTTAATGCATTTTTTTAATCAAAATTTCCACATTTAGTTCTGACACTGTCACTGTGAGAGCTCACACAATCTGCACCACATTCTGTCTACAATCGGAGGTTGGTCTGCGGATTTCCTTCCCATGTATTTCAGCTCGTAACAAAGAGAAACCTAGAGATCGGCACACAGACTCTTCGCTTGTCTCAGATACCTGAGCTATGTAGACAGATAAAAAAACAATATCATAATAAGGGGGGTTGATTATTTCTCAATATTCAAAATGAATAAACTAGACTGATTCCAGCTCTATACATATCGGAAAGGTCAAGTGATAAAAGGAAACTTAAATATAGATGCTGTACCAATAGTAAGAAACACTCTTCTACAGGGGAAATGGAGGCTAACCCGTGGGATTACTCTAAATTCAGTTTGACTGCTCTAATACAATAACTTTATGCAGAATGAAATAGAAGAATTCTGAAGGACTGAATGACCTGTTTTATTATATTCTGTGATTATAATACTAATCATACTCCAGGATGGTGCATTAAATGCCCTTTTAAAAATAAAAATAATAAAAGGCATAAATATGTTCACTTTAAATAGCTTGTGACTTTTTTGATGTTTTGTCTGTCTTCTCTTATCTGTATTGCAGATATACAGATATGATAATTTCCTACATCAAAGCCGTGTGTCTTGTGAAGGACTGATTGAATATCCGCCAGCCTGTTCAGAAAAAGATTGTTCAACACTAGCATCAGCCACATGTTTCCAAACATATGAACCTTTTTAAAGAATTGCAAAAAAAAAATGGTTTTCTGTTGTCTAACAAGACCGTTACAGCTAGTCTGAACTTGCCAAGCACCTGGATCGAAGACAAATTCAAAAACCCATTTTAAACTAATGAGTGGTATAGAAGAACAGATAAAGACTTAAAATGCATACCTGGTCAAAAGCAGGATAGATGTAGTCTGCAAACTGGATTTCTGCAATTGCAGTGGCACCTGTTACTGCAATTCCTATACCAAAGCCAACAATTCCCTGCTCACAGAGTGGAGTGTTGAAGACTCTATCCTTGCCTAGAGAGGAAAGAAAGGAATCTTGTTATTCATCATATGAAAATAAATACTGAAGAGTGACCATTCTGACAGATATTGTCACTATCCTTTCAATTGCAAAAAAATGTTCTTTACATGAAACATTTACAGCGACAGCACAGTTTCTTTGTTTGACGATGTATTGTGTATTGGTTATACATGTTCATTTTCTAAACAGAAGTGAAGACAGAGAAGGAATATAATATTCTCCTTATGTGCAGTTCATTCATAACATTCATAAGTCAACTGGTCATTCGCAAAGTGTTTAAAATGGCCTTTGCCTTGACGTTATAAAAATAAAATAATAACCCCCCACTCAAGAGCTATCAACCTCTCTTGCTTTGAACTCAATGTTGAGAGTCCATAGTCAAAACTCACAAGGAAAACCATAGAACATTTTGTTAAAGCTAAACAAATCTGTTGCAGAAAGAACCTAAGAACACAGAAAGGACCATAGCACAGAAATGATAATGATAAGGAAAGATAAAACAGATACAGTGACATTTTTACGGTGTGAAGTCAAGACAGTGCCAAGAAAGAAAAATTATCTGCAGTTAATGACTGAAAAAATGATAAGGAAGCTGATAAGGAAGGCTTAGTGCAATCACCGAAAACCTCAGAGGTGCAGGTGTGAAGCCACCAGAAACCACACAATACCGAGACATCAGAATAAGAAAGTATAAAGTGATCACCTGCAAAAAGAACAGAAAATCAGAAGTACCAATATCATTTTTTATGGACAGGCGAGACCAAGGTGACATGAAGTGAACGTGTCACAACAAATCTCTGGTGTGAACATGATGTATGCTTGTGATCTAATAATATCAAATGTGATCCTGGGATTACACAAAAATAAAACATACTATTTTCTGCCAATTAGTCATATTAATACAGATTGCTTTAAGACCATTGAAAATGAAAATCTTGAAAGTCTACATATTCCACTGAAATCATTGCATTCTGTTTATCATAAAGTTACGAATCTAATGTCACCTTTTCAGGATTTTGATATAAAAGCCATCTGCGACAAGGGCTTTATTGTCCAAACTACAATGGGGATTTTAAAATGACACCATGCCACTAGAAAGGTTAGATGGAATTTCCTCAGCTCAGTAGTGACATCAAGCATGTGCTCAGTCAAGGACACAGCTGTTTTGCAGACATCTAAATGAATGATACACTTGTGTCATAATTATGCTGAAGAAAAAAAACAGTCGTTGCTGGCCTACAAACTAAATCCACAGCAAACAGTGGTTCTTTTATAAAAAGAAAGAAAACACTTCATTTCAGCTAAGAGGAACCGGGAACTCATGATGCAATCAAATTCTGCTCAATAAAAATAGGGCAGGATTTTTCTTCCTAATCCACCCTACAATTTCAAAACAAACCACAGTATTTGTCTAAATTTAGTTAAGCAACTTTATTTTTAAGCACTGCTTTGTTTACTTACAAAATATACCGCATTCACAGCACATCTTGTTTTCTCAGAGAAGCCCTTTTCATTTTGGCTGAGGGTCGTGAAGTGCTTCAGGATGTCCTAATTCATGAACTGGTACACATGGGAAAGCAGCTACAGGATTTCAGGAAAAGCCTCAATGTCCCTTTTTACCATGCCAAAGTCTGTCAACAACGCTGAAATAACTGAAACACGAAGTACTGAAGAAAAAGTGACACTAATTCTAATGGCATGTAGATGTAATATCTCTGGCTTAGCCCTCTCTTGGACAGAAATGGGAAACCTCTAAAATAGTGTATAACATTTTTGTCCCCATGCTACAGAAAAGATATCGCTGCTCTGGAATCAGTCCAAAGAAGAGCAACCAGATACATTCCTGAGCTCAAGATGCCCTACACTGACATGCTGGAGGACCCAAACCTTTTTAGTTTTCGACAGAGAAGCCATGGGAACTAGGCGGAAGTGCATTCATAACTAAAAGCACAGAACAAATTCCTGACACGTGATTTACTAGCACAGTGCTTAAGAACCTATGACCAAATAAGTGGCAAACATCTGCCTTTAAGTTTACATTGCTTACTGATCAAATGGAAGGTAAGGTTGTACCCATTTATTATTCACATCCAGTTTTACTACTATCTAGCTGAAACTATGTGAATGTGCATAGTCCTTACCCAAAGGGCCCTGGGAGTATGGCACAACCTTCCTAGCCATGTTGCTGGAAGCCAATACCCTGGCTTTTTTCAAAAACCAGCTGGATGGATGAGATCCTTGGACCAATTAACTACTAGAGAATGCGGGGGTCCAAATGGTCTCCTCTTGTTTGGGACCTTTCTTATGTGCAGAGCAAGACTGGGATAAGGGAAGTAATAGCTGGCTGGGGTTCTCTCAGCAATGAGCACCCATCAGAGGACCCGACAGTGTGTCAAAGGAAGAATGGCTCTGACAGGTGTCTCCTGTCGCAGTGGAGGAGTCACAGCTGTACTGCAAAGCCACATCATTAGTCACGATTCCAAACTAGCACAGTACATACAGTAATAACAATATGACAATCAAATGTCTCATTGCTATTGAAGCTGGTAAACATATGTATACTGCAGACAAACAGGATGCAATATTCAAAATCAACATGATCAATGTGGTCATTACATTTCAATGAAAAACACAAGAAACAGTCAGAGATGCAAGTGCTCAGATGTGTGTTTCAAGCTTAAGAACCTCTTGTTTATCAACTGTTAAACTAGAAACAGTGTAAGACTGAGCTTGAACAGGTATTTTAGTTGCTCCATATTTTAGCACTCCAATCATCGCCAACATTTTTGCATAAAAAAGCAGAAGCAGAAGCAGGAGGGATAGACTAAGATGGTAAAAGGGAACGAGTCTTAATTTTGTATTTATTTTTCGTTCGAGACCCATCCTGCACCACCGATTCGTTACAAGATAATACAATACTGGTAAGTACCATTGCAACATATAGTATAATTGTTATTTTTTGTAATAGTTCTGTAGTAAGTAAGTGTAATTCTACAATAAGGTGGACGTTAATGCCAATAACTCCTTCTTTTCATCATAAAAAACAATTCCTGAAGGCAATGGGTTTCCTCAACATTGTCTAAGTTGTTTTTCAGCTCTTGCAACAGACATGTAAGCCTGTATTAAATGATACAATGGCCACTACAATGGCGTGGACTGAAGTGCTCACAAGATAAAGAGCCCTGCTGTAAAACCTTCTGAGTGGAATTCGCCTTTTTCAGCTGTTTCCTTGGTAACCATGGAAGCACAAACTACATTCTATGGCGCACAAGCTTCCACTAAGTTCTGCACTGAATTCTTGCAGCTTGCGGTAAAAGCAACCATTAATTTCTCAACACCTGATAGAATTTATCCACGTACTCCAAGTAACAGGAATTTGATTTTGTTAACATTATCATCTCGGTATCTCATCTTCGTGGGACATTAATTCAGGAGAGTTAATATGCTATTTCTTCTTAGGTTTTCTGAAAGTACAACAGGGTCGTGTAGGGGATCTGAAATAATCATTCAAACAATAATACCATTAGAAATGGAGGGTTACGAAAATGGTGAAAGTCAGGAATTGACCGAGCAGTTTAGTCAATGAGTAGAATAAATGTTTATAAACCACTACTTGTAAGTGATTTCTCTAAAATATACCCGAGCAGCTGGTATACTTAAAGGCACATTAATTCTGTGTTCTCTGGCATTGTTGAGAGGAGTAATAATCCAGGCACACTTGGTTAAACAAATATTTATTACAAAGAAACAAAACACAAACAAAAGATACAACACACAAGTTACTTTATGTACAGTATTTACAAACAAGGCGTTTCAGAGGCTTAACGTTCTGGTCACCCAGAAAACCCCAGACCGCTGCTAAGCATTAAACTCTTAATGCCTACAGAGGCCACACAAAAAATGACCTTCTAAGTAACTACAATGCAAGCTGCAGTTAAATCTCTCTTCTCCTTGTTCCCCAGATGCCACAAAATAAATGGGAGCCTATATCCCTATCCATAAAAATGCACCCTAAGCAGGAAAGATGTTTCTAACTGAGGTATCTTTTACCCAGGAAACCGAAGTTCCCTAAAAACACAGAAAAGCACGCTCTCTCTAACAAGGTTCAAATACTTGGCTCCAGTCAGGTTTTGCCTGGATGCTCTCGCCTGGCAAAAGCTCTCAACTACCAACTCCTCCAGACTCTTCTCTCTTCTCTTCTTCTCTTTTCTTTCTCCTCCCCTTCTCTGTCCTCTTAATGTGATCTTACAGTATACTGTGTGTCTGTACTGCTCCTTGACAATCATGAATCCACATCTTACCTAGGTATACCAAGGTAAACTTTACAATTGTCCTCTGCTCAAAGGACCCCCCAGACCTTAGCATACATCCTCTCTCCTTTGAAGTTAGAAGTGTTTACTCGGCCAAGTGTCACAAACTCCATCTAAAATCCAAGAGACACTTTTCAGTCACCTAAAGCTGTAACAATACATTTGATTGTTCTGTTGCATTTCACTGTGCTGGATTGCACTTAAAGATGACTACACTTTTGTTGGTTAGCAAATAAATTACACGATAAAATATATGGCTGTAATCTGTGGACAAATGTCACTTGCTGAGTCCCATATTACTCTCACTGACACCCAGATCGCACTCATCAGATGGGATGACCCCAGGCAGCACTGGTGCAGCTCGAGCTCTTCTTGTGATAGGGATCAACATAAATGGTTACCTGAAACCTCTAAACATATTCGACTTGAGCTTCACACCCACAGAACATACACACAAAACCGATACATTTTCTTTTTCTTTGATGGAAAATGGGGGAAAAAAAAGAGTAAAACAACAACCCACATTGCAAATACAGGAAAATATCCCTTTCTGGAGAGTGACAGAAAGTGCTGCTTGTTTTTGAAAAGCGTCATTTCCTGCGTCATTCTCGCTCTCTGTGATCTGATATCAATCTAATCCGAAAAGAGAGAGCCCTTTTACAGTAACATTCATTTATATGGTAATGAGACACTTCTTAACTGATGGCTGTTGTCCATTTCCCTTGTCTGAGTATAAAAAAAAAAGGGAGCAAGAGCCGTGTGCTGAGCCTTATTTCCAGGAGAAATGCAGTGGCCCTTAATAGGCTTCAGACAATGTGCGTCACCCATGGAAAACGCCTCATGTACTGTCCATTCGGATTAACCTGCCTGGTCTATAAATAGAACATGGAGCAGGAGGCTAAAGCAGTTTTCAATAACAATGGGGATAAAACTCAGTCAGCCTAGAAGGAATGACTTGGAAACTAATGGCTCTCTACAAAGATCAATCCCCTTCGGGTTAATGAGAACATTTATTAAATGAGATCTGCGGCAGCCTTTTATTTTTCATTATTCGCTAGCGTTGCCTCTTGAATGATATACGTTTGTGTAAACTGCAGTGTATTTTGATAAGGGGTAATCGTGACCGATACATGCATACAGCCGTCCGGAAAAATTCCTAACGTCATTTTCTGTGTTCTCTTTCAACTCCCCAACCAATTTTGAGGTGAAAATGCTCATCTGCAGGAATTCAGCCAAGATCTTCCATGCACTGAGATGAACAGATTTCACACTTAAATCGACCTTGAGATCTAGCCTCAACTCCAACAAAGAAAACAATGCTGTTCACACAGACTCCACCATTCCATATTCAGATATAATGATGTGTTAATTGATGAATCATAACCATACACAAATACCATGCACGTTGTTTTAGCGCTTATATATAACGTAGCTATATGAAACCATAAGGAAATGTGATTTTATGCACTTTTCCTGCCTTTCAGGATCTGTTACACACTATTCTGGTGATTAGCAGTCAGTCCTAAAGGCAGGTGGTATCAGCAATGATATTTTCTGGCTCATGGGAATCGGGACCAACAGTCAATGATGCCTGCCCGAGACATTAAGCTGAAAAGCTGCAAAACGTTTGGTTCTTCGTCTCTTTAGTCAGTAGCTCCCAAGCATCAGTTTTCCCCACAGACATCACACGGTATACAGACATCTGTGTATCGTCTTTTACACCTACTCCTGCACGTCTGACAGGCACTGCAGAAACTACTGTGTGAAGTTTGGTCATGTTTCAGCAGCTCAAAGTTTATTTACCAAATGCACAAACTTGCACACAAATATCGGTACCCAGCTGTCTTCATCACGTGATTACTTCACAATTCTACCCACCACGTGTCACTTTGAGATTCTTTTCTAAATCCTTAACTGTTTTCGTGCAGTGGAAGGGGATTGCGGACAAAGGCAGGGGGTGGACAAACCGGATCCCGGAGGTCCTGACGTTTTCAGGTTGCATTTTTAACCAGTGAATTTCTAAACACTTGCAACAGTAGTTTAAAGATAACCTGAAATGAAAAACAATGCTTCACACTGTAGCTCTCAAGAAACATGTCTGACCATCCCCAGCTTAAATGACCCAATTAACTTAAAAAAGGTTCAGAACCCAAATCTTAAAGTCTTTAAAAATGAATAATTTAGAACCAGCCTTGAAGACCCGACTAGCTCTCTCTAGGACCAAGGCTGGCCACGCCTGAATAAAAGCATTTCCTCGGAAGGTTTCAAGTTCCAAGGTTTACCTTGGAATTGGTTGGGAAACAAGCAGATATTTCAGCTGGAACACAAGTGTAGCATGTGCATGTGGAAAATTCTGAAACAACCAACTGCTGAAGGAGAGAAAGTCAGCTGGATCAACTGAACCGAGCCAGGTTTATACTGGAATTAATCAAACGGGCCAACACACAGGTCTGACTATGTTTTTACACATCATTGCCTTACGTTTTATTCAAAAACAACACAAACGGCAATTACCGAACTTGAAATGTAATCACCTTTAACTTACACTCCCTCTAAACTCCACTTGCTGTTTTAGGTTAAATACTTCACAGTAAAACTTTTACAGCATCTTAATTTAATTATTCCCAGTCACATTCCATTTCTGTTTGAAATTACTAATCAGTAATCCAAAGCCTATGATTCATATAACAAGTCTCGGTATGTGAATGTATAATGATCAATGGGTTTATGTAACTTAATCAAATATATGCTCCATTGCCAGATAGTTTCTCTTTCACCTAGGAAAAGTGAAACAGTAAAGTGAAGGGCCGCATAAATGCTCAGGTTTGTTAGCACTGGTTAGGATCATGAGCTCAGGTTAAGGACTGTTTAGAATTTGTAAAACTAAGTGTAAACATAATTATTGGATAAACTGTGTATGTTCTAAATATTTTATTCATTTTTCCCCCACTGTGTGTTTTACTCATTATTTGAAGTTGCAAGCTTTTTTGTTTTAATTCTCTAACAAACCCTTTCCAATAAGTACCGTATTATTTGTATGCTCAGTTTACAAACTGCCATTCAAAAGCCAAAAGGCAAAAAAAACACTGGATAATTGCAAGCATGAAGTTAGCTATTTTATGCTTCACATTGGAAAAAAACATTTCAATCTTTTAAAAATCCAGATTTCTAAATACTTACTGTTTTAAGAGCAATTGGAGAATTAAAGAGCCAGTGGTTTAGTGGGTAGACTTTCCATCAGAGAAACTGAAAATATACTGCTTACAGCAGAGTTGTTCTAACTTAAGGGTCTTTACATGACTCCCACTGGCAGATCATGCAGTACCTTAGTATTATAAAATACAATGTTTCAAGCTAAGAAGGAGTTTCTTGATTTTAACCATGGCTATGTGGATGAACCCCATATTCTACTGCACTCAAACTCTCCTTTGGAGATAACTCTATACTTTAAAGTATTTACGCATTGCAAACTGCATACATGTCATCACACTAAAACTACTAAACTAAAACCCAAATTGGCTCTTCTAGATCATGAACAACTCCAACTCCAGATTGTGCCTTTTTTAGTTATAAATTTCAGACATCCAACAAGATCCGGAAACAAAACGTAAGTGGTTTCTTCTATCTTTTCATTTACTTAGTCTTGCAGCGTGATATGCCAGCAGCCATATCAACCTGCAACTCACAACTGGAAACCCAGTGAAACTCAGCAGGTGTGAGCCTGGTCAGTACCTGGATGGGAGACCTCCTGGCAAAAACTAAGGTTGCTGCTGGAAGAGGTGTTAGTGGGGCCAGCAGGGGGCGCTCACCCTGGGGTCTATATGGGTCCTGATGCTCCAGTATAGTGACGGGGACACTATAGTGTAAAAAGGTGCCATCTTTGGGATGAGACATAAAACCAAGGTCATTAAAAATCCCAGGGTGTTTCACAAAAAGAGTAGGGGTGTAACCCTGCTGTCCTGGCCAAATTTCCCATTGGCCCTTACCAATTATGGTCTCCTAATAATCCCCATCTCTGAATTGGCTTCATCACTCTGTTCTCCTCACTGATAGCTGGTGTGTGGGGAGTGTACTGGTGCTCTATAGCTGCTGGTGCATCATCCAGGTGGGGCTGCACACTGGTGGTGGAGGGGAGTCCCCATTACCTGTAAAGGGCTTTGAGTGGAGCGTCCAGAAACGGTGCTATTTAAGTGTAAGACAATTTTATTATTATTTTACCGGAGATGCCTACATCCCTGACTGAGCTAGGGGAGGTGATCTAGGACATGACAAAGACTTCATCTCTTGGCACTGATAGGATTCCAAATGAATTTATCATTTTCTCCCCTACTTCCTTTTGCTGCTTCATCTTCAGTCCTGCAATAGCATAAGCCTCTTGGCCAGATCATCATTGCATCTGAATATTTGCACATCACTGACTTATCTGGTGAAATTAATTAATAAAAAGTCATTTTGGAAGGATGTTAATACTGCCATTATATCTCTTTTATTACTTGTACTAGCTGCCATGACCTTTCACAAACCCATGGTCTCGCCACAAGCGACAGCAATAGTTCCCGTGAATTATAATGTGGTACGTGGCTCTTCCTGCTCACTAGTCACTGTATTGTGTAATGATGTACGAGCGAACAAGAACAGGTTGTGCAGCGGATATTTCGCCACAGAAAGTTTCCAACGTGACCTGCTTGCAGAGTTAATAAGTAAGTTCCATTTATCGGCAAAACCGTCTTGAAATCGAGGGCAATATCTCTATTGCTTCCTCACAGTGTAATAGGGCCCCTTCCCATCACCAGATGTTTTGTCGCTTCATTCTGAAACGTGTTGCGCATACCTAGAAATGTGATCTGTTTTGTGATGTAAACTGGCAGTTTTACAAGGTACTCAGTAAAATTAACTTTTATTGTGGTGTAAAAGGCACTCATGAATACCGATTCTTTCTAACCCTGAAAAATAACAATTGTGGCGCAGATCCCCTATAAAGAATGTCTAGCATGTGATAATATCCATCCCCTCTTCCACATCATGCATGCAGCTACTGACACAGATTCCCCTCTTTCACTCTTTCACTGGAGGCCACCTCAAGTGGGAATACAAAACCTGCTTATATATTATATGGGCCTGGAATCACATTCCATTAATATGCGCAATAGTCAATACACCAATACTACAACAATAGTTAACAGGCAGCGAGTGTCCCTGCCAGCTCTGTTAGGGAAAGCCCACATTCACTTGTGTTGATTGCCTTGTCACTGGAACCAACAGCTCAAGCTGTCATTTTGCTTTTGTTAACCATATTTCTATTAACAACACTAGATATCTCTCTATGCTGCAAATTTCATTATAAGCCAAAAACTGTTTCCCATTTCCGACTTCAACTGCTAACCATTTCAGATTATTGTGTTGCTCTATCAGTGGATTCGATTATTTGAGCCAAGTCTGCATTAGTGCCGTGGAAAACACAGAAAAATGATCCTCCTCCGACTGTGAACACATTAGATAATTGAAGGTGCTGATCCGAGCAGTTTTCAATTCTTTTGACAGAAACCTAGAAGTGTGGATTTTGAGGGAACAGAGAAATTGCATTTGTTCTGTATTTCTGTTCAAATATAAATTTTGCAAAAAAGGAAATTACAGTTCTCCACAGTACACCATGTGGTACATAATTTTGTACTAGGCTTTCAAGAAATTATACAACTTACATGCTCAGTCTAGACTATGCACAGTTCATATGCAGCATTTAAGGCAGCACATATGCTTGTAATGCATGGCTATATTCACGTTTGTGTCAGCATCTGTAGATGGGTAATGCCATTCTCTTCTTTCTTGGGTTTTTGAATACCGGAGATTGTGCAGCATTTAAATGTGCTTTTGAAGGAAGGATGTAAAGCAATTGGTAGGGAAAGCCTCCCCCAGTCCCCTGTGTACTAAGAAATTTCAAGGTAGCACAGAACTCACTGCAAATGACCATAAGACAGGATCAATCCAGAAATGTTTTCTGTTGTAATCACCAAATCAAGGCTTTAGAACTTACAAAAGAGATGGGTATTTCTGCTGAAAGCTCTGAAATCATGAACGTCCAGACATGAAACCCCAGCTCACAAGATCATCGTCCAGAAAGTGAAGTCCACTAAAGATATGCTGGAGGCCTCTGAAACTAATTCAGAGGAATTTATTTGGTTATTTGGTGGACACATGGTCATCACGGTGAAGAATGAGAAGAGCAGAAGAAACCAGCAACTTCTCTGAAAATGCTGTTCTGCACAAATGCTTCCCGTTAGATCATGATTGCTGTCAAATGGATGCCACAGAATGATCTATTCACTAGTCAATGCTTTTCAGTCTATCAACCTTAAACCATCCACAAAAAATGCCAGGGGAATGCTGACACATGATGACAGAAGAGTGCAGTAGTTCACAAGGCTGGAGAAGCACAGGCCACCATTCACTAGTTTGGATTTTAACAGCTGTATCACACGCACTAGAGCCCAGTCTTAGTCCTGATTGTCTACTATTTGTCCCAACTGCTGAAGTCTAGACGACTGCTGTAGATGAGTGGTTACAGCAGAAGTCAAGACTTTATTTAAGAGGTGATTGCTAGTTTGAAGAATAAGCTGACTGCCTAAAGACTTTCTATTCTGCTGAAGGATTCAGCTTCCTCTAAATGTTTCGAGACAGGTTTCCAATCCCTTTGGTACAGGCTCTTCCCAAAAAAAACTTTGCTCCAAAACTCTCCTGGTTCATATTTGTACATCTGCATAAACTCTGGAACATGGTGAAGGTAATGTCCAGGTCTGAGCGCGCACGGCTCCCTCTGAAACTGTCTTTCTCAGCCTGCTTATTGGGCAGTGCTTCGCCATGCAGTACAGCAAGGACTCAAAACACAGGCCACTGCAACCGAAGAGTTTATCAGGAGAAAAGAAGTAGAAGAACTGAGAACTGTGAACTCAACTAGAAACAGATCCATCTTACACATGGAAAGTCAAAATAAATCAGAACATTGCAAGAATTGGAAAAGGCTTAAAATGCCTCAACAAAGCATTTCAAATGATTGAAAAATGTGAATTGCTGACTACGCAAATGTCGTCTCAAAAGGATATGTAATGAACTCTTAAAGTAATGTGACCCACCAGTAACAGCACTTCATAGCTACCTAGATCTTTAAAAGGACCTTTAAAAACCATATTTAAATAAAGGCAAAAGCAGACACACAGGACCGCATAATACAAATATGTGTCCTGTCGGCTTAATGTACTTGTAAAATTGAAAAAGAGTGGGGAAAAATGGGAACTACTTTCACTACAAGTCACTAACTAAATGTATTTTATTTTTAATTGAATGGAATTCAGATTAGGAATTCAAATCCTACTGCACAGTATATGCCCATAAGGCCAGAAAAATTGCACACACTTTTCAATATAACATACAAGTGAATGTTAAAATCTTATATTTGAATGATGGTCATTATTTCACATATATTATCAATACAAAAAATACAAGATAGGTAAAAATGACAAAGTTACAATGTGAATAAAACAGAACAAAAAGGACGCACGCACTCCAAGGCAAAACAAAAGCTTGTTACACAAATTGATGATGTTGTTGAGCACTGTCACACGGACTTGCTCATTTGAAGAAATGCAATATGAACAAGGAAAAGTTGTCACTTGCATTTTATTTTATACCATTACCTTTATTTATGGCCCTACCTGAACTACCACGCTTATCAGCAGCCAGATAAGTTACTCAGATCAAACAACACTATTGAGCACATTTTAAAATTCCCCTTTGATTAGACTGTGAATAGAAGGCTCTATTCAGGCCCTCATGCTCAGCTGGATGAAATAGAAACAAAATGTCGTCCATATTTCTGGTAGGTTTTTACAAGTCTGTGCTATACTGTATACTCTGCATCAGACGAAAAAAAAGTTCATCCAGATCTTGGGTGGACATTTCTTTTACCTCCATAGTGAGAGAAATAGCTGCTTGGGGGAAAACTTTTTCATCACAGTTATTATTTCACAAGTGCTACAGATCTTTCCATTTTAATTAAATGCCATTTCCCCAAAACATGCATCCTATAAGAGCACAAGTCTCATACAACAGATATCTCGCTTTAAATCTTCATTCATCATTCATTACCTGAAACAGTGTTGCCATTAAGAAACCCTCAATCCTAAAAATGCTTTAAGAGCAATCCTTTCTCCCCTCAGACACTTATAGGCCTTTGTCACAATCTGCACTTTCCCCATACTGCAGCACTGAAAACACAGTGATGCTCTGCCACCTAGTGCCAGTTTCAACATTTAGCAATTTTAATGAGCTAGGGCAACTGGGTAACAACTGGACAAAAAAAGGCTAGAAACACTGTTCAAACATCAAAGTTCTTTAGGACCAAGTGCATAATTCTGCACAGTTCTTGACATATTATTGGCATATTTTTATTATAGTTTCTCACAATGATATACATTTATTTTATTTTATATTACAGTAGCAAGTCTACAAAATAAGTAGCACAGCTCAGACTACACACTTAGTGAGAAGGAATTCTTTGTAATAAAGAAAGCCTGAGCAAAATCAATCAAAGATGTGTGAATTAACATTAAAAGAAAAAAAAACTTGCCTATTAACTTTAGTTCAATCTGTGCCAATTTACCAAACCTTGTTCATATTAATATTCTGTAAACCATACAGTTAAGAAACCAAGGCTGTGACTAAAGCCAAATGCATGTTAAATTTATCATCCAAGATACTATAAAGTGTCTTGAAAAATTAAAATTGAGACTTTTATTGAAACCTTAGTTCTGGCTTGAAAATCAAAAATAGTCTCAAGATACAGTAGCAGTATTTTGCGGTTAAGTTTTCTTCATTTCTTTCTTCGCCTGCTATATCAGCATTATAAATTTTATTTCATTATTAAAATAAAAGCTCCAATTTAATATGCGCTTAAATACATGTAAAAAGAAACACATATTAATAACACTAAAGATGAATGATCAAATAAAAGACTATTCAACTGTCTGCTGTTTCAGTGAACAGTGTATGGAATTTAATTTGTTTGATGTAACCATCAAGGCAATCTAGTGAGTTTAACGTGCTTGAAAACTCACAGGAAAAAGTGTATAATCTAACTTCATAATTTGACACATTTGAGATTATGCAGTTTTAAAGGAAGCATATAACTCAAAACTGTCACTATATTTTGCATACATTTACAACAGATGTGTGAACTAAACGTTTTGTCTGTTTCCATGATTGATGATCCCGGTTGATCATGTTAAAACCACAATAGGCGCTTTGGCTAAGGAGCTGGGAGGTTGCCGGTTCAAATCCCGTGGCCAGCAGAGGAATCCTACTCTGTTGGGCCCCTGAGCAAGGCCCTTAACCCCAGGTGCTCCAGGGGTGCTGTATAAATGGCTGACCCTGCGCTCTGACCCCAAGCTTCTCTCCCCATCTGTGTGCCTGTGTGTCTCATGGAGAATAAACTGGGGTATGCGAAAAAACAAATTCCTAACGCAAGAAATTGTATATGGCTAATAAAGTGATCTTATCTTAATAATATAAATATATATGATATGTAATAACTTATTTTTTAGGACAATAACTGTTGCTTAAACATTCCTGAATAAAAAAGGCTACATAAAGAAGACATAAAATAAATCTAAGAACACAAGAAAGGTTACAGGGTGATGCAGTGGTAAGCACTGGTGCCCTGGGTTCAATTCCAGATCAGGGGTTCTCAAATAACAGGGTCGTAATTGCCACTGCAATTACCACTTATGTATCTGAAACTATTGGGGGAATAAGTGATCCAATTATGAATAGGCTCAACACGTACTTTCAGAAAACCATCATAAGGTCATAAAACTCAACAACTCATTTTTCAGAAATGCAGTTGTTGAGATAATGGGTACTATTTTCTTGATGGGGTGTGGATACAGGAAGAAATGTATTGATTTTTAAAAATACAGTATATCTAGGAGAAAATGATCATGTAATCACTACTGTACAAATAGAAGAAAGAAACAGCGTTTGTTGATCTATATACAATTACATTTTACCAGCTGAAGGAAAAATGGCATACATCTCAAAACCAACTTCATAGAGACACAACTGTCACAAACTGCCACAAGTCTTGAACTTAAAGCATCAAAAAAATAAACCAGAGTGCAGTGCAAAATAGTTTATATACTTTGGTTTATAGTTTATACAGTACATTCACTGTCAAAAAAAGCACTAGAAATTAGATGACACAAATTGCAGCATCTTACTTTGAAAATACATACCGTATTTATCTCGCAAACCAACAGTGCATCTGAAGACACCTCCAAAAGCAACATCTTCTCCAAAGATGACTGAAAAGCAAAAAAATGAACACACATTAGAAATAATAATAATAATAAACTTTATTTTATATAGCGCCTTTAAAGGTGGCTTCTAAAAGCGCTTTACAGGATGACAATAACAATAAATAAGAAGACTACAACAATAAATAAGAAGATTTCACAAGATAGGACACAATTATAATTACAACAATACAACAATAACAATAGAGGAGACCGTGGGAGGTGGTATTAAGAAATGTATGGTAGAAAGTAGTAAAGTAGGCAAAATTGTAAATTTACATAAAATTCAGCAACAAAGTAAACCTTCTGCCACACTTATTTGATTCTTAGTGTTTAGAGACCCTCCACAAAACCTGAACCGATAAGCCCATAAGGCTTTTAGTGGTTACCATCCACCTGCATTCAGACAAGATCCAAAGTGATTTCTTTTCATAAATAGTACATTTTATTTTATGAATAAATCTACAAAATGGCAATACCCTTTCAATGTGTAACTAAGAAATAAAAACGCAGTAGCAGAGTATTCACACTGTAAACATATACAATACAGAACTGTCATTTAATTTTACAAAACATTGTCTATCCTATAAACCAAACTGGAGAAAGAAACATCAAACTATTCCTGTCAGAAAAACGACCCTTTTCATCAGTGATTTTAAAAGTAATTAAGCATTACTAAGTGGCAAAGGAATTTGCAAAGAGGAGCATTTGGGAAACATCCAATTTTATTTTGCCTGAGTGAGATAACTGTGATGGTTATGGTTATATAAATCCTCACAACCTCTAGACCAAACTGCTCTTTGAAGTAATTTTCTACATACAATAGCTAATGATATCTTAAGCAAATGATAGCTTATCTCAAGCAATAGAAGGAACAACCCCTACCTGAAAGTAAAATCATGAATTAATGTGCTCTTGGAACATTCAACTATTCCTACTCCCACTAGAAATCTGCAAACATAAGCGATGAATTTTGTTTTGGACTAGGTCTTACATTTCTGGAAGTGCATTGCTGACATCAAGGGAATCGTGGGCTATCGTGTGATTATCACATAAAGTACGCAATAATGGACTACTGAGAAATAATCATTTTCTCATAACTATGAGATGGCATAACTTTTTTTTTTCTTTTCATGTCAGCCACACGCTTCTGGATAAATTAAAACTGTTGCCAGTGCCTATTTAAAAAATAATCATTGACATAGCCTCTGACGATGAAGTCACTAAACAACAGAATCTTGGTTTTCTCAACACAGTCTGTGCCACTTTATTTAACTATGTGACATCAAACAGCTGTAACATTTAACAACAGCTATGCAACGATTACCGGACTAGAAAGAGGGACAATTGATACCACAGAGCTATAATTTCATCACTTGCACAAAATGCTTAAGGATCTAAAATACACAAAATATCATCTGTTTGCAGTCTTATAGTCATTTCACAGGGACTCCAGACCCACATCAATTAAGACAGTCAATGAACAAATTAAGACACTATGGAGAATGGAGTTCATGCACCAACTCCCTGTTTCTCATCAGCCAGCTAAAATCCAGCATGACTGAAAGAGCAGTCATTCAGAATACCCTGCTAAGACTTAAAGCACTGTCACAGTCAGTAAAATTAAGCTGTCATGTCAGATAAAAACAAACATAAAATGAGGTGTGGCTATAATTCTATACGATCAAATTGAAGTCTTAGAGTGCTAAACAATAATCAAAACATGCTGGATAGAAGCAACAGGATAACTTAGCTTGTGATAAAGGCAACCTTTTATTGGCAAATTTTCCAAAGGTTGTGAGTACACTCCCCACCATCAAATATGATACTGGGGCAAAACAGTCTTTCATGAAGGACAGGTCCCAAGAATGTAGTTGGAATACAAAGTTCACATTTTCCCTTATATTTAGCTACTTTTTTGTCCAAATATTATTTTTTAATTGTTTACAAGATATCTTAATCCAAGGTTACAATTTCTAAATCGAATCGTGTAATAACATAAGTCTATCTTGTTGGTTCAGAAAAAAATAATGATCAGCGTGTATCAGCAACCATTCTTGCAAATTGGTTGAAGCTGCAAAAATGTCAAACCACATTGCACAGTAGAGACAAAAAATAAATATTCAACGACTATTTGTGTCGCATTTCAGGCCCAGTCCTGCTTTTTAATTATGACCATTTGAACAATTCATACTAGGCTACCATGCCTGCTGTGTGTAAAATTACAACTATTTTACTAGTCCCCACATTAGTAGTAATATGAAGTAGGTTTTAGGACAAAAATATAATCATAACAAAAGTTACCTATTTTTATAAACAAAATCTAATTACTTGTGCGCTGGTTATCTGTATGTCATGCTTAATAAAGATTGAATATAGAATTGCTGAGATAAAAAGCAGAAACATTTTAATCAATATCTCTCCTGTAAATTTATGATCTTAGGCGGACTTGCTTCCTAAATTCAAAATTTCTGCACAGCTTTAAATATTCTATTTGATTGTTTTATAATTGGTAAGGGGTAAATGCATTCCCAAGGCAGCTTTTTTTAATACTAGATCAAAACACAAAGGTGCTAAATATCAATTCAGTTCTAATGCTAAATGAAGGACAAATAGTTGTGTACCATAAATCACCCAAATATGTTAAGTACTGTGCGGTCACAACATCATTGCAAAACTGAATTCTAGTAGTGCACTTTGCCAGTCGAAGCTAAAACAAAGTAATACACCACTAAAGAGACAAACAGCAGTTAAACTTTTTTAAGATTCAGGCCTTAGGGAAAGTTAAATGACGTCATGTTTCATACAGCTCAGTTCACAACAAAAGCACATTTTATAAGTATACAGCATTTTGATTAGGTTTCATTCTTTAACTTGGTAATCTGCAAGTCAGCAGTTTAATGCAAACTCAGCAAAATGAGCCGTCACATCCTGTACAATACCTGCAGTGGGGTCATTGGCAAGGGTGTTGTCCAAGGCACTCGTTATTGATTGGAAAAAATTCATTTTTTGGGTCTGACCTAGAATTAAGAACATAAAACAATAACATTAGAAATAATCAAAAATACCTGATTGTCTTTGCCCAAATTAACAGGACATTTTTCAGAATAATCACCATGTTTAATGATCACATTCAGGGACTTAAATGAATTCATCAATAAGCTATTTCCGCAGAGGAAATCTAGCAAAAACTAAGATTTGCTGTCATTCATGTTCTTAAAAAAGACACATTACACTTCTCGTGCAGTATTTAATTGCCACAACATTTACTTTTGCTTCAAAACAGGAATAATTTAGATCAACATTTTTTTTACCTTTTTAAAACTCAAGAGAAGCTGAGGTTTTGAATGCCAGATTGATCAGATTGATTGAGAATACAGCACAACAAAAATATTTCGCAAAACAAAGCGTAGTAAAATCAAGAATTCTGTACTTCAAATATATGTATCTACTTAACCGTCTTCTCGAGTAAAATTTCAGGTATAATCTTCAGGTTCCATATCTGTCCACTAAAAAGAAACTTCACTTTGTTTAGTGGAGCTTCACAACTTGCTAGCGTTTAAAAGGTCAATATCATGTGAAAAATGGGACCTCAATGGCAATTTTTATTTAAAAAAACATAAATTAATATTAAAACCTTTAGGATATGTAATTCCCAGGAGCTATATAGATTTTAAGACACAATTACTTTGAAGCCGAGCATGTTTTATTTCGAAGAAATTGCAAAATACGAGAAATAATATCTGACTTGTGTTAAAACGCATCCACCTAAAGAATATAGCATTAACACTTAGTGCGTCCAACAGTCTGTCCTCTATGTAAATAGAGCAAGGGCGCCTCAACTAGTCTTACCATGCTGAGTTGGTGTTGGGTCAGCCTGAAAAGTGAAGTGGGCAGCATGCCGTTTCTGTATTTTCAAATGGGAATCACAACTGGGGACCAGTTTAAGCGACACACCCCCAAATCGGCAGAGCAAAACACTGTTGATATTGTAGATAGTGGCTTTGCAAGAGCCTGCACTTCTCTGCAAGAAGCGAGCCACGGCCGCCATTGTTGTTGGAACCAGGAAGAGAAACAACCTCCGAGGGCGGGACCAGGCGTACAGCGCTCTGGTTGGCGGAAAAGGAGGGCGGAGGTTTTTCTCCCCACACGTGGATGACCGGTTCACGGGAATGCTGAATGGAACGTCATTTTCAAGCTCCAGCGTATCTATGCAACGGACGAAAGGTTACCCTGGACCCAAGCGGAAGTGCGGCAGTAGACATCGCCAGCGTTTCATGGTTTTGATACATCTATTGGATATACAGTATTGGTGGGATTATTACTAGTTGTAATAGAAGTGTCAGAATAAACCTGCTGGCCCACGATGCCTGCCATTTGTCACCTTTATGCAAAGTAACAACCCCTGTTCTCAGATTTAATTTTACTTCTCGATTTCCACTTTGTGTTTCACTTTTAAGGATTTTGAACTCAGGTTCCAAACAAAAGTACCTAAAAAGGCTCGTCTCTAGGGATCCTTATCAGCAGCATGTGAGGTTCTAACATTAAATGCATTCAGGTCCCCATTATAGTCTTTTCTGTTCGAAACTTAAATGTATTGAGTTGTTAACCCGTGAGTGCAGGACATGCCTTTAAGCTTGCGAATGCACCTCTGACGCTCTTCCTTGCACTGAGTATACGGCACCAATGTCTTTCTGAAACACATCATTATATCTTTAATATCTTTTAAGTTGCTTACCATTTTGTATGTGGATGTTTTTTTTTTCCTACCCGTGTACCTCCACTTGTGTACATTACATCACCTGACATCTTTATAAAGTCATATTCGGTATTTTAATATTTTGAACCCCCTTGCTGCTCCTAGTTTTTTTTATCTATACCAGAATCCACCCATCATCAGAAAGTTGCATACTAATGGTAACGTGAGTCAGCATTCTGGAAGTGGTATTAATAATAATAATAATAAAAATAATAATAATAATAATAATTGCTTACACTTATATAGCACTCAAAGTGCTTTACAGGTAATGGGGCCTCCCCTCCACCACCACCATTGTGCAGCCCCACCTGGATGATGCACCGGCAGCCATAGTGCACCAGTACACTCACCACACACCAGCTCTCAGTGGGGAGGAGAGCAGAGTGATGAAGCCAATTCAGAGATGGGGATTATTAGGAGGCCATGATTGGTAAGGGCCAATGGGAAATTTGGCCAGGACACCGGGGTCACACCCCTACATAGCAGATAGTGATAGCAGTGTATCTCAACCTAAACAGCATATCATTGGAAGGAGGAAAAAAACACAAGGAGCTGTCAACTGAATATAAAAGGCATCTCATTCCAGAACTGAAATAGGAACTCAAAGAGTTGGGAGGCAGCAGTAGTGTCACACCACGATTCTGCTCTATACCAGGATCTACAGTACATCAAAACACATCTCTGGGGTATTCTATTAATAAGACTGCTCTGAACATTTATCACTTATCTGTACTGCTGTTTGTTGACCTGTTCTCAGTCAGTTTCAATGATGGCTACAGCTGTTAGTTTAGAAATTAATATTTTATGTAGAATATCACCATGAGACTTTTCAAAATCTAAGTCCTGGGACCAGAATCAGTACAAGCAATTTAATAAAAAAAGGCTTAACATTTTTATTGAATGGTGGAGAAATAAGCAATAGCTTAAAAGACATGTACAGTATTTATTAAACAGAACTACGGACAAGACAAAAACATAACTGATATTTACAATTGAAATGAGATCTTAGAGCCAAAATATATTGTATCTAGCCTTTCCAATTAGATCCTTTACAGTGATAACCTTAAACCTTATCTTCATAAGGATACGTAAACTAATTTTCTTAAAATATTTAGTTCTCCACACGTTAGTCTGCCCTCTTATAACTGATGCTAAATAGAATGCAACCTTTTACCCCTGAAAAAAAAACTTGAGTGGCAAACACTACGTGGTAGATTTCAGAAGGTAGTTTAAATAAATCCACAGCTCCACTCTCTCCCCTTAATTTAATCCAGTGTCCAATAACCTCATTTCATGAATGAGGTATCCATTTTTGAAGATGTGTCATAATAACTCAAGTCTGTTTTCTTGTTCTTCATTAATTTGGTTATGTTTTTCCTAAACGTACCATATAGTAGCACGAGCTTCCGGTAAATATCTGGAAATCACACTGCTATAAAATCTGATTTTCACTCGTCCGGGAGTGGATATTTGACTAGATATCCTTGAGCTTGTGGCATATTTGTATATGCTCTGTTTGAAACTGTTACTGCTGTTGCTTGTTAAAAGAAGTTTATTTGCTTAGTTAAGCGAGATTCTCTAAATAAACGTAGAGTGGGGATTCCATTTTGGGCTTACACAGCCTGACCAAATTTCCTTCTTAATTCAATTGGTAAAATAATGTCACACATTTCCACCTTATCTGCTGTATAGTGTGGCTGCTGGCACAAACAGGCTGTCATGCAATACCCAGATGAGTGTTTTGCAATTCAGTGATGGATGCAGTAGATCCCCTTACATGTGAAGCCTTTTGGAATGAAAAGAGCTATATAAATGCAAGCAATCATTCACATCACAGTCATATACTGATGCAGCAGCTTGTGTTCCTACATTTATCTTTATGAACATGTCTGTCATTTAGATACAAGTACTTAACTGTAGAGTCCTTACAGTTTAACTCCCTGCTCTCCATTCTATAGATTTACCTTCTTTGTAGATCCATTTATTTAAAATATGTTCATCACACTAAGCTTTTTCACAGCTTTCCAGGGTCCCAAAAAGCTGAAGGCTCCTTCAGTACACCATGACCTCAGACATGTACGAACAAGGTCTGTCATTGCTTATCCATTTGTGTGGTCCTGAAAACTTCCAATTTGATCTCGATTTTCAGTTTACTAGATTTCTGAATTAGTTACTCATGGAATGACTGCTGGTTAGTCCACTGTTGTTTTAAGACATTAGGACTCTAGTGACCATCTTACCTTTTCTTATTTACTAATTCTATCTACCATATTAATTTGAGAATGTTTGGTATCTCATGAATTGCATCACATTTGCATAAATGTGGTTGAGTTTTCTAACATGACAAACCTATGAACTGGTATGATAATACGGTATATTACGGAACATCCTCATACCCGAAGAAGGCTCTTCAGCCTAAAAATTGTTTCCTTTTTTCTCTTTTTAGCATGGAATAAACCTTTACTTGTTCCATTAAACAATACTGCTAATGAACAATACTGGATTAAAATGCATTTATGAAGGTACATTTAGGCTTACAATACACTATTAATAAACACTTAAGATGATTATATTGAGCTTTCTATCTAATTTGCACAATTATACAAGAACTGAGCCAAATGCTTTTACATGGAAAACTGGTATAAATTGGTACCCCCTGAGAAAATAACAGGCGGCTTACAAAGAACATTGTTTTATTTAACATATGCATTTACAAAAAGTGGCAAGTGAGATGAAGTAGCTAAATATCCAAAATATGATTATGTAGGATGTTTGTCAATTAGAGTACATCTTGTTTTATAATGGTTTATAACCCTACACCAGCTCTTTCTGGGTGTAGATCTCCAACAACTGTACAGCAAAGTGTTCACATGTGAGAAATACACCATAACTGAGAATAAAAACCTTTACGGAAACATCCAAGAGCAGTAGTCAGAAATCTAAACAACGAGCAGCTGCTGATAAGATCCCTGTTGAGGGTTCTGAGAAGTGTAATTTAAAAAAAGCAATGATTGGCTGACAGAAAAGATGTAAGAAATGTTCATAAGTTTCCGCAACGGTCACAGCCATCCTGGTCTCAGGAGGAGTTAGTAGAAGGTTTCACGCATTCAGACGGGTCAAATTTTTTGCCAGTGCTGCACATCTTTGCCAAGTTCTAAAAGAAAAAAAAAAGTTATTAGGTTAATTGCAATACCCTGACATACAAGTTTTATATTACGTATAGGAGAGGCAGAGTTAACTATAAAATTGCATTTTGTACATGTCAGGGGTGTGACTTTTAAACACAAGAACTGTTCGTGAGTTAATTACTGTTATATACAATGAGCCTACTGTAGTCTGCTCTTCTTGGACTAACACACAGCACGTTTTCCTGGGAACTGTGTCCTTGCTCTTACCCTGAAGACAGATGTATCTCCTAGACTAATTACATCTGTGAGAGACTCTCACAATGCGTGTCATTTTTAATAAAGTACTGCATCACTACGGAGTCCCTTTGAATCAACAGTTTACACAGAGATATCAATTACACCATTAGAACCATTATAAGCCAACAGTCAACAATACTATAGTCCTTTATGTCACTGATAAACTAATTTACACCTCCCATTGAGACGTCAGTATAAGATGAAAATGTCATTAAAACTTGCATTAATACTTACATTGGCAGCTCTTGAAATGCTGTTTGGTGAATTTAAAGCTGCAAGACTGCTGAAGATTTGTTTCAGTTCTTGACTGTTGAACTGAACTGTAGAAAATGAAGCAATGTTAATTTTGTGCATCGTTTCTAGTAATTAGATACACAAATAGCACAGCCAAACTCATAAAAAGAAATGCTTTCATCCATTACAGAAGGTCCAGATTTTGACTAAAATATAGATTTTTAACTCCAGCTTAAGACAAGTTTAACATTTAGAACTATGCACTTACAGGTTTGCTGAATGTATTAATTTCTACATATGGAACCTAAATGTTATATTCTATCTTCTTTTCCTGCAGGGAAATTGGTCTCTACATAAGTGCATTTCACCTACTTTTTTAGCTGTTACATTGCTATATTCGATCATTTAGACCTAAATGCAGAGCAGATCCAAACTGAGAAAACGTATAAAACCTCACATTTGACAAAGAGTGGTCTGTATCTACATGTAGAATGTTGTATTAACCACTACCAAATGTACATTTGGATCTTTTACTATATTTAGAAAATTTAACTCAATCTGTTTCTAAAAAAAAAAGAGGCAGATTTATGAAATGTGAATTTTTGTAATGGATCCTTTGCTACAATATATAAAGCAAATCCAAAGAAACTTCAAACAATACATTATAATGTATACACAAAACCAGCTAATTTAAAGATTTATGCTCTTATGTAGCAATATTATTTGTTCTTGCCCTTTACAATTGCCTGCATAAATAAGTCACCCTATTTAAGTTATATGACTTATAACTATAGTTTATAGTCTAATCAAGTGAATTTCATGCATTCAATTCACTTTTACAAATCCCAGGGTATTGAAAGCGTGTGATCTGTCCATTATTTGTTTCCATAATTGGCCTCCAGAGATTGTTTCAGTGCTCTAATCCAAAGCACCAGGCTCAAGCAATTTCTAGAATACAGTTTTTGAGATATTACGGAAGGGTGACCTATACCAAGGGATACAGTGGCTATCAAAAGTATTCACCCCCCCGGACGTTATATCTTACAGTGTTACAACAAGGAATCACAATATATTTATATGGGATTATTTGCCATTGATCGACAATAATTGACAATAATGTCAAAATAAAGTGAAAAAAAGTATATTTTCAGAAATATATTCTATAAATATAAAACAGAACATAAGTTATTGCATAAATACTTGTCACCTTTACTATGATACACTTAAATAGGCTCAGGTACAGCCAAGTGTCTTTAGAAGTCACAATTTGTTGAATAGAGCCCACCTGTTTCACATGAACTCAGGGTAAATATACACCTATCACTGGGAGGTCCCACAGTTGATTAGTACAACTCCCAACAAAAACTACTGTACATCATGAAGACAAAGGAACAGTCAAAGAAAAACTGGGATAGTTTTGGGATAGGATTATTGAAAAGCACCAAGCAGGGGAAGGATACAAGAAAATTTCCAAGGCAGTACATATCCCCCAAAGCACAGCAAAGACCACTATACCAAATGCAGAAAATAGGGTACAACTGTGAAACTGAAAAACGGGGTGTCCTCAAAAACTGAGTATCCAGGTGAGAAGAGCACTAGTCGGAGAGGCCACCAAGAGCCATGTGACGACTTTAAAGGAATTACAGTCTTTCATGGCTGAGATGGGATAAACTGGGCATATGACAAGTGCCTGGGTGCTACACAAATTTCAGCTTCATGGGAAAGTGACAAAAAACTCCCATCAAACCTTGATTACTTTGCCAGAAGGCATGAGGGAGAAACTGAGAAAATTCTATGGCCTAACAAGACCAAAGTAAATCTTCTTGACCTCAACGGTAAACCTATGTTTGGCGCAAGCATAGCAGCATCCCTACTGTGAAGCATGATGGTGGCAGTGTTACGTTATGGGGAAGCTTCGCTATATCAGGGCCTGGAAGAGTTGTGAAGACAGGAGGAGAGTACAGAGAAATCCTGCAGGAAAGCCTACTGCAGCCTGCAACAGACATGGAACTGGGAAGAAGCTTCATCATCCAGAAGCACAACGGCCCAAAACATACAGCCAAAGCCTGGACCTCAACCCAATCAAAAGTCATTGGCAGGAGTTGAAAATTACTGTTCATCAGTTCCCATCCAACCCGAGAGAGTTTCAGCAATTTTACAAACAAGAACAGACAAAAACTGCAATGTAAAAAGCCAGTAGAAACGTATTCAAGAAGACTTATGAGTGTCAGTTCTGTAAAACGTGCCTCTACCAAATATTGTCTCAAAGGGGTGAATAGTCAGTCATTTTCTATTTTATAATTAACTTAGGAGAATCTGTAGTATAATCTGTAGAGTGTTTTCTTTCAAATCAATAGCAAAAACTCCCAATTTAATACATTATGGTTCTATATTGTAACAATGCACAAAATTCCAAAGGGGCTAAATGCTTTTGATAGCCTGTGTATATTACTAATAATTAACATTACAAAACATCTGCAGTATTACTTTCTAGAACATTACTTGGTCCTGCACAGTCACAAGTAACTCACAGCACAGCAAGTGACTTGAAACATTAAGTATATTCATGGACAACTCAATGAAATGTGATGTTTTAAACCCATTAGCCCCCCAACTACAAATTCCACGATGTTTCAAACTGTAATAACAGCATTTAGCAATGGCTTTTAAGAACACATAAACAAAATGATTTCACCTATTTATACAACACCTGCCACTGTCCATTTTAGTTCTTAAATGTGCAAGAAGTTCTCTGAACCCCACCCATTTTGTAAACCAACATGCTGACCAGGCTCAGAAAATGGGTGACAAAAGGAATTTTATTAATCTCCTCCCACTATAACAAACTAAGCATGCATGTTATATGGGTCTCCCCCCCCCTTCAAGAAAACTGCAAACCAGCCTTTCTGATAAAGTGACTAACTTCAATAGCTGTATTACCTGGTTCGGGTGTGGGCTGTGGCTGCAGCTGGAGATATGGATGCGCAAGAAGTTCTGCGATGGAAATTCTCTCTTTTGGATTGCGTACCAAGCACCGCTATGAAACAGGAAATGTTTGTTTATTCTTGTTCAAAAATGTCATACTACATTTCACACCTTTGCTTAACTATTTGATATCCAGCTCATATTACCAGTGCATTTCACATGAAATGAAATCAGAATGAAAACAGAGAATGTATTGAATAACACCGGAATAATACATTTTAAATAAAAGTTACTGAAATAGGGACATCAATTTAAAAAAATAACATTCCGTCTCATAAGTTCCACAGAGTTCTACATTTAAGAGGTTTATATTTTCTCAAAAAATAACCAGAAAGGGATGGCTACATCTGAAAATAAAATTACAACTACAGAAACACTAATCTGCACTTCTGCTTAACATTATTGAACAAATTCAAACAAATGAAATGACTTTGTCTATGATTCAATTTGGGAGCTAAAGGACTGGACCAACTGCAGGAAACTTCATCACTAGCACTTTTTAACAGCACTTTTCCCACCAGTAGGCGGAGATGATTTTCCACTTCCAGATGATGAACTTTGCAGCAGAATAATTATTCATCTCAAATCTCTCTCCAATATGGATAAGTAGAGGTGATCACTTTACCCCCCCCCCTTAAACCAACAAGACACCCCATTTTTATAGCTCCCATGAACACGATGTAAAAAATGAGGCTGAACTGTTGCACATTGGGTATTTATGTTGTGTAGCTGGTAAGAAAAGGCAAATGAACTCGAGAACTAAAATGCATACCTTGAGGACATCCTGAAGGTCCTTTTCTGAAATTTCCGGAAACTCAATTTCATGAGACGGGTCAATTATGGCTTGCAGTTTTGCAATCTGGTGCGTAATGTGTTGAAATGGAGTCTTTCTATAGGTCATGCAATATAAAATGCATCCAAGTGACCAAACATCACTTTTAGGACTGATCTAAGAACGAACAAAAACAGTCATTAGTATAGCACATTCATAATGAATTACTGCTTGTGTCCAGAAACATTGTCATGTTGTGTTCCTCAGAAGTGGACTGCTGTTTCCGTTACTGTGACCCCTGTACCTCATGTGCTACACTCACTAATGCTTTCAATGACTAGCACTCTGTAATAATTAAGGGCAAAATCTGTTTGGTCAGGATCGCAACCTGCCTCCTGTAGCTTCCTCCTCCACACTGATACTCAAACAGCAGAAGGTCCTGGAGACATTCTCAATTTCAGATTATGTTAATATTGTACACCTTTTTCACAATGAGAACTAAAGCTGACTAACAATATTTAGACAGCACAGCATGAATTGCTTTTGAGACATTACACTTAATGTTGTGCATCTTTTTCATATTCTTCCGCCATTTTTCAAAAGCGAAGTTTTTGGTAACTGTCAAAAGTACAATACGCTGCGCATACTTTCACTTTATTGAAGCAATGCAGCTGCAAACATATCATTAGTGCCTTACCATAAACGTCTAAATCCTAGTATATGGCAGTGTAACTGGTGCTTAGTCCCTTAGTTTAAAAGCAATTTCAAGCAATATTACACACATGAGATGAAATTTTCCTTACAAGTCACTGCTAACATGTAAATGCAATTGAAAGTTAATCAAAACACTTTAGATTAGCCATATAAATTTGAATGTCATATGACAAACCTTTGAAGATTTGTCAGTAAATTCCTGGCTAGGAATTGTACCTTTAGATCGGTTTACACAGCTAAGGAACATAGTTGTATTATGAGCATTCCTTTTTAAAGGGAATTTAAAAAAAGAAATAGATTAATTAACAAGCTACTGCTTCATTGTAATCCACAAATGTTACATCTAATAGAAAATTTACAGATAACCTTTAGTTTGCAAATATACACTACACCCAAATCCCACTCTTTTTTTTTTTTGTTTGTTCACTGCACGTTCACCATGAGGATATTCATTGGAAAAAGTATCAAAAGGTACCTTTTTCATGACAGTCTGAGGCAGTGATTATGGATGAGGATGGAGTAAGTGTTATGTAACTTCACATAAATGTAATAAAAAAAATCACAAAATACAAAGAGGAAGATATTTGGCCCTAGCAGTAAGAATGTTACATATTGCAATAAGAATGGCATATGACAGGCATTTCTATATACCTGAAACAATTTTTCAATTTCAGAGGAGTTCTTCAATTCAGACATCATTTGAATCAGACCTCAAGGACTAGAGTTCCCTTAATTAAGCACATTACTTGTTTTATTCATCAATCATTTAATCTTCAGAAAGAGGTGTACCACAGTATAACAATCACCCCATTGAGGCTGTCTATAGTCAGAGACCTCTAGTAAACAGTCTTTAGAAAAACAGTAAATAAAATATATAGTGGCTACAGGGTGGATATGAATGTCTTCATCACTTCAATGAGCCTTTTTAAGTGACTATATCCTGGTTGTGTTAAGCCACTTACACAAAAGCTTTCAGGAAGACATTTATCAAGACCAAGAATCAATATAGGGAAGTCGGTGCAACAGACATCCAGTGCTTTTCGTCCCACTAATATCCTGCCAGAGAGAGGCACATTTATCCTCAAGTTTCCAATATCTGTAATGGGATCAAGAAAAGTGGTGCAGTGTAATTTACACAGATTGGAAATTGTGCCTGGAGGACTGATTCTCATGATGATTGATCTGGAGCACATCACTCAATATCATCCAATCACAAAACAATGGGGAAGAATAATTTCTAAAAATGAGATCGTAACCATTAAACAACACAAATAATCTGAGAGGCTTTTACCTTAGACCTTCCATCAAAGGAGGTGGTGTCCTTGATTGCCTCAGGGGGCATGTAGTTGAGGGTTCCAACCTATATCATGAAAGCATGCAGCATTATCATTAGCATATGCAATTTTAAAATGGCACAGATTCAATTCAAACTATTTCCCCAATGGGGCAATGTAAGCAGCAAGCATTACCAATTTAAGCACAAGACATACCAAATAAAACAAGATTACTAAGAAATAAATAGCATATAAACCAGAAAAGTATTAGGAAAGTAACCGTGTGCAATATTTAAGGAGGCATTAAAATACATGCACATTTGTAGAGTGGGCTCTATCCAATAGAGATGATAATACATGTCTAATACTGCAGTCTTACATCCACTCACCTGTGAATCCTTTACAATGCTGGTCACATCAGGCTGGATACGGTTGGCAATGCCAAAGTCAATGAGTTTGAGTGATGCATTCACAATTACAAAATTGGCAGGTTTCAAGTCACTGTGGATAATACCTGTTTTAAACATAAAAAGATATTTTGTCAAGTGGTGCAAAAATACTGTTACAGCTCTAGGACACTGAGAAGTCCCTTGAGCATAAACAATTGTAAAGTTTATCTTAGTATAATTTTTAAATATGTATTTGATTATGTTAAGTATAATTTCTCAGACATGATATTAGTTATTTGTAAGGTCCTCCAGGACCAGTAGTGGGAACACCCGTCAAACAAGACTAGCAAGACCTCAAGAAGATCTTTACCGAAGTTACTGATTCCTAATAAAAACATTACAGTACTATACTGTATGTGCTGCTACAAATCTATTCCACTCCAGCATACTTATTATACTAACTTGTTCTTACCATGTTTGTGGATTGTATGAACTGCTTCCAGCATGTTTCTCCAATAGAACTTTCTCTCCAGGGGATTTACGGATTTTCGGCTTCTCAGCCAAGTATTAAGGTCAAGGTTCCCACACTCCATTAACATGTAGATATAAGTGTTTGTGATTTCACTGAAATGATAAAAAAATGAATAAGGCACAAAACTCACAAAAAGCTCTACAGTTCTGACACCTAATGTCCAGTTTCAAAGTGATTAATCAAATAACTTTTTTCTAGAAAAAAATCACCAGCTTTGAATTCTTGCAGCCAATATCTGTTTCTGCTGTATAAGTTACTGCGGTCAAGAACTGTACAAAACTTAAGTCCTGAAACTTAAATTAAGAAGGTCTTGATTTTTTAGCTATTTAACAATGTTACATTAAATTTGAAAACTACAAGACAATATTAAACTTCCACCGCATTTCTTTATAACATGTTAATAAAATTACTTTTAAATTAAAAACAGCACACACATCCTAAAGAAAATCAACAAATTGTGAACATAAATTTTATCATTCTTTTCTACACTAGAGGCGTGTCGTGTTTTAAACAAGTAAAATCTGTCAAATGATCTGAAAATGCAATTGAAGAAATATATTGTATAGTAATTACAACAGTATAGGCAATTTCACTGATACAAATGAAAGCATTTTAAATGTTAACTACAGTCAATACATGCCATTCTTTTCACTTACTAGTCATAAAGCTTTATAATCTGGTCACTATATTGTTGCAGGTGATTAAGGTGCTCAATCTCATTTTTGTAACTTTCAATGGTTTGGCTGTCTGCTTCCTTGAGATTCACATATTTAACAGCGTACAGCTGCTTTTTGGTGTCCAGAACTTGGAACACCTGAAAATAAAACATTAAAAATCATGCACAGAAACTACACTTTCAAAGAAATATAGGTAACTACTATTCCAAAGCCTCCAGAGAAAGTACAAACTTTCATATCATATTTCCTTCCCTAAGAACTCTAATCAGATGCGTATAGATTTTAAGATATGCTTCTGTACTACAATTATGATGCTCACTTCTTTGAGCCCAGATATGCCTCCAATAATCTTAAGTGCTTTACTTTTTTCAGATATATAAAAGATGCACATAGATTATTACGATTTGTGATACCAATGATATATGAAATACAACAATGTAGACTCGTTCCATAAGTCACAATATTTTTCAAAATATTATTTTACAATAGCTTGTTAAAGTTGATTAAACATGCATTTAACAAAGTAGTTATAGTTAGTTATTCTTGGACAGTCTTAGTCCTGGTTGTCCAAATATCTATAGGCTTTTATTTCACCCATGCTGAAAATGCTTTAAGAAATTAAAAAAGCACAGCATTTCAAATAGCATGAGCAATAATAATAATGTGACAAATTATGATTATAAAATGTTGAACCCCAGCAACCGAGACCTACTTAAACAACACCTATAATTTAGCAGACCTAGAAGAAATTAGAAAGTAAAAGTAAACTGGGGGTTACCTTACTGGAACCACCAACTCCTATTTGCTTGAGAATGAAGTAGGCTTTGCCTTTGATTGTAACTGACTCATTGGAGAACGCAGGAACCTACAATTGGAAAAAGTATTACAATAGTAGGGACGCACGGATAAGGTCATATCCGTAACTCTATTAGCATTTACATAATTATATCTATTAATGGACATGCAAGTTACAATCTCTTTACCTGAGGAGGCTGTTGTGCATAGCTGACTTGGCTAAAAGGAGTGGAAGGTTGTTGCAGCTGGCCTGGATTCTGACATGACCCATAATTGTAAGGTGTAAAAGTTTGCCCCATTGCTGGATGGTCTGTCCTCAAAACTGGAGTAACACAGCTGTCACAAAAAAAGATTTTTTAGATCTTTATAATCATCAAATATTCCATTAAAATGATATAAACCTGCATCACTGCAAACATAATACATCTTATTTTTATGATTTGTATAGAATTCTAAAATTTGTTTTTGTGATTGATTTTGTTTTGTCAGGCAATTCCAGGTTAAAAGAATTACAATGTCCTATTTCAACATACAGTGCCATCCTAAAGTATTGGGACAAAGTCGAGATTTGTAATTTATATCATTTGTATTCGTCATTATCGGAATAATAAGCAAAATATATCTTATCCTTTTGGGCAACTCCAAGTATACATTTGACCATATGAAAAAACAAATATGCTGTTTAATCCAGTAATTTCAAGATAAAATAAATATTGGCAGAGTAAATATCAAAGTGCAAAAGCCCATACAGTAATACCCCAACATCCACAGGATGAATATTCGCGCAAAATTATTAGTGACCACTTTTTCCACATTTAAGGACCAAATTCAATCTATGTGTGGACTGTGCAGCAGGGGAAAAATTCGGGCACCCACTTCCGCAGCATTTTCATCATACGAAACACTTCGCCCAACCTGCACCAGTCTCTGTGGCCAAGGCACAGCTTGATTAACAAACAGTTTGGGTAGCAGTGCACCATGGGGAATGCTTCATTCAGTTTCCTTCAGGAAAGCATTAGATGTGTGTTGTGTGTAGACCTGTTATCATACTATGATACTATGACTTAAAGTGATGCTGTATGTGACTCAGTTTTGAAATAAAAGATTAAATATATACTCCATTGTCCCTTAAGTTATCACAGTCTCAGTTATCACGTATCTTGTGGAAAATTATAGCAAAGAAATAAAGAGAAATACACAAATCGCAAGACAAGGAGTGAGTACACTTAATTTAAGTTCCTCGCTGTTATTCCTATGCTGTAACTATAACTTTATTATAGCACAGTTGTGCTGCATTTCTAAAAGTAATAATGTAAAAAGCAAAGAAAATAAAAAAATGTACTCTAATACAGGGTAAGATATAACACTGGTCTAATCTGCATGTGCAATAACTTGCTTTAAAGGGAAAAAAATAGCTTTTTGAAGTTTGCAGCAATTATAATTAAAAATACTACCAATAATTACTGACTTTAATTATTCCTGATATAGCTTAGTTATAACAAACATAACTACAGATATGAACATTTTTCTCCATATGGTATCAAGTTTTGTATTTGCAAATTAAGGTACCTAACCCACAAATACCACAATTTTATTGTATTTGTTCCTTTGAGAAAATTTCTGCATGTAATCTGTTTTCCACTAAACTCATCAAACTCTTGGTATAATCCATGATATTTTTGATTGGCAATCATACCTCTGGTTTCTTTCTTTATTATGCACCCAAACTGTCCATTTTAGCACACAATTTCTGTGCTATGGTTCTTCATTGGGTTTTTCTTTCAGCTTCAAAGCTACATGATTCTCTTTAATAAAACGTTCTTTTATTTTCATTTTGACTTTCAATTATAGACCAGTCAAAGTGAGGTCGGTTGATAGGATGTTCACAAATCTTTAAGCAATTCCTAACGACCCAACAGTAAACATCTGACCAACCACCTGAGTAACCTGTAAACCCATTGCCCAAGTGGAACTACCTTCAAAATAAAAACATTCAACAATATCAATTGAATGGACCCAAATAGGTAGAGCTTAAGTAAATATTAAAATACAATTAATACAAACAATAGTTAAGAGTTCACTGTCCCAATACCTTTGGAGGATATTGCATACAATCCAACATATAAGAACATGAAATCAGATGCAAACTGACTTAAAAGGTCTGAGCACAAATTACACTATATACATGAGACAAATGTACCTTTTTATAATCTGATGTTCCAAACATACCTGTTTGTATTCAAGCCAGACTTTTTGTATTTTGGAGTCTCAAAGACCATTTCTGAAGACTGTCTGGATGGAGCTGGAATAGAGTTTTGAACTTGATGCTGAGCATGTTCCGCAGGTGACCGCTTGTCCTAAGGGGATTAATAACAATAGCATTATAACTCATGATGAATGAACAAATCCCCCCAAAAAACATGGCATTGAAGAACATTGCACTGACCTCAAGGAAGGCTTGTCTATTTATTTGTGTTGGCATTTTGAAGGCATGTGATGGAGGGTCTTTAGACCTAGGCTTGCTTTGCTCCAGACTTGAAGACATCTTTAGGTTTGTTGGTGCATCTTTTTGCTTTTTATTGTGTGATACAGAAGTCCGTGCTTGCAATGGAGTGCCTTTAAGAAGAGGGAAAAAAATGCAAATTACTTCTGATCAAAGTAACCATCTTAAGTCATTTTTTGCCTGTGGTTTGAACTGATTTGCCTGTGTTTTAAGATATACAGGCTATCCTAGAGAATACTTCAATGGTTTGGTATTAACTACAATATCTGCATTACTAACATAGACAGAAACCAATTTCCCCCCCCAAACAACCACATCCACATTACCACCATCCTCTCTCTACCATAACCCATCTCCAGTGCGGCACTGTCACTGATGACAGAAACTGTACGAAACATGTAGCACACCTTATGAGTAACTGTTTCTTTGTGTCTTTGTTACAAGGAATTGTATTTTGGTTAAATATGAAAAAATCTAAAGAGGTTTGTTAGAAATGATTTATAACCTACCTTCTGTTCCAGGAGTAACATTTCTGTCTACTTTGTTCAAAAGCGTCATTGTTGAATCAGAAACCCCGGGCAGCTCAGCACCGCTGTTCTCAGGACTGATGTTTGATGACTGAAGAAAAAGTAGAGATAAAATCTTGATTTCTTAATCTTGACAAAAATAGCATAGACCCTTAACTGCCCCTATGAAACAATGATGTACAGGTCCAGTCTAGACAGTCTTCAAATTTACATTCCAACTCTTATCTAGCTGATTTTTCAGAGAGGCCTGGTATTATAACGCCTTAATCAAAATGTAAAAAACAATTAACATTCTTAGACATTTTGAAAAGTAAAAACTAGAAATAAGTTAAAGGAAATATATCTATTGAATTTTGTGCACAAATTCTAGGAAAAAATAAAAAACTAAGCTCACTAATGAGCTTATGAACTTTACAAAGACATAAACTTTACAAAAAAAATAATTCATTGAATTATTCTACTTATGGACATTTTTCACAGTTCAGCAGAGATATTGAACAATTTTTAGTTAATAATCTAAAATAATTTTGACATCTGACTCTTATAAATGGAGACACTTTCAACATTTACCAAAGTAAGAACTTATATTAATAAAAAAAAATCAATGTACCTTTAGGTTTAAGAGACTGTAGGAGTCTCCATCACCACCATTCTTACTTGATTTGGACAATGAGGGCACAAACATTTGATTTGTTCTTGTTCCTGACGTTTGCCTAAAAAGCAAAACTGAAATTTAACACAATAAAGTAGCATCTCAATGAGTCCTGATAAATTCTTTTGAGAAACAACAGTGATAAACCCTTAAAGGTAACATTCTAAAATCTTTTTACTACAAACCAACAATACGGGACATAAAATATATTTTTTACTCTACCGTTTCAGATGACTGCAGGAAAGGTCACTCTTTTTGACAGCAATATCAAAATCTGGATTTGTTAGTGGCTGCATGGGAACTCTTCCTACCTGTAAGGCATAAGAATTACAAGACATTAAACAAAACATTTCCACTGCGTCTCCCATTTTGTATATGAACATCTTTCACAACATAATTCATACATTTAAATGTTTATAATTTTCAAGAAATGAGCACTGAAGCTTTGAAAATTTCATAAAAAACAAAAGTGTCATACCACAGACTTTTTCAAGTGTGCACTAGATTTCCATCCGCAAGTGCCCTGTTCTTCTTGGGACCCAAGCTTCAGATCCATACTGGAAAAAAAAAAAGGTACATTATACTCCGGTTCTTTTAAAGACAACACTTACGTTCCAATCAGAATGGATGTTTATTAGGTCTTTCAGGCTAATAATGACCTACCCTTGAGAAAATAATGAACCACTCAGCTGTAGATCTCCTGTCCCTTCACTGCTTCTGCTGCTTTTTGGGAACTCCAGACTTCTTTTTACAGAATCTTGTGCATCATATGTTGACACTGTACGAAGGAAAATCAGTATTTGTACAAAAGAGAATGTCAAGGCTTTAACATCTTTCAAATAGTCATATCCACAACTAATTATACTATTCCTTGACACAATATCAAAGGGAAAACAATTTTATGAGATGAAAGCACTCAAGCAATAAAATGTTTTCTAGAGGAATAAAACTAAAACAAATCCATTGCAACTTGTACCAAATGCACAGGGAAAAAATTAAATGCTGATGAAAATTAGTTGCATGATTATATACATGCAATAGAAATGCTAAGTGGTGATTTTCCAAACAGAAGGACATTAATAGATCAACCTATCAGGTTCTCTTTGTCTTCAGGGGACACCAATGTCTGTTTCCCAGATCTTAAATTCCGCAGTGCCATCTCCAAAAGTTCTGCAGGTCTAGCGTTTAATTCCAATGCCTTCTGTAGTATTGAAGTACTTTTCTTCACATTGCCTGGAAAAATAAAAAGGTATTTTTACAATTAAAAATGTTTAAGCATCTAAAACAATAAAGTAAATGATAAATGCCTCAAAATAACATTTGAAATAATTCATAAGTACATTAAATAATTATAAGTATTTCTTGTAAGGATGTCATGTTTTTATCCTGGTATAGATAGATAATACTTTATTAATCCCGTAGGGAAATTGATGCGTTACAGCAGTCCAGCCCAAGACAAGCAAAAACAGACATCAGAATAGTTATAAAACAAAAGACAACAAAATAAATAAAAATAAATACATAAAAAATAAATACATAGGTGTGTGCAAAATGTGATGATCATAGTCACTGTAAAAACAAAATATGTGCAAAATGTGTTTAGGTTTATACAGAATGTATGTATGTTTGCATAGCTAAAAAGTTCTGAAAGTTGGTTTATCCATTGTCTAGCTTTAATTCCAAAAAAAGCAGACAAGAAACATTCCAGGATACTTATGTCTGTACAAATTGTCTAGTTGAACACATTTGTCATATATGATGTTTGCAGCGGAGAAAAAACAGAATTATATGTGTAGTAAGCCAGAAGAGCGTGCTTTTCTGTGTTTTTAGGGAACTTAGGTTTCCTGGGTAAAAGATACCTCAATTAGAAACATCTTTCCTGCTTAGGGTGCATTTTTATGGATAGGGATATAGGCTCACATTTACTTTGTGGCATCCGGGGAACAAGGAGAAGAGAGAGAGAGAGATTTAACTGCAGCTTGCATTGTATTAAGTTAGATGGCAGCTCATCTCTTGTGTGGCCTCTGTAGACATTGAGAGTTTAATGCTTAGTAGCAGTCTGGGGTTTTCTAGGTGACCAGAATGTTAGGCCTCTGAAACACCTTGTTTGTAAATTCTGTACATAAAGTAACTTGTGTGTTGTATGTTGTGTGTAGTGTAGTTTATGTCTTGTCATTGCAATAAATATTTGTAAACCAAGTGTGCCTGGATTATTACTCCTCTCAACAGAGCTGTGCCAGAGAACAAAGAATTAATATGCCTCTAAGTATATCAGCTGCTCGGGTATATTGCTAGAAAAGACAAGTTGGGGGATTATGATTAATTATTTCACTTATTGACTAAACCGTTCAGTCAATTCCTGATTCTCACCAGTTTCATAACCCCCCATTTGTAACAGTATTAAACTATCACAAGCTCTCGACAAATGTATGATGTTACAAAAATGATTAAGATAAAAGTAGTTTAACATTAGTAAAAATAAAACAATTACTTTGACATGAACTTTAAGTCTGATTTCCTATATAGTTGCATTTACAGTTCAGTCAGAAACAGTACAAACAGTTAATTAGCCATGCTGTCTGCTAAAATCAGTTCTTCTATCAGCCGGCATTTCAACAGGCTACTTGATTTTTTTCAATGTCTGCTTACTATGACTTTCACCAATACACAGTCCTGAACAAACTAGCACACAACCCCTAACTGAAGTGCATAGGTTCAGTTCTTACTCAAGCGAATAAGTAAGCACACTCCTCTTAAGCATTGGGATTACCTTGAGAAAGTTCAAACTGAGCATGAGCAATGTGCACAAAAGCAAAACCCTTGGCGTTCAGCCGAGCTATGTTGTAGCAATCATGTGCTTCATCGGGGTCTTCAATGCTGCAACAAAAACAATATTAACCTCTGAATTATCAATGAAATCTGCATTTGGCAGTTTAAAATACTGTACTGCTACATGTCAACTATTAGTTTTTTGCTTTCATAATAAAAATAATCAAATAATTATTGAACAAAAAATGAATAATTATTCATGATTTTATATATTTTTCTGGTTCTAGAACATACCTAATGGTTTTAAAGACTCAGCTCTCTGGCAACATTTATTGTCTGTCCTTGAGCGAAAGAATGAGACAAACAGTATGCTACTGTAAACAGAGAAGCAAGGATTTTGCAAAACCCCTCAATATTTTTTATAAAATACACAAAACTCTTAAATGTTTGGGGGGGAATCATGAAATTTCTATTTTCACGTTCTTACTGTATATATTCAATCTTTTGACATGCAGGTCTCCAGAGCCATTCATCATTTAATATAGAAAGATGGAAAAGCATCTCATCTATCACTGATGAAGCCACAAACTGCCAATGAGCCTAGCATTCTGCTACATTCCTCTGTGGCTGGCGCAGTGAGGTGGCTCTGTGGCTAAGGATCTGCCCCTGTGGCTGGAAGGTTGCCGGTTTGTATCCCGTGGCCGGCAGAGGAACCTACTCCGTTGGGCCCCTGATCAAGGCCCTTAACCCCAACTGCTCCAGGGGTGCCGTATAAACAGCTGACCTTGCGCTCTGACCCAAGCTTCTCTCTCCCTGTCTGTGTGTCTCCAAAATGCACTGAGCATTCATCTAGCCTTTAAAAACGGTGAACTACTCAGATATGGAGAGGCAGCAATGAAGGAGTAATGGATGTTTTTCACTGATACCACTGCAAAGCACACACACGAATCTGTGATATTAACCCATATACTTACGCTTTCAATTCTGCAAACTTGACCAGCATCATTGCATAGCTTTCATTGCGACAGTTCTTTTCTACTGGTAGACAAGAAAACACATGACCATAACAGTCAACGAGCTTCTTTAGAAGACATGGATCTGTATGAGGGTTGCCTCTCTTCTCTATGTTTTTTAAATGGGCCAAGCATGATTCGGGTGAGCTGGAACTTAAAATCTGTTTTAAGCTGTCGGTATCATCTAAGGAAGAAAACAAAAGATAAAAGTATTAAGTGACAAAGAAAAATAAAGAATAAAAATGAATTCATTAACACTTCTATAAAATCAGATTGAGAAAAAACAGCTTACTTTTTATTAACAACTCTGAGGGTAACTCCAATAATAATAAACTACCATGCATCTGCTTTGCTTTTAAACAGAACAAGCTTAATTTGACTATTACTGAGCATTTTTGCAGTCATTGAGAAATGTTTATAATCTGTACGGAAATGCACAAAATATTAAACAAATACATACTATAGTGCAACAATGTAATTACCTTCATCAAAGAGCTTTGATTTAATATTCTTCAGTCTTGCAGAAAGCAAAGCAAGTTGCTTTTGTGTATGCTGTTCATCATCCATGGCTGTAAGTAAAAATAAAATCTGGAATGCTTAGTTACTGTAATAATAACGAACAAAAGCAAAAGAAACTTATCGCGCATAGCTAGTATTATCACATCTTTAGAAATGCAAAATAATTTACAATCTACGTTTACTGTAAACCTTGTTTCAGTACAGGTGTAGAAATAGATGCTGAGCAGATATTTATAAAATTCAGATGTTAGGGTGTCCGAAATAGATCAACAGTAGTGCAGCAAAAGAACATTGGAAAATCAAGGCAGTCGTCTATGCCGCTTAAGTGCGATGAGGACTGGAGCAATGTAAAACTCCAGAGAAGCTTAAAAAAAATAAACACCTCCACGTTACTGTTAAAATTATCCGTGCGGAGTTGTTTGTATTTACACACTAGCACCGAGTATTCACTACCCCACAATTGTAAACGACACAGTACGGTATATGCTGTGAGGAACTGTAAGACAACACAACTGTAGGGGTCCTCCAAAAGAATGGCCACTTCTAGCTAAAGTCTCCATGGTATCAGTGCAAAATATCACCCAAGTTCACAGAAGTCACAACACAATCGGGTTAATAGGTCACCTATCATGAATAGTCTCCCGTCTGCCACAGAATAGTCACGCCCATTGTAATCCAACATGTGACATATAAATGAGAGAATGAATTTATCTCTACATATAATCCGATTTAGGTGTAAATAGGTCTTATTGGCTGAGCTCAAGCGAGGAGCGCTAAACTGTACATATTGTGTGTAAACACCTTCTACTTGATTTAACTCGTTTAACCACTCACTCTACTTGCAAAACATTTAATAACACAGGCAGTACAGTTCTCTTCGTGAAACCTGCGTTCTCACTGCAAATTTTGTACTTAAATCCAAAATATTTTAACTGTCATTTAATTTAATCTACACGCTATCTTTGTAAATAGACAAATAATTTATTTTTTTCCCAAAGAATTTATGATGAGGCTCAAACTGGACTCCGATCACCCGTTCACAACCATACGAGTGTGTGTTTAACCACGGAAAGTATGTGTGAAATAAACCGTCAATTTTGTTTCTATAATTAAACCACTGAATTTTAGCGTCTGCATCACGCTTATTAGAAAGGTTTTATCGTTTGAAAGCAGTGTTTTCAGACCGGGGGGGATACCCAGTTCTTGTATAAACAAGTCATATGTCAGGAATGTGTGGGTGACCAACCTCCAAAACAGGAGATTTTTTCATTAAACCGCTTCCGCAATTTTATGAACTTTTATAATTTACGTAAAATTTCATTTTTTATAAACGTCTCAGATGCGTGGTGATACTGTCACACAGTTTTAGAATGATAAAAACATATAATATATCCAGGTTTAGTGTATTATAATCACTATCGAGCGTTAAGTCTTACTTAAAAACAAAAGTGCACTTACTGGGATTCAAATCTCCAAGAAAACCTAGACATATATAAATGATCGCTATTTATAGAAAAAGGCGTGTCTACAAGACCATTCAACCGAGTTTGCCGTTATTGTTTTATTTCGCCGTTAGGAATGCTTACGTCCTCGTCAAAGAAACATATCAATATTGGATTTCATAAACTACACATTCCCACGCCTCACCTTAAAGAGGTGAAAAAAATATATAATCAACAAAATACGGCAAAACGCAACACAAAGTGAATGCACTTTGCCCAACCCTTATGCAGCCATTCAAAAAAACAGAACTGCAATCAAAAAATCTGCAATTTCCATCTCCGCAACCTCCTCAAAACACTGTGCTCCAGAAATACCTCTTGAGGCGATCAATCGGCAGACTTCCTACATTAAATGATATAAATTTGATGGTATATTTCACACATACTTACTGCTCTTGAACATATCTGCAAGATTATCTCCACATGAAGCTGAAACAGCCTTGTTGCCACTGTTTTCCTCCCCAGAACATTCAAATTTCGCCATTTCCGTTCAGCACGCCCGCCCATTGGTCGGTTTGTATCGCTGCGTCATCACAGAGAGGCTGCGCTGTCGCTGTCCTACAGCTTCCGTCTTGGATTTATTGTTACTCTGCCGCCGCCGGAAACTCTTATTTTGAGAAAAGCAGCTTACATAATTTTGTTCTGTGAGATTTAATCTCCCTCTTACCTACGTACATGGAACAAATTCCCAAAATACGAATACTGAAAGCTCTTAAATCTAATGTACGGATTTTACTAATTCCAAAGCACGAATTTCCACTATTGCTGTAATTAATAATGGAACAAAACTTTTAAGGATAAAGACAAAATAGATAATATTAGTCACAAGGGCCGAATTAGTAACAACAGTTAAAGCTGCCAAATGATGATTTATGGATCAGAAGTAAAGTATATTGCTACAAAATGTGTTTTAAAAGCCTTGTTGTTTCAGGCGTCAAAACATATTTAAATGCTGTAACTATGCAACTATTTGTAACTTATAATAAAAAATAAAAGGTTAAATAAAAAATACGAAATCGATGTGACTTTTTGTCCAGGGCATTGAGCTCCCAGGGGTGTTTAACAGTAGCCAATAACCTTATAGCCTTATCTCAGAAGCTAGATAAGACCAAATGTTGGTGCACCACAGGTGGCACTATTCCCCTTGTACCAGAATATTGATGTGTTGTATAGTGGAGTTGCTGCTAGGTAGGTAAGCACTGTACTGTACTACAGTGTAGGGATGAAGTCAGGTTCCTTCCATATATAAACCATCCATTTCTAACTGCTCTATCCAATACAGGGTCACGGGGACAAGCAACAGGTGCAAGCCAGGACACTCCCTAGATGGGAAGCTAATCCATTGCAGGGCACACACAGACACATTTACATTCACACTCACACCAGGGCCAGTTTTTCCAGAAGCCAATTAACCTACCAGCATGTCATTGGACTTTGAGAGGAAACCGGAGCACCTGGAGGAAACCCACTTGAATATGGGGAGAACATACAGTACAAACTGGAATCGAAAAGCCTAGAACTGAACCCCAGCAATAACCACTGCGCCACCGTGTCAATATTGTGATCCTTTGGAAATGAAAGATATGACAGTACAGAAATACCAGGGATAGTTATTTTTGCTTTCGTGGAAAAGAAAGCGCTATGCAAACATACTCCTTTTTCATGTTTTTCTGGTGACTTGCTGTGTTATTGACATACACTGTTAACTCACACCTCTCTGCACCCATTCTGACTTCACACCTCTTGATTGGCCTCTCTTTCTGTCCCCTGCTCCCGCCTCTCACTCCTCCTCCCTCTCAACCTTTGTTCTCCCGCTACTTTACCTTTGCCTACTGCCCTGTCTCTCTCACACCTGAAGAAGGCTCCACGGCCGAAATGTTGTGTTCTCTTTCTTCTTTTTTTCAGCATGGAATAAACCTTTTACTTATACACTGTAAATGGCTGGTATACAAAGAGGTTTTGGATCCTTTGCATTCAAGCTTGCCGGGATGGGCTCCAGCTCCACTATGACCCGGAACTGGAAGAAGCAGCTAGGAAATGGATGGAAGGATATTTTGGAGATTCTTGGAACTGGTTTTTATGATGCCCAGAGGCCCTAACTGTGACACTTTGAACTAAGATGAGATGAACTTGCAAAATAAATCAGACTCACAACATAAATAGAAAAAGTGGAAAGAAACATTCTGTGTGCATTAGGAATACCTTTCTAGACATTATAACACTTTGCATTTCTGAAATCTTGCAAGTCGATCACTTTGTTAAAGGGTGCTTGTTAATGTTTGGCTGGTTGTTAATGTTTGATTTCTATGACACCATCAGCCTGGTGTAGATCTTGATCATCAGGTGTTGGATGTGGCTGAGTTCAGAGCCAGCCTCTCCTTCTTCAAGATGACATCTGCACAGCTCTTTGGGGCTGTGTGGGCTGCCGGTAGGGTGTACCAGTCCTCTATGTGTGCTGACAGGGGGGCAGGTGGTTCATATCCTGTGTTCCCCGGCATACTGTTGCTCAGTTCCCTAGTTCTCCGTTTGCTGGACTCTATGCAGATCTGAGTATTTGATGTTTCGGGCCAAAATGCGCACTCCCTCCCTGTTGAGATGCACATTGTAACACTAGTGGCCCGTCTTTGCAAGTGGCTCATCAAGTGCACAATGTAGAGGCTAGCGCAGCTGTGGCTGATCCTGCTATTGGCATCCTGGAAGATTTTCAGTCAGATAGTTTGACAGGATAGATAAGGATAGATAAGGACAGGATAGATAAGACCAAATGACTTATGTCGTATGACAGGAACAGGGTGCAGAAGGGGATTCTGGCCTCTCTTTGATGAGTGTGCAGGTCATTGCTGGCCATAAGGGTCAGGGAACGTTTGGGGTTGTTGAGGGTCGGTGTCGTCCGCTTGGTTATGGTGCACTAAGTGTTAGGAGAGCAGATCTTGAGCATGTAATGTTTCTTGCAATAGATCGGCTTTCTCAGGTATTTTTAATTCGAGTCAGTGAGGATGACAAAATCAGCTGGTGCTCTGAACTACTATATCTGTTGTAGTCTGCAGCTAAACAGTGCTCAGCAAAAATAAGAGCTTTGTCAAAATAAATTAAACCATTACAGGATAAACAATGGTTTAAGTGATCATTATGTACAGGCAAAGCAAATGCCTTTGCTGATTAAAGCCAAAGTGAGTTATTTACATAAGGTGTGAATGAAATCAGACCAACATATTTTGGTCTACAGTATGTCAATCCATCCATTTTCAGTAACAGTTTTACAGCTTCAGTACTGCTGGTCAGGAAAGACTCTGACGATGCCAACTCACACATCTTCTGATACCACTCGGAAAGTGTCCTTGTTGCCCCTTCCTGAGTTCCGCTGCTTCCCAGCATGCTCTCTGCAGCTCCCTGGGTCAAGCACCATACAATGAATTCTCTCCAGCAGTTCTTCGCTTCTGCTCTGTCAATGCTATTGCTCCTCTGCTTTCACGACTCCTGCTTGTAGAGCGCTCTGCTACCTAGGCTGTGGCTTAGAGACCTTTGGACGCAGAATGTGAGGATGCCTGAACTCATCGGCTCCTGAAAGCCGCTCCTACTCCTTGATATCCTCCACCTGCAGACAGCATTGTGCTAGGAAAGAAAGCTGAAATGTAAACAGGAAAACCCAAAGGTGTTCCTCTGTCAGTTCACAGCAATTAATCCCTTGTGTTCACACCATTGTTTGCTATTTGTCCTCTCAACAAAGAGATGATGAATAAAAATGACGCCGACCATTTCAATTCATTGTGTGTGCATCCAAATCTGACACTTTATTTTGTTCTCTTCAGCCCACCTCTATTGTCACATGAATTACCTCACAGGTTAATTCTTGCTGGCAGGAATTATTCTTAACAGCAAGGTAATAATAGCGGAGTAATGTAGTAATGAAGCAGAGTAATGTAAGATCATTCTAAATGACACGCAACTAACATCTCCATTGCGTTTAAATCTGTAGGCTCTCATGTTTCAGTCGTTTCATTCCTGTTCTGAACACACACTTGCTGATGAAATGTTTATATCTTTAAAGACAGCTTGAGTGGCAGGGTGGAGCAGTGATTAATTAGAATTGCTGCCTTGCTGTTCACCCTGTCTCCATGTGGGTTTCACCCCACAGAGACATACTGGTAGGTTAATTGGCGTATTAGAAAATAGAAAACTGGTCATGGTGTGAGTGTATGTGTGTCCGTCAGCCCTGTGATGGACTGGTGTCCTGTCCAGGGTGTACCCTGCCTTGCGCCCTGTGCTTGCCAGGACAGGCTCCAGCTCACTGACACTGAATTGGATGAAGGAGTTAGAAAATGGATGGATGGATGGATGGATAAAAATAGCTTGTGCCTTTCTTGATCATCAACAGTGCACTGTTTCGTCACCTAATCTGTCACTTTTAAATTTGTAATTTTAGAAATTAAATCCATAACATCTTAAAGAAAACAGATGAGAAACGACACCTTAATTTTAAAAAGCGAAAACAAATTATCTTAAGTAGTGTAGAAGTGAGTTTCCTAGAGCGTTGGCAAACCGCACTAAGTTTTGTTTTAACATATTTGAGCATAATTATATTTCTCATTCGGGACAGAGATTTAAGGCTACTTAATTGAATCGCTTCATTTTCCCAGTATATTAGCTGCAGACCCTGGTTCGATGCTCTATTCTTACTTTGATCTGGACACAATACGTTCCCTTCTATATGACACTTTTTAAAGGTCCGTAAAATATGAGCTACCAGCCACTAGGGACCTACACAGCCCTTGCAGTGTCCACGGACAGCAGTGTAAGTGTGAGTGTGAGTGTAGCGATCGGTGTGGATCCTTGGACCACGGCAGCCGTCTCCGGAGTCAGCTACTGTTACCCGCATGCGCAGTGCTCCTCGTCTGCTCCGGTATCCAGGCGCTTGGCACGGGAGCAGCTGTAGTGCATTTGCAAATCCTCCATGTAGGATCTCAATATAGATTTTTTTCTTTTTTTTTTGGCCAAACGCATGGCTTATATATACAAGGAAATAAAATAATATATTTTTTGACGGTTTTGCAATAAGAAAAGGTTTTAATTATTTTGTTCCCTGACCTTGAATGTCATTAGGAGGATCTTAATTCATTAATAAGGTAAGAAATGCAAGCTTTATCACAGCGGACAGGATTTCACCTTTGCCGTGAAAACGAGTATGGGTTGCATTGTTATTTAAATGCTGAAGTTGGAGATAGGTGTGTTAATATGATGATTCGATTGTTTTTTTTGCATGGTATAAATTGCATGGGGAAATTTCTTCTGTAAAGAATCAATAAACTATATGTGCTATTTGCCTCCGATAACAGCCATAACCATAGTGCATGTTAGACTACTTTACTCTGAATGGAGAGTTGATGGACGATTATTTGCCTTGTTATTTCGTCATGGCGTTATACATCGCAGCCTCACTGTATGCACCGTTAAATTATTTTTAATGGCTGGTGTTATGTAACGTTGATGAAAATAGATTCCCGAAAATATCTAACGTTAATAATACAGGTTCCATGTAACAATCGCTGTCGAAATGTTAGTCAAATCTCATTTATAACAGCGGTACGTTTCATGTACAGTGCGGTATTGCTTGTACTGTAGCTGCGTATGTATCACGAAGGGTCCATTTCATTAACACTGTAAACGCAAAAAGTACCTTTTCACTGGTTCTTAATGTGTGCCCAGTGGGGTGACGAAATTAGATCACTATTACCAATATACAGTACCTTTCATCATTCTAAAGAATGACTTAACAAAAGCCTGGCTAGCGTTTGTAATTGTATTTACTCGCAATTGGAATTAAGCCTCTTGACCAGAGTCGAGAAAAACCTGCTGACACATTCAGACTCGCTTTAATGCCTCTCAAATGCAACGCTACTGTATTTCGCCCGCGTGAGCGATTGTTTTTAAAACTAATAGAAATCATTCTTGTGTATGATAATGAAAAAAAAAATCTGACACATGTTTTACAAAGAATAGTGCAGTCCATTAAATTGGTATGCACAATAAGCAAGTGAGTATGTAACCGCCTTTGTTAGGGTTGACACAAAATGAAACGCCAGAATCCTAAATAACTGTAGTACTGCAGTCTTATATTAAGTCTTGTATACATTTATATTTTAACTATATTTCAAGTGAGAATATGGGAGTTAAATGAATTTGAATGAAAGCAAATACATATATCTACAGACATTTAAAAGGAAGTATGGGTATTACATGCAAGACTTACTGCAAGTGTTAGGGTTTAGCTTGTTTTTTATAGTATTACATTAATAAAACAAATGATGTTGCAAAAGACGGACAGACCAACGTTATGTATTGTAATGCATTGAGAAGCATTGTAGGCTATTTTCACAACATACAACTAGAGTAGCTAGTATCTAAAAGAAAATGTGAAACTGGGTAATTCGTTCCTGACTAGTTTTCTTCTAGGCCCAAAGCGTTTGCCTGTAAAAGCACTTTACAGGTTCAAACCCTAGCATTTGACAGTAGACTTCGTAAAGGAGCATATAAAGAGTAACTATAAAAATGTTTTCTATATTGCTCTAGAGGTGTCTGCTAAATAAATGATACAAAAAGACATTGATAGATCTTAGCTGTGTCCTGCAGTCACCCCTACTGTATATACATTCATTTTCATGAACTGAAAGGTCAGTATGGTTAAATGTTACAGTAAGCAATGAGTCCTGCCTGGCGGAGGCCCCTGGTCACATTGTGGCACAGTATGTGCTGTACAAGTGGGAAACGGCTCATTCAGATATGGGCTGTGACTCCAGCAGATCATAGCTGTGCACTCCAGCTATTCCAGGGACTGTGTGTTACTGCCCAGGTACCTCCAAGGGTCTGTGGGCAGACGTTGTCAGGGTAATCATTAGGCTGTTCACACCAGTGACCCCTGTCATTGGTCTGGCATACCCTGCATCTGGTTTATTAGTTTCTGTTGTGTGCAGTCAGAGTTTATAGTGTGATAGCAAGTGTTGTCTTTCTTTCCTGGACTGGTGTCTGCTGATCAAAGGAGATGCTAATGAGCACCATATACTGGGATATTAAAGGAAGAATAACTTCAAAATAAGATGCTTAACTGTTATGTAGACTTTTAAATAAATATTGAGCTATCTAATTCTGAATTAATCTAACCTAGGATAAAGGACAGATTACCATTCACTGTTTAGAAGCATACTGTATGTTGGACCATCATTTTGTAAAAAATTATTGATCTAAGTATTTCGCTTTTGTATTTTAAAACATTTTGTCAAATTTTCTACATTTGTTCATAGGTAGGTATTGTAGGCATATTCTGATAATGCATTGCTGTATTTAACACTATAATCAATAAAATACCACCACATTTACCGTGGACTAGTTTGTATATATTTCTGTGTGAATATTATATTAAATGATTGATTTCTGCCTTTTAGGTTGTAGTTGGACTATCGTCTGAAAGAATGGAGATGGTAACGCATTTCATAAATGACACCATAGAATTCTACAAATGGGGCTTGACCATAGCAGGTAATTGTTTTTTTTTTCTTTTGTCTTACTGATGAGGCAGTGTATCTGGGCTCACTTGGTGAGTCTGTTTCGGTAACGGTAAAGGCCAGATGGTAACTGCAGTCTGGCCTTTAGCAAAGCACTGTTTCCGGATGGCTTGATTGGCTCAGGCCTGGGAGTTTGCCTGAAAGACAGGGAGCGAATCCCAATGGGAAAAGAGCTACATGCTTATCTTATTGTAGCACACTCGCCGCTGCCGCCTCAGGTCAGCCCCCCACCTTTGGGGACTCGAACCCAGGCCTCCGGCGTCAGTCAACAGGGCTGAGCTAAAGGGAGATCTCCCCCCAGCCCGGCGGCTGAGGTCCCTGCTATTCACAGGGAAGGGCGGTGACGTCACTACGCTGGCAAGCCGGCTCGCACAACCTGTAATGTCGGCGGTATGTGTTACTTTATCTTATCTTACATGCACCCCAGGGGTACCAAGGCCTGGATAATTGAGATGGGGAAAAGTGTAAAAAGGATTGTTCAGTGTGCCTGTTATAGTTACTCAGCCCTCATAGGACTTCCAGTAGCATTGAAGTCTCACTCTCAGGAGGCTGGGCCTGGCCTTTTGGCAAAGAGGATTTCATCACGTTAGGAGAAGGTACTGTGTGTTTAGCGGCGGAGAGAAAGGAATCCATTTTTTGCAGGGGACAAACAGCACGTCACGTGCACTTTATAGAAGAATACATGTGGTGATGTCATAAATACCTGTTATGTGCAGCATTTGATACACGTGATATCATTGGTATCATTTTTTACCTCTGATACATAAGTTAATTCAATTTTTTACTATGTTTATAATATTGAAAATAATCACAAAGGTTATTCAGAATAATTCTTTTCTTTAACTGGAGTAAGTCTTTGTCTGATGGTTAAATTGTAATAGATAAGGTGGAAATTATCAGTTTACCTGGAAAGATTAAAGTATTGTGCAGTATGGAAATATTGCCGTTACTAAGAAATGGGTAGACCTGAAAACATGTTTCAGGCATACAGTTCGTCTGCTCTGCACCCTCTGTTCACGCCTGTCGAGCTCGGCTTTGTTCCGTTTCCTGGCATTGAGGATCAGTCTCACTGGGAGGACATACTGTACAGAAAGCTTGCTATCGTTTTAAAAAGTTTCAACCCCTTATTTTCATATAATTTATATATAAATATTTTCCCCTTGTTTGTTCAATGTTATTATGAATCTGAAATTCTAATTACCAAATAAATGTAATTCTGGATAAATGAGCAAGTAATAGGTTTATTCCATGCTGAAAAAAAGAAGAGAGAAAACACAACGTTTCGGCTCCACGGCCTACGCATGCTGACCCAGCTACCCACCTGAACTATTCCGGATAAATGCTACACTTCAGTTACTACACTATTTATATAATAGTGCTATACTGTATACTGTATGCTTATGGCCTAAATTTGCCAAAAGAGTTCAAGTACAATTGCAGTTCTTTCTGCCATTACTTCAGTAGTTGTTTAGGAATATTAACAGGGTAGTGTTTAGTTACGCAGTCTTTAACATTCAGTATATTAATTATGTGGTTATATACAGTATGTACAGTTTATTTTTCTAGCTTTATTATTCATTTCTTATTGTATTTGCAAATGTTTAGTACAATGATACCAAGTCTGTGTTTTTTAATTATTTTACAGCTTTAGGCCTACTGTATATTTTAGCAGTAAATTATCAATCTGACACTTTATGAATAGCACACTACACAGCAGACTGCTGTATCGCCATATGTTGTACTAAGCATAATCATGATTTTGCATTGTTTTGAAAATGCAGATTTGCATGTGTTTGATTCAGAATAGTAAGTTGAAGGTCCTAATTAGCTGAGAATCCTCTACATTGATGTTTCTACCCTAAATCCTATTTGAAATACTATAGTGCCTTGCAAACTTATTCACCTTTTTCCAATGAGCTCACCTTTTGATTCATTACATTTGTATAAGCCCACATTTTTAAACTGGATATGTTTTTATCAAAACCTTTTGAATGTTTGGAAAATCAAGAACAAAAATGAAACTAAAAGACATTGATTGCAAAAGTATTTGCCCACTGACAAATTTGTGGAAGCACCTGTTACACCAGGTAGAGATACAGTATGAGTCTTTTTAATTAAGTCGCTGCCAACTTCGCACACTACGATGGGCCAGTGTTTGCCCATTCTTCTTTGCAAGCTTGCTCACTCTCTGTCAGCTTGGTTGGGGATCATTGGTGAACCACAATATTCTGATTTTGTAGCAGATTCCTGCTGAAAGCAGACAGACATGCAGTGTTGCCAGTACTGACCCATCCATTTTCCTCTCCGTCTTGACCAGTTTTCCATTCCCTGCTGATGAGGACCGGCTCCAGAACACAACACTTTTACTACAATGGTGCTGGCTTCTGGGTGGCACAGTATACAACATAAGAGGTTACATACACTATAACACCATTTGGTTCATGTGGCCTGTTTGGTAGTGAGTAGATAATTAATCCAAGAATCTCTTTGTCACATCTTGAAGGATGCCAGGGTATGAGCTTCAACTATATGGCTGAGAAGCTAGTTTCAGACCCCCACCACACTACCTTATAGTTCAATACCCTTCACACTTCTTAACGATGAGCTTCATTCAGCTGAAAGGGATATTCAATGTCTTCACAATTTTTGTACACATACTTCTCCTGATTTCTGTCTTTCTCAAACTTTAACCCTGAGCTGTTATGAATCCTTTTTGGTCTTCAGATGGAGACTTTGCATGAACGTCTCTGACTGAGAGACCTTACAGACACAGGTGTATTTATTCTGAAATTAACCAATATATTTGTACACAGGAGCAGTTCAACAAATTGTGACATGTCAGCGCAATTTTCTGCACTCAAAGTAATTTCTGTGCTCTAACAAAGGGTGTGAATATTAATATTAATAGAATCAATATTTTGTTTGTTTGTTTTTCTTTGCATTGTTTATGTTTCACCTTTCCCCCATTAAAGTGATCAGTTTGAGCATTAAAGTTTTGATTAAAATATTCATTTTAAAAAATGGGTGCGTACCCTTTGGAACTGAACAGAATAGGACATTAATAATTAATAATAATTGCTTTCACTTATATAGCGCTTTTCTGGACACTCCACTCAAAGCGCTTTACAGGTAATGGGGACTCCCCTCCATCATCACCAATGTGCAGCCCCACCTGGATGATGTGACGGCAGCCATAGTGCGCCAAAACGCTCACCACACGTCAGCTATCAGTGGGGAGGAGAGCAGAGTAATGTAGCCAGTTCATAGAGGGGGATTATTAGGAGGCCATGATTGGTAAGGGCCAATGGGAATTTTGGCCAGGACGCCGGGGCTACACACATTATTAGGACATTTGTAAAACAAGTGCAAGGCTGTGTATATGAGGATGGAGAGGGATTTCAGGGTCTCATAAAGGTAGTTTTAAGTTTTGAGAAGGTGCTGGCAGATGGTCCGAGACACTACAGTCCTTTTGGTGGCCAGGAGGTAGGAGAGTGAGGGAAAGGTATCACCAGATATACAGCTGGAGGAGCTGTCGGCAGAGAGAACAGGAGGAAAACAGGAGGGTGCAAAGCGGCAGATAGGGTAAATTCAAGATTTCTCACCTTACTTACTGAGACCAGTATTGAGTGAAGAGTCCAGATACAAGAGCAATATGCCCCAGATGAAGTACTAAGCGACCAGCTGGACTTTGAATGAGCTGGAGGAGGCAGGCTACTGCTGCACATAGACCAGTAAGGTGAAACATGTAGTCAAGGCTATATCGACAGCAGAGAGCAGAATCATGTCATTTATTCAAAGAAAAAGGTCAAGATCCTCTCTATATTATCAATATTTCTATCTTGTAGGTTTTATAATCTGAATGTAAGTGGTTATAAATAAAAGGAGGCCATATAACCTTTCTATAATAGCTTCTTTAGTTGCTCATAGCTAATTAATCAGTCATTGCTTGAATTAGTCAGGTTATCTCCTTCAACAGCATGGGTGGGTAGCTTGTTATAGACTTCCATAACAAAGAAGTGTTTCCAATTCTCAGTTTAAAATGAATCCAGTTCCACTCATAGTCTACTCTCTTCAAAAGATTTCATTCTTACTGCCCTATGGCTTAGGATCTCTGTATATGAAGTTGCCTTTTGAACAGTTAACCCCTTCAGGAGTATTATTACACATCTTTTTCAAGGAATTCCTGTCTTTAGAGGAATAGCTTTTCTTTCCTTGCAGGGCTGTGACAGACTTAATTCATTGGTCTGTCTTTAAGCTTTGCACCTTGAACCAGGAGTCTGTATGCAAATGTGCCATTTCTTCCTCCAGTGTCATCCTGCTAGATGAGATTGGTGGTAACCTGTCTCCTTTTCATGTCTGCTTTGTGCTTCATGGGTTGCATTGTGGCCTGTTCTCAGTGACGTCTGCCTCAGCCCCGGTAGAACTCCCACGTTTAACATCTTCCTCGCTCACATTCTCCCTTATGGCTTCTAATTGCTGGTTGGTGGCACTTCGTGATGTGGCTGGTGCGTCTCTCGCCCTGGGTTCCAGGCAGCACTTCTGCTTTTACCTTCTGCTACCGTCACACGGCAGATTTGCTTTTAAACACACTTTTCTAGGTCAATAGAAGAATGTTCCTGAACTTCTGCTTTTAATAATTAGTGCTCTTAATTTACACTATCCCGTCTTCTACTCAGTTTGTTCTGTGTTGGGTTGCTTGTATTATTTGACAGTTCTCATTACACTTCCCCTGAAGTGTCAGAGTCGTGCCACACAGTAGACTTTCCATTTTTAATCTGTATGCGTCCAAAGACTGAAGCCCATATTTAGCTTTCTCAAAATCTTCACACCATTGCGCCAAGTTCTTTGGGTATCATTTAGACTCAGCTGGCCCCAAGGCTGTGTTGCTGATTGCCATTATTTATAGGGCCATTTTTAAATTACTTCAGCTTGTCACATGAGCATTGTAATAGAATGCTATCATCAATCTGTATACTGTTCGACATTTTAATCTAAGAAAATGACTGGTGTGTTTGTGGAGCAGTGGTTCTTAACTGTATGTTAATTTCTGTTCTTTGTATTACTGTATATCTCTTTCCCATATGCTAGTCCTTGATTTGTTTTTCTTAATGTGACTTGTTTTTGGAGACGACTCAGAAAAACATTAGGCTTTCAGAATCAGTAAGGTTTTCATCCATACTAGACCCTTTTTTCAACAGGCTGTCATCTCATAATGGTGGATAGAGACAGACAAATGGTGCTTCTGATTTCGGTGCAGACTGGACAGTACTTATTCTCTGATGAACCAGTGAGCTCTCCATTGCATAAATTAAAACCTCTCAAAAATTGGACCCCACAGGCTTTCTTGTGAGCTTCTGTTTTTGTATGTTTATTTTATGTTTGAGTTTTTTTCATTTTATTTTGCCTTATTCTATTTAAAAATATCATATGTTTGGATACTGGTGTATTGTGATGACACAAAAGTACTCTACATAAATTACTTTTTAAAGTACGTAAGGTCATTTTATTCATCATGGTGTTTTTGCCCCGTGGTTGTTTTTTTGCAAGCTTTCTGAACCACCTTGGTTCTTCATCTGAAGTTGTACAAGGGAACTAGAAGTATATTCATGGTGATCCTTATGTGTCAGATACTCAAATATAGAGGTGTGCATTGCATAGTGTTAAGGCATAGGTAAATATGACATGAATCTGTGTGAATTTATTATTGTGAGTAAATAACGTCATCGGTTGTACATGTTTTATTGGATTTGGAATTGTCCCAGAAAGTGAAAAACTGAAAAGGGATCGAAAAATGTAGAGCGTTTCACTGTTGAAATCTCTGAATTGCAAGAAACTTCCATTGCTGTTCCCAATGGGATAGTATTGCAGAGTGACTCCCCTTTGGGTACCCTAGAGGCACTTGGCCTTTGCCCGATGTGATGAAGGGATGGGATACGTTTATGTATCATATTCCATCATAGCTGCAGTGTACGGGCTTCCGTAAGCAGGATGTTGACAGTAGGGTTGGAATGCGTCTCAGATGCCTCCACTCTGTGTACTGTGCCAGCATGGCCATCTGACTACCATGGTACACCACTAGAAGTCCTTGCCATCAGGCATGGCTCCAGCTCAGTGCATTCAGGATATGATGACATTACCTTGGTTGTCAGAATAGGCCAGAATGCCACTTCCAGATATTCACACAAGGGATGATATGATACTGTATGTTAACCTAAGTCTCACATTGTACTGATCTGTAAACTCTGTGAAATTGGCCGTTGAATACATATGTGCATTTTGTGTGAAATATGTTAATACAGGTTAATCTCTCACAGAAGCACAAAGTCTGCTAGATGTATGTGTAAGACAGGAGAGGACGTCTATGAATGGCTTTCAAATACTGAACAATATCCATGATTTAGTATTCAGATATGGAACTTTTCATTCGATGCGGTTTTAAAGCTAGAAAAGACTTTCTTTTGGCAAGACTGTAGCCTTGGGGTCATCTTTTGCAAACACAAAATGTGGATTTCTACAAAGCATAAGGCGACTGTCCCCTTTAAGCAGTCCACTTTTGCTTTGCGTGTTACTATGTGTTAATCAAATGTTCTTAAAAAAGTGTAAATTTGTTTTGCTGGGAGTCATTTTTCCATGTGTTGGGAATCAAATGAATAGAGTAAAAAAGACTTAAACACTTTTATTGCAATGTTAAAAACTACACACACTAATTCCACACGTTTATGGTGGAAAGATTAGTGAGATGAGAGATTGGGATGGAAATTGGTGAAGTACTGTTGAATGTATCAGTTTTAAAGTGACTGATTTGGCAGGGGGGTGGTGGTTATGTACAATACATGGGACTAGTGTTCTACCATTGTTTTTTGCATGAAAGTCAATGGACGCGATTACCAGCACGCTTTCTGAAAAGTTTGTATTTTGCCTTTCTTTTGTATTGTATTTACAGACAAGCGGGTGGAGAAGTGGCCGTTGATGCAGTCTCCTCTTCCCACGTTGACAATTAGCACTCTTTATCTTCTGTTCATATGGCTTGGCCCAAAGTGGGTGCAGAACAGAGAGCCCTTTCAGTTGAGATCCATACTCATCGTCTATAATTTTGGCATGGTAATACTGAATTTCTTCATCTGCAAAGAGGTAAGCATAGTCTAGTTGTCTTTGGAATGATGGTGGAATTACATGGAATTACAAAACCAGTAAGGGTCATAGGCTTGTCATGCCTTTCTCTTTTTAACATTTCAATATTGGTGTACAATGTCCGCTGTAAGAAATGTTAAAATAAATTATACTTTGAAACGTGATCAAGAAGTCAAGAGTGAATCTGATATTATCATTTATTTTAAAGGTATATATAGGTGGTTATAATTGTAATAATTTCCTATTTTTACAAATACAAAAATTAAGATATTACATCTGATGTATATGAATTTTGAAGTTTATTGTGGTATAGCTCTAGTCTCACTCTTAAGACATTTTCTGTCCTGAACAGGACCTAATGCTGTTTTCAGTCCTTTGCGTTAAAACCTTTGTTAAAATATGAAGCGCACATGGTTTGATTTTAGTTTTAACAAATACCCAAGCATGTGTTTATTACATAATCTGGCTTTACGCAGATGAAAGAAAAATGTTTAAAGTACTAGTTCATATTTTTCTCTGATGTGTGGTAAGATACATAGGTGAGTCGCAACCTGTACATAAGTAAGCTTTGGTATAGCCAGCATTCTTTACTGCTATATTAAGAAGCTGATTGTAGCAGTGCTACACTGCTCCATCTATATGAGGTTAATTTCTAACTGAAAAACAATATCGCAATGTTTGTTAATATTTTACAGTATATCCACGTATTACAATGTTTTTTGTTAAACACTTGTTTTCTTTAATTTAAAATAATGTAAAAACGGAGATATATATTTTAAACTTAAGGTCTTTGTAACTCAATTATTCTCACCAAAATAATTCTGGATATCTTTGATGTTGACTTATTCTATGGACAGAACAGGATAGATAGGGAAATTGTCAATGTCAGAGCTGCACAGGAGCAAACTGAGTTTAACATATTTATGCTATATTTATTCCATTACAGTATTTTAATGCTAGAAGTAGTGATAATTATCTTGCATTTTTCAGCTCTTTCTTGCTGCAAGAGCTGCGGGTTACAGTTACATTTGTCAACCGGTCAACTATTCTGACGATCCCAACGAAGTGAGGGTAAGCATTATCACAAGTGCTTCTGATCTAATTAACAGCATGGTTATTCCAGTTAAGAGATAAATGAGATGATCTTCCAAACAGTATATTGAAACTTAAACCTTGCCATGTATCTGATGCGATCCCGTAATTAGAAAGTAGGCTCCTATTCCTTTTTGGCTGATATTTAGAGCAGACATACTGAGAGCTGTAGATCCTTGACGTTGCACTTGTAAGTTTGCAATACTTTGGTAGTAAATTATAATTGCATAATATAAAGTATTTCTCTTGGCACTCTGGTTACGAGTTTGAACCATCGGGCCTTTGAAAGCATTCTGTTTTGGGTTTGACTTTGCATTGCCTACGATTAATCCAGGCCAGGTCTGTGCTTAACAAAGTACTTTTCTGATAGTGGGATATTGTATCTTGAGGATCAGATACAATCAGTGTACATACTGTATACTGTATGCCTGTGCTTCGTTAAATACCTCACAAAACCCATGTTCATAATTGTTTAAATATTTATTTTGGCCTTTAAATACTAAGCAGGTTTATATTATCCTCTTAATGTAACTTTTTCAATTTGATACATTTGGTCGTTTTTAAAAAATGACAGTATTTCTTACAATCGATTGCATCTCTTGGCAAAAAGTTTTGGAAGTATTGTACACTTTGTGAATTATATTATCCTCTTAATGTAACTTTTTCAATTTGATACATTTGATCGTTTTAAAAAAATGACAGTATTTTTTACAATTGATTGCATCTCTTGGCAAAAAGTTTTGGAAGTATTGTACACTTTGTGAATTATCTATATACAGATATTTACTTTAAACTCGTTTCAATGTTCTTTGTTTCTCCTTAAGAAGTGTTTTTTGATATTTCTATCCTAATTAATGTTGTAAATTTAAATTTGTGTAAGTAATGTCCGTGAATGTGATGGTTAGGGAGCGACAGGGACTCCTGGCACCTATGACCCAGTTTTCTGTCATTGTCCTGAGAGAGGAGTCACTGAACATAATGTATTACAAAGCACTAATTAATGGGGATTTAGCCTAATGAGAATGGACAAGGCATAACAACTCAAATAAAAAAACATGTAACTGGAATTGTTTGCTTGTCTTCATACATGCCGATATGTACAGTACACATGGTTGAAACTGGAGTGGAGGTGAAACCGATTCCAAGATGTGGAGTTGTGAATGACACAATAGAATGTTTCTACACTTCTTAGTCTTTCCAAGCTTCTTACTGTAAAGCTTCTAATTTCCACTTGGCTTATATGATTGCTCCTGACCTCCTTATCCAGAGGCTAGAACTGCAGCTTTCATCCATATGGCTCATTCGTAGTCCTAACCTCATTCTGGAAAGGTAGAGGTACTGGAGAAAAACACTAGTGAGAGGCCGTAATTCATCACTTTAATTTGTGATTTATTTCGTGTTTAAATCTCTGGCTCTACAAGAGAATGATGTGTTTGGTAAAGTGCTAATGTATTTTAGATGCAGACATAACTTTTGGGTCTTTATACTATGGATCCATCTATTCAGAGCTTATAGGGAATGCAGATGGAATTGCATCTGAAAAAAATGCATCAACAACCTTCTTCCACTCACTCTAGGTCATCTTGTGTATTCCCAGCCTAATGGTTTAACATAATCTTCTTATTGAACATATGCTAAATATTGATAATAATAATATAATATTATCCTTATATCATCATTATTAAGGATGTACAGTAGTTCACCTTTTCATGTAAAGTGCCATCAAAAGGCGGAAAAGTCGCTATTGACATCTCTGATGCCAATTTCAATTGAGTGTTAATTAGACAACACTGTTATTTAAAGTGCTTCTCGTAACTTTACGCTCATGTGTGCACTTGCAAATATGAGAAAGAATAATGGCACAAGGCATCACGTCGTCATGGGAGGCTCATTAAAAGGTAGATCAAGCAGAGCCGCTCACTGAGATTAGGGATGAGCCCACAGTTTCTAATTTAGTGATTGCTCATCTGCTGTCTACAGGAGCAGCTCTTCAGTTGAATGGTTAAGGTTGGGGTACAAACTTTTACCCAGCTTGGTTATTATTTTAACCCATGAATGGTTAAACACAGTAGGTTTCAAGGAGAAGTAGAAGTGGAAAGAACATAAACTTCCAGTTCCTCTGGTTGTTTTTGTCAGACTGACGTCCAGTTTGTCTTGTGGGAATATGGACTTATGTCAACTGCTGTACGTGGGCAGGAAAGAATATTTAAGTACAGGTCAATCATTGGCATATTTTGCGTGTACTTGGTTATCCCCTACATGGTTCTTGTAACTTATGAACACCTGTAGTTTACTTTCAGTAACGATTGTAATTTCTTGCATTTGAATACAGTAAAAGTTTGGAGTTCACAAGAGTATCTGTGAATGCCAAATATGCCAATACAGATTTTAAACATTATGGGGAATATAGGTTATGGTTCTGTAGCTTGTGAAAAAAATTTCTGTAGAATTGTTTCAGCATAGTGTTTGTAATTATTGATAGTATTTTAAATTTGCTGCTTAAACGTGAAGCATTATATTCAAATTACTCACATTATTGCGTGAGCAAACAAATTAGCCCACTTTTATTGTAATTCACCCTGTATTCATTTTTTTCATTCTTATTAGAACACATTTTCTTTACTTTTTATTACGTTTATAAATGCACCAACACGGTACTGTAATAGTTCCTTGAAGCACAGTAATAACAGACAAGAAAGTAAATTAATTATTGTCGCTCCTTTTCCACTCAAAAAACATGCTTTGCTGCTCCTTGGTTTGTCTCACTTTTTCTTATTTGTTGTCCTCTAATGTGAGAGCCAATAACTGCTACTGTTATAAAGGGGCTACAGAGCTTTTTTAATTGAACATTTCTTTTATATTGCAGCACAACAGTGAGTGTCATGAACAGTACTGTAGGGCATTACTTTGTCACCGACATACAGAACACTCACAGGCAGATCCACACTTTGCACACAAGATGTGCACATGGGTACTCGCACTCCTCTTGCTGCAGAAAAAGTGGTCACTAAAAGTTTCGCATGAATAGGTGAAATCACAAATGTTGATCTTGCAAATTTTGAGGTTTTGCTGTAGTTCTTTTCATTAAATTGCTTTACATAAAGTTGGGGACAGTTTTTCCTGCTGGTTTTCGAGTCTGCAAAAGTGGGGAAAATGCCTAATGTACTGAGTAGTACTAGTAATGTACTAACAACACCCCTCAAAAGTGGGATTCCTTTCATTTTTACAGCACTTTCCATCAGAAAGGATGCCAAAGGGCTTCACACAAAGGAGGAGATACACTTTGTCCTCCACTGAACTGCAGTGTCCACCTTGGAAACACACAACCACCATTATGCATCAGCAGCCCCACTACACAATTCAAGTGGATAATACATTCCTTTACCAGCTGGAAAAGTTAAGAAGGAGTCATCGTACAAGTCCAGAGTGGATGTTAGGCAAGACACCGGGTGTAACATCTTGGTTTTGACATCTAATCCAAACGACCATACCGCCTGTAAACCAGTGTCCCAAGTCACCTTAGAGGGAATTGGTCTGGAAATTGTGGTACAGAAAAAGAGTGACAATTACTGGTCCACCAACGCCACTTCCCACAACAATCTGGTTTTCCTTGGAGCTCCTCCATCCCTGCTCAACCTTGCTTAGCTTCTAAGCTGGGACAAGAACAGAGTGGAAGCTGGTAACACTGCTGCTCAATTTAGCCTGTAATTAATGAGGCCATATGTCCCATGTATGTGATAATGTGCCACATATCCAACTGCTTATATGACAGTAATTATATCTAATATTGTATGATGGTTGTGCACAGTTGGAGCAGGCGGCAACCAGCAGACACAGTGTGCTGATGTACTAATAAAAGCTAAATATTGAATGAAATAGCATCAATAACGAGGTGCTGGAAAAGCCATCTTAAATGTCTTTTATGTTGACATGGAGAAATATTCAAGTGATAATATATTAGAAGAAAAATCCAAATGTTAGGCAGTGGATTTAAGATTTCAATGCATCCATAACCAGGAAGACAGACAGGTGTTTTCAGCTTTTTTGAGAATCTGTTAAGAACTTGTGAACCCTGCAATATAAAAGGAAAGATAGTCGGGATTTTATGTTGCACGAAATATGCAGTTTTCTGGACACATTTTGACCTTTTTTTTTGTTTCCTTTTTGTTCTGCTATCTTGCTTCTTTGTTTAGCATTTGTAACTGGGAATGGTTTGATTTCAAGTACAGCCATAACTGTACAGTCCACATTGCCATTTTAAATGAACTGTAATACTTCTTTAGCTATTTAGCTCCTGACCCCTAGCACACAATGTGCAGATGAATGTCAACATACCCTGGTGATGGTGATGTTTTGTCTCCTGTCTGACAGATAGCCGCCGCCTTGTGGTGGTACTACGTCTCTAAAGGAGTGGAGTATTTAGACACTGTGTTTTTCATCCTGCGCAAGAAATTTAACCAGGTCAGCTTTCTGCACGTCTACCACCACTGCACAATGTTCACCCTCTGGTGGATTGGCATCAAGTGGGTGGCTGGAGGGCAATGTAAGTACGGAGCAGAGAGGTCATGGGCCACGCAGATGGCTGGGCTGTGAAGGGGATTCTCTGGGGATAAGGGTCGGGTTTGGTTAATAGGTTTAACCGCGTTAGATGGGGTTAATCCTTCAAACAATATCGGCACAATAAGGCAGTGCCCAAAGCAATGTGAACCTGATCTCATTTAATGAAAAAAGAGTGTGGAAAAAAGTGTAGAAAAAGCAAGACATGAAACATGGCTAGGAAAGATAATTTGCGGTCCCAAATCCTATTAAATCTAATTTTATTTGTGTTGGAAAACTGCATTTACAGCATTTAACCTTACCTTTCTCCTGTTTTTACTACTTTCATGAAAATCATTTATCTTAACTACCTGTACTACTGTCTTCGGACCAACTTGGGCAACTGCAGAAACCATTTTTCACTTGTTGCATTTTAGAAGTATATTTTGGTGATAAAATTAAATACATTTGTTGACATTCTGTATGGTGTGATGTGTTGTGATTCTTTACGCATTTTTATATCTGTAATGAGGTCTTCAGAAATTTTGTACGTATAGAAATATATAGATATTGAAATGTGTGTGTGTGTATATATATATACAATTTTTTTTCTTACAGCTTTTTTTGGAGCTCACATGAATGCGTTCATTCATGTTATAATGTATCTGTACTATGGACTCGCAGCTTGTGGTCCAAAGATCCAGAAATATCTATGGTGGAAGAAATACTTGACAATTATACAGATGGTAGGTGCAGCCATATTTTTTATCCTGCTTCATACATACACATTTATACATGTCTATACCGTGTATTATGCACAGTAGTCCTATCCTTCTGTCCATTTTCTAACCTCTGTTTCCAATAACGGCTTGCGGGAGAGCTGGAGCTCCGCCAAGCCACTTCCAAGGCAGGGTTCATCCTGGACAGGACCCCAGCACATCATAATTAGTAATTGCTTACACTTATATAGCGCTTTTCTGGACACTCCTCTCAAAGCATTTTACAGGTAATGAGGACTCCCCTCCACCACCAGCCCCACCTGGATGATGTGACGGCAGCCATAGTGCGCCAGTACACTCCCCACACACCAGCTCTCAGTGGGGAGGAGAGCAGAGTGATGAAGCCAGTTCAGAGATGGGGAGTATTAGGAGGCCATGATTAGTAAAGGCCAGAGGGAAATTTGACCTGTATGCTGAGATAACACCCCTACTCTTTTCGAGAAACGCCCTGGGTTTTTTAATGACCACAGAGAGTCAGGACCTCGGTTTTACACACTCACACCCACACCAGGGCCAGTTTTCCCAGAAATCAGTTAACCTGCGAGCATGTCTTTGGACTGTGGGAAGAAACCAGAGCACCAGGAGGAAAGGAAGCCCATGTGAACACGGGGAGAACATACAAACTCTTAGCAGGTAGCGCCCTGGGAACAGGGGCCTCAGCAATCCAAGACAGCAATAGTACCCACTGTGTCACCATACCGCCTTTACAGCAGCCCCATTCTCCTAATTTAATCTTACAACTTCCTCCTTCCTGAAGATGTAAGCTTTATGAATGTAATTGTTTTCTTTGGATTGCATGGAAAGTGCAAAACATAGTTATTACAGTGAAGTTAATTAAATAATTTTTTAATTTCTTCAGTTGTTGTCAATATAAAGCTTTATATTGAAATTCAGTGTACTGTAAGATGGACTGCAGTTTACAATTACCACACAATATATGTATGCTAAAATGAAAATCAGCATTCCTCTTATAGTGTGCCACTATATTATTTTGTGGTATCTGCATACTTCTGGCCAAATCTAAATCCCAGCTCTTATGACAACATGATTAGCTTCCCCTTTGTCAATGCTTTTTTCATGTACTGCAGAAAAACTGGCAGTGAGATTTTGTGTTTCTGAATTTCAGAGTTCTTAACAAGGTAAATCCGGATCTAAAAATATAAACTACCCCTCCTTGATAGTACCAGTACTATCACCAGTGTTGTCAGTATCCTCTAGATAACCCCAAAGGAAATTCTGAACATCCTCCAGAAGGCGGTAAAAGCCGAAACGTTTTTTTCATTCACCTGGATGTAGAAACTAGCTGATGATTCTATTTACATTTTGTGCTGTCAATAACATATCGTACTGTATGTGTAATATTCTTTTTCCAGTGTGAGAAAGCCTTGTCTCTTCTGTAAGCTGTTTGGCCCGTCTTTCACGTTCCGTTGATAATAGTTTTCCCCCTATTGGTCCCATTAAAATTCTTATTTTGGATGATCAGGGAATCGGATTCTATACCCCGAGCTGCAACAGGCCGGCTAATACTTCTCTCCGTTTCCCTTTTCAGATTCAGTTCCACGTCACCATCGGTCACACAGCCCTGTCCCTCTACATCGACTGCCCTTTCCCCAAGTGGATGCACTGGGCTCTGATTGCTTACGCCGTCACCTTCATTGTCCTGTTTGCCAACTTCTATTACCAGACGTACAGGCATCCGAAGAAGGACTTCTCCTCTAAAGGCGGCAAAGCGGCCGTCAATGGTGCAGCCCCGGTGGCCGTCAATGGGCTCAGCAAGCAAGAGAGCAAGGCGCTGGTGGAAAATGGCAGGAAGAAGAAGAAAGGAAAAGCAAAGCGGGAATGAAATGAGTAAGCCGGCCTTACCAAAGCGGGTGGCTTGAGAAACGAAACCAAGAAAAATCCCAGATTTATAGGCAGGAAGGGAAAAGGTCTAGCCAGACTACAAGCTGGGCAGATTTGTGTTCATTTTAAAGTTGGTCAGGTTGGTCAAGAGGGGATACTAATAGGGTATCTTGTTCTGATATTTGGGATTCAGATTATGGCATCATAGAATAACAGTTTTAGTGACAAAAGGTACACTTTTATTTAAAGGGATATTTTGTTTTTTTTTATTCTGGATTAATGTTTTTAAACAATTCAGGGAATCATGTAAACAAGACTGGCATGCAGTTAAATTTTATCCACAAAAACAGCTTTAAATTGAACAATGTCTAATAGAAACCACATGGCTGAAGCATTCATTTTCTTGCATCTGTAATGTGTGATATTCCATTTTACATTATACAACAACTGTATTTTGGGGTTTTTTTTTGTCATTGCTTTAAATCCTTCCCAGTGGTTACCCAATTGTTCTGTAATTTTTCCAGTTTTGAAGACCATCCTTTCTGCATAAATGGGACTACACTTCACCAGTGAGCGATAGTCATGTCTTTATGCTCAAAAATCATTCCAGCCTCATGTTATAGTTTAGCACATGAACTGCAATCCTCAGCATTAAGGTTGGATTGTAGCTGTATTTAGCTGTGAGTAAAACATCTCTCAGAGGGCAACAGGATTTGCTGATTGTTGGGTTTCTTTTTTGTACTTCCTGCTGTGAGCATTTCTTTCAGCACTCAATAACAGCAGTGGTCACTGTTGTTTTTAACGTTCCAGTGTGTCTCACAAGGCACCAGATCACAGCTCGCAACAGTTACTTCCTTACATATATATTTTCATTAGACCCTGAGATTTTGGTCATTTTTCAATGATGCAGCACAATGGGTAAAACACTTAGAGAAGGGGGTCTAATTTAATAAGAGGTCATAAAATTGTGCTGCAGATTTTTCTGCATACTAAAGAAGAATGAATGAATATCTGGGCTATCCTTTGCCACATACTAGCTTAAGAAGTCTTTGTGCTGTGTTGTATTGCATTATATCATATCACACTGTGTATATTAAAAGTGTTTTTTTTTCCTATTTCTACGTTTCCTTAATGCGAGATGGGATTGGTGGGCATGTGGGTACAGTTGGTGCATCGAAAGCATTTAGACATTTACAGTAGGACGTACAGTGAAAATGAAGATGTAGAGGTGAAGCACATTGCCCAGTTTAAGATGAAACCTTTGCCAAAATATATACGGTTTCATGAGAGCAGGAAAAAAAAAGCAATTTGAAACAGTGGTCCGTTTTGCGTAAAATAATTCTGTTGCAAATCTGACTGCCTCCAGAAGTAAATAATGCTCATACTATTCATATCTGTAACAAGTCCCTGTTTCATTGCATGCCTTGCCATGTATTTGTTTTGCTGTAAAGGGCTCCATTACAAAAGGGGTAATGATTTTAAAACCGGGTCTTGGGTTAAGTTAAAGTAAATCTCATCAACCCCTTTTCATGTTGCATCTCAGTATATCTGGTGTAGATGCTGCAAGTTGCTTCGAACAGGAGCTGACCTGTTTGTAAAAGGATCCAATTCATTATCATTATAGACCATTGATATGGCATTTTTGTATGAAAGCCTAAGCAGTTGCAGGAGATACCCGTTTCTTCAGCTAATGAGTATTCTTGTAGAGGCAATGTTATCCGTTTTAATGGTGTAATGCCCAACCGCCATGTACTGTCGCATCTTTGCTGTATAAAGTGGGGCTAAAACAACTCATCCACAGCAAGAGAGACAGTAAACATTTTGAGTAACAAATGTAGCCAGTGAGGTTATATGTACTGTATATGGGTTTTTTTTTTAGTCTGTGGTACTCTGCTCCCTTTACGTGGTGATGAAGGGCACCAATGCTCATGAAATATTCCATTCATGTGTTTTCAATGGGCAATATAATGCCTATGTGATATGTGTTCTTAGTATTAGGGGATAAGCATGCTCAATTGTTTGGTTTCCTTTTAATTAAGAGCGTGTAAAACAGGATTACTCCACCTGCATTTATTTGTTTCTCTTTTCTGAATAGACGCTTTACTGTCAGCACATCAGAACAGTTAATCCGTAATAAAAGGATGAGTTGGTTGTACCTCGGTTCATTCCATTTCTTTTTGTGGAAATCAAAAGTAGAGAGGGGCAAGCAAGCCCACCTGCAGCAAAAGGAACTGCTCACATTTTTTAACAATAAACATCATACTGACCAACTTATATTTATTTCCTAAATAGAAAACCTAACTGTGCTTCGTTTACACCAACCTACAATTCATGGTGCTAAGTGAAGGGCTAACTTTCTTCTAGTGCACGCCACAATTGAAGTATTTGCTTCATTTCAATTTATTATTTTCCCACTGGTTTCAGGGTCATTAGTATGTTAGAAAATTCCTAATGTTAATACATTACTGTTATAGAACACCTCAAAAGTATCATAATGATTCCTGCCATAAGGGCAGCACTTTTCATCATTAAGGATCCCAAAAAGTTTTACACACAGGAGGAGATACAGAACACTTCATCCTCCACTCAAGCAAAGCACCCTCTTGGGTCACATGTAGCAGACATGATGCACCAGCAGCCCCACTAAATGGCTAATCACGGGAAGTAAGACGTTTCTTAATTAATTAAGTGATTGTATCAAAGGAATCCATAGTGTAGTCTTGACTATCTTGGAGTGGAATTTAAGAAGAAGAAGAAACATAAGAATAAGAATATACATAGAGCGCTTTTCTGTACACTCCACTCAAAGTACTTTACAGGTAATGGGGACTCCCCTCCACCACCACCAATGTGCAGCCCCACCTGGATGATGTGACTGTAGCCATAGTGCACCAGTACACTCCCCACACACCAGCTCTCAGTGGGGAGGAGAACAGAGTGATGAAGCCAGTTCAGAGATGGGGATTATTAGTTTATTAGCTATTATTGAGCTTCAGTGGGCTGCCAGTTGTGAGTAGCAGGGTGATGTAACTGCTGGCATAATTTAGACAGGACAGGTGTTAACATCCCTAGTTTTCTCAATGGTACCTGGGGATCTTTCAGTGACTGGTTTAACTTCCCATCTGAAGAGAGGAAACGTCTACAGTGTATTTTTTCTGGTCTCTGTAGTAGTAATTGTTTGGGAAATTCAGGCATAGAGGGAAAAGTGCAACCTACTGGTACTGACTTACTTGAACTACCTGATTCTCTTTTGAAGTTCCCATTCCAGTTCTGCCAAGGCACAAACTTGCTCAGCTTCTGAGATCTGAGAAGATCAAGCTACAAGGTTGTCGTGCTCTTGTGAATGCATATCAAAATAGAGAAACATTTTCTTATTGAAAATATGAAGCTTAAAATTATAGAGAAAAATTTAATGTTTATTTTTTTTAATGCCTCAGTTGACTTTGTGAATTCGTTGCAATAATATTGCACTGCATAGCCACACCCTATTGGACAGTTTCATGTTTTGTGTCTGTAAATGTTCATGTTGAGCGACACAAAAACTTACTTTTGAGAAAAAAAAAATCAATTTATGAAATTCCAATTCTTGGTTGAAATGGTTTGTTTTCAATGTACTCAAAAACCTCCCGAGTAGGATCCATAGGTATTGGCCACTAATCCTATTTCAAGATAATTACAGCCTAATTAACAATACAGTAAATATCGATCTTTGAAATAGTTTAAAGTTCTGATGCTTATACTGTATATTTTTTAAGATGGAAGAATTTATATTCCCACTTATCTATTACAAAGCAATGATGCTTGTGGTCCAATTAAAATGATGATCCCTTTTCATTTTTTATAACCATCATACTTTCAAAATAGTTGGGAAGATGTCCCCAGAAATTTCAAGCAGCTGCACAGGTTACTCATATCATAAAAGAAAATGCATGCCCTTTGATTAGATTCTGAATTCCTACTGCGAATGAAGACGAGTCCTTTGAATTCATATTTGCAAAATTACAGGCGAATATGTATAAAATATTTAGGAGCTTCATAACAATGTGAAGCCACCCCACTGACATATTAAAGAATAGCACTCTTCAGCAGTGACCCCTCCTGTCCAAAGCAGTTTGTCCTGTGATTACTGAGCACTGTGAAGTGCAGTAGAAGCGCTGTGCTATTGCCTCTTCAGGGAGTGTTGAGTTTTTTTCAGGCAGCTGGTTGGTGTATAAAAACCGAAGGAACTTGGAAATGAGCCTGCAAGCATCTTCTGACCCAAAGGGATAAATGGCAGATAATAGATTCATTAGAAGAATGTGTTGTGGTCTCGTTAATCCACAAACACTGTATTATCTAGAGGAACCAATGCATGGTCTGTTACAGCTGTGAATTTCGTTGAAGTTGGACTGGTTTGCTGTTTGAAACATTCTTTGGTTTTATGATTAGAAAGGGTGTACTGTGTATATAGTTTTTAAACGAACTGTATAACGGCAGTAGAATGAGTGTTAAATGTTACGACTAAATTGATTGTATCGGGAAGTAGTTTGTGGTGCGGAAATACTGTAAAATGCATCGGGTATCGTGTTCCACTGAAGGCCAACCAGGTAAGTAAGGACATTGAGTTCATGTGGTTCATCTATAGGTAACCTATAAATGTGGTTGACATTTATAGGTTAAAAATATGACTCTGAAGTTTCACGATGGACTCCAGTGCATCAGCTTCAGAAACAATCCCTGTTGTAAAATGACTGAGTGACTCTTGCAGAATTGTTGTAAAATTACCATTGGATCAGAATTTAAATGCAGGAATGAGTGATGTCCTTTGAAAAAAATTGAAATAGAGTGCTGTTTTGCCTTTTTTTCTACCGGCTATTCATTGTCATTTCCAAAATAATTATAATGCATGCAGTCATTTCTGGACATTCCACAGTGAATGTCGTGTTAATACAGCACAGTATTTTGCATGCATGTTTAGGGCATTTTTGTCTGAAGAGGTTTTTAATAATAATGCTCTAAGGAAATGGAAGTAACATATTTGTTATTATGCTGACAAAAAGTCGTAAACCCTATCTATTCTAGTGAGGACAAATATGTGTCTGACGAGTGTCACTTCACAATTTTTTAATGTCAAGCCACAGCAGATAAGTTACCTCAAATAAATGTTAAGTAAAACTGCTGAATGGTACATTGGCTCTTAAATAACTACAACTGTGTGTCTGTGAAACATGTACATACAGGGCTGTGTCTCACTGAACAAATATGCTCATCAGTTAATGGACAGCTAGAAATATCTTAAGGTCTATTAGCTTACAGAATATATCAGTCAGCAACATTGTTTTTATTTCAACTGCTTTTCAGTCTAATGCTATTTTGTAGCCTCCGTAAATTGTATGTACATACTTTGCCTATATTTGATTTCAGATTTTTAAAAAGTATTTCCAGCTGGTAAAATGACTTTTAAATCTGTATGTCAATATGGAATTCGGAATGATAGGTGTTTCAAGTGTTTTTTATTTTCTGTCAATATGTTGTATTTGCTATGCAGGTTCGATATTTGTACATTTTTGACAAAATGTGAGGTTCATATCGCTGTCAATGCTGATGATCGATGTGAGAGGGGAATTATTGACCGGCTATTTAAGAACTTTTGATTCCTTATCCTGTTGCATTCAGCTCCTTGCTGCAAATACAATTTAAATAAACAAAGCCATTTCTGTGGTGTGATTCCTTTATTTTTCTATTATTTGTTATGTTCTCTGAGATGCTTGTAAGCATTGATGTATATTGACAATTGACTTCCTCTGCAAAGTCTAACTGACCCTGTTATCAAGCTATGCTGCAACGATACGAGATAGATAGTTTGACGGTGCACTGATCGCGGTAAAGGAGACACTTCTTTCATTTGGCGGTCAGCTGAAATGCTCAGTGTCTTGAACGGCGGAGTCAGAACGGCTGCAGTGTAGCCTTCATTCCCCGAAGAGCCCACCTCGCCGCGGGGATGTTCTCTTTGTACACCTGGAGGTGCAGGACGGGTCCGCGGGGCCCCGCGGAGGAGCCGTACACAGGGCACTGGTAGGAGTCTGCGGCTCTGGCGGCGTCGCCCAGGCCAGCTTTCTCGGATTTGGGCAGGAACCGCAGGTGAATGACCGGCAGCGCCACGGGGCCGTGCTTCGGAGGAGCATCCAGGAGCTCCGCCTCCGTCTTGTGCCAGGACACGCCCCACACATGGAGTCCATACACGAACACCCCCTCCTGCGGAGGATCCCGGATCTGCGGGGAGAGGGTGGTGTTGAGGTGTTTCACGTCACTGAGCGAAGAGAGGCGACCGGCAGCAGCTGAGAGGCTCTGGGTCCTGCTACTGTTCTCCTCCACAGAGGATTCGGTTAACACGGCTTAAGGATTTGTTCGTTAATCATGAAGAAGTCCAAGCTGAGGGGACTGATAAAATACCAGTTCCAGCACATAGTGTGATCTGATTTTTGTTGAATCCTGCTGTGTGTTGAGGACCGAAGTGCTTTCCTGAAAATTACGTTAACCAGTACCGTGTCTTGGCAAATGTGTTCTATATTAAATATTTATCAAGTTGTCGTGTATTAGGCTTATGTTGCGCGTTACAAACTCAATCGAGCAGGTTAAAAAATACAGTTTAGGGAGGTTTACCACTGGCAGAAGTCAATATTCATTTCAAAGTGTGCTTGTTTCGAGGCAAAAAAACACTTTGCAGATGACCTTATAGGAAGACCGACTTCTCTTGTGCCGGTTCTCTTGTGCCTTATAGACAATATAATGCTAACTGAACTGCTACAGCTCTGGGCTGCTTCAGTCTTTGCCTCTCTGATGTCCTTAGTGGTGACTAGACAGCATGCCCTGTCTGTAGGCTGTATTGCATAACCGTGTAACACAGTGTCCGCGCACACTTACATGGTCTTTGTCTCTTTGAGTGATGACGGTGTGGAGATCCATAGGCTCGATGAAGCCTGTTTGCTCTGCGTGTTGCTGGATGCTCTGTTGTCTGAACACTCCCAGCAGCCCCTTTGGATTCTTAAATGCCCCCAGCCAATATGTTGGCATTTTCTCTTGACCCTAGGATTGGAAAAATAAGTATATTTTTTTATTTAAAATGTGGTGACAAGAACTCAGGTCTAATGCTTACAGTTTATGATGATGAAAAATTTAAGATGTATTAGGATTAAATATTTTGGTTTCAGTTTCGCTTCCAGCCAAGACAAGCAAAACGGATTTTGCAAAGACTGGGTTTTTTCGCATTTGAAATGTTATTTGAAGTAATTTAAAATCTAGTTTTAGGTTTTATCCAAAGTCCACTGAACAAATCGAAATACTCATAAAACCTCAGATGTCTGATTCTTTAATTTGTATACACATATTACACAGATTTATTAATACAGTATTCTAAAAGAGTATTCTAATAAATACAGAAGTTGCAATTAACTCACGAGAAAGTTATTCGATAAATGTTAGTGTATTATTGGTGACAGCCTTGTTTTTAAGGTGCCCCTGCTCTCCAAATACTCTTCCTATATTTTGCATTCCTGACCAGCAGCAAACCCCGAGCAGAGTGCCAACATGCTCCCACTTTCCCCAGCAGATGAAGCCGGATGAGGAGACAATGTTACGCGCACAGCACAGGCAATGGTTAATTATACCTTCCTCGCCAGTGATTGTATTTCTTTTTTCAGTTGTCATCTATACTGTGCTCTGATGCAGATCATGAGATTGTGCATGGAAATACGTAGAGGTTTAATCTGCTGCGACTCTGTGAGAGCTGAAGGGACGTTGGAAGAGTTGGGTCTAACCAGGTTTCCTGCCTGAGACTTTGCTTTGCTGCCGTCTCTCTCGCCCACGACTCTAACTTACCAGCTGCAGAATCTTCTCAAAGTGGAGGACACGTTGCTGGAGGTCTCTGACCCACGTCGCCGTTGCCCAGTGCTCGGGGGGGGTGTCTTGGCCCTCCAGGGAGCTCCAGTGTGTCGGGACCCTCTGGCGGAAAAGGTCTGCAGCAACGGAGAGCTCTGTCACCGACAGGGTGCCTCCCAGCCTGAGTGGACCCTCCGTGCTTTGTCTGATGGCCTGCGGTCAGAAAACCCAAAAGCTCACGGACTCTCCACCCAAATCTCTATTGCAGAAACCATAATCAACCTGCACTCTGTTCGACCACACGTCCATGTTTCGAACTCGCTTTGTCCGATTCAGGGTCATGGGGCAGTCGGTGTGCAGGTCGCAAGCGACGAGAGCAAGGCAGAGGACACCTTCGATGGGACAGTAGTCCGGTGCATGTCAGACACAGACACGCACACGCTCGCACCAGGGCCAGTTTTCCCAGAGGCCACTGACCCTACCAGTAGTGTCTTTGGACTGCGGGAGGCAACTGGAGCACCTGGCGAACACAGGGAGAACATACAAACTCCACGCACATAGCACTCCGGGCATTAAAACTAAGGCCCCAGCTGAAAAGTTAGCAGGGAAGAGGCCATGAGGAAGCAGGGCTGACCATTCAAAGTTTTCGCTTGAATGATATTCATATTTAATATTTTATTGCCTTTATATGATTGTTACGATTGTTGTTGTTCTTATTACTTCTGGTATGGACAATTAGCTTTTCCCTCTGGTAATTTTGCTGGGGCGTCATTAAAAAGAACTCACAAAGTGTTAATAAAATCACCTTTTAAAAAGTCATGTTCTAGCTTAAAAGGAAAACTCTGGGAACTTCTGTACGAAAGTAGGTACAGTATGTAATCAGACAGTATGTACAGTACCGTTTATGAAGCCATGTGAAGCAATATCTGAATAGAAGCTCTAAGAACACAAAAGCTGACAGTACTTGCAAATTTCTCTTCACTTCAGAGAGGAGTTCCATTAGGTGGTTCAGCTCTTTCTTCAAAAACAAGTTGAAGGGCGTATTTCCACCAATCTTTTTCAGTCTCTCATTGATGAAATCCTGTTTTATATATTTTCAAAAGAAAAATCAGACTTAATGTCTTCATACAGTATTATTGGGGATCCAAAGGACTTGTATTTGACACGACCAGAATTATTACACCTCAGTTGCTACTTTTGCTGGCAGAAATGAAGAAGTTATTCATATTTTATATAAAGTAGAAAAAATAACCACAGTGAGTAACTGCTAAATTACACAAATAATCCAATTATAAGGACTTGCCTTAATGTGATTTTCCTTATGTGATTGCCTAAAAATAATGCCCTGAATTACCATCTGGATTATTAAGGACAAAAGAAACACATCGTTTCGACTGCGGAGCCTTCTTTGGGTGTGATAATAAAAATGTCTCCTCATTTTTAGAACTTTAAGATATAACCACCTATGACTTACAACTTGACTTTATCAATTTTGGTCTTGATAAATAAGTGCTCTGTGCGCATTACCTTGCTCCACCCTTTCGGAATTTTAGCTTGGATGTTACAACAAATCTCCCACACTTCCTCTTCTTTCCTCGATTTCAATAGGAAGTCCCTGCAATGTCTTTGAACTGCCACTAGAGGGAGAGAATTTACAGTAGCAGATACCGAGTGGATCAGCACAGAATTCTGACGAGTTAATCCCAAATTACGATCGTCCTTAAAATTTACAAGAGCTGCTTTCAGACAATACCAAAAAAATACTTTGCCTGCAAGATAATTCTACTCACACGAGTGCTGCTGATGTTGAAATGATAAAGATTTGTACAGAGTTTTCAACCAATGGCAAGCATACTGCTCATCTCCAAAGTGAAGCTGGAAAACAACATGGAAAGTATACGTTAATTCTGAAGAATTAAAGCACTAGAAAAGGGCGCAGATGAGGCTCCAGTGCTTACCCCTGGAGCAGAGTGCAGGCTGGTCCCCTCCGGAACGTCCAGTGTGTGGCGACAAACGGAGTCCAGGGCCTGCAGCAGGCCCTCCAGCGGGGCATCGGGATCGAAGAAGGCAGCTGGGATCCTGTATTTCACTGTGGAGCGGCCCGCATACATTTGTTTACTACAGCCGCATGTAGCAGTCTGACCCTGCAATACCTTCTCTTACTTTACATATGGGAGAAAACTGGCTAAATTCAGTGAAACATTTGTTGCTGAGGTTTCCATCTGATATGGACATCTCATTTGGCGATTACCTTCATTTATGATCTCAATGTTTCTGAAAAAATATAGTCTACCCAGATTACTTTCTAAAATCCCTTTCCTTCTGCAGGTTGCTGTTTGTTTATATAGTACCTAAAACCACAGACGCTTTCAATTTCACAAGTAGGGCGCTCAAATGACACTCCCATTCTGATATCTAACGTATTTTGTACATTTGTTAAACTAAAACTATAATCATCCTTATTCAGGACTTCAAAAACACCAACAAAAAATGTCTCTGCTGATGTAGAGGAATAAATCTAAGCAACACATTTCCTGAATCTGTTGAGTTAAACTTACATTTTGTCATATCGTTGTCTTTCTTTGTTGCAGTTGAACTGATCCACAAATCAACCAATGATGCCAAGCTTCTTTTATCACAGTCATCAGTTATATTTTTGCCGTAAATAACCTAGGGAAATAAGCCAGTCCATTGAAAGCAGTCACCACAGCTGGTACTGTAACCTGAGCACAGAGCACAGTGACAGTCCACTACTGTGGATCCTGATTACTTAAAGCTAAGTACATTTTTTCCCAATGATTACTTTAATCAGATCAGTTCCTGAAATGCAACTATTTGTGTTTCAATAAGCAGAATGAGTAATAATGCCTTACATTTGTCAGGAGATACCGAATCCCAGTCCAAGAAACACTCCTTCCCTCTCCTACGTCAGAGGTGGAACCATCTCTGAATTCCTCTCTTAGTACCTGCAAGGCATCCTGAAGCAAACAAGAACACATAAATGAACCTGAATTAATACTTTAGAATCTACTTACAGGAAAGGAAAAAAAAAATGTGTATAGCTGTAATAGGTTTTGGACGTGACCAAAAATACTACTTCAAAAACAGATTGCAAAATGTACAATTCTAGCCTAGGTGTTGCAGCTTGTGCAATTCCTTCTCTACCGAGATTTGCTCCTTCGTTTCCCGGCCCCCGGAGTGACACAGGAGAAGAACTCAAATGGAAAATATAAACCTCATGGTGTCCATCTAATAGTTTTGCAACTCTAAACCCCATGTGCCTTTTGGAACAGGCATTAGAAGATCTACCAACATGCTGCAAAATGTTTGTTTGTTTTTTTACCCAGTGTGCCCGAAGGTTATTTGGGATTCACAGTCATGCTCATGTTCACTGCCACTGCCCAAGAAAAAAACAACCCAGCAAAAACATGGCGGGGTCTACCCTGAATTCCTGGATGCCAAACATCATGGCGTGTCTGAAGTTCCAGCCTGTGGTGCCCCCTGCGGCGGCCCGGAGCCTCACGGCGCAGTGCAGGTAACACAGGTTGTGAATGAGGGCTGGCCATTCCGCACGGCTGCAACTGCGCAGCGCGTCTGGGCCAACCTGCTGCAGGCATCTCAGCATGGCGTCCTTCATGTTCTGCAATTCCAAAAGCAAGTCAGCCTCGCGGACACGAGGGGGAAGCACCACCTTCCTTTGGAAACGCGGTCCTGGAATCTTTTCACAGTGCGGTGAAATAAAGACTGTCAATATGTGGGAACCAGTGAGGATTTGTCGGGACCGTACGCATTTAAATTTCAGTCTCTGTTGATGTGTTATGGATATAACTACTGCAGGGCAATGGCACCAGGAACAGATTATATCAGCATGTAAAAATAATCATGGACTACAACCACGGTGTCTGCATTACAATCAATAGAATGAGAAACAGTTGTTGAGTTAATTTCATGAAAACTAGGATTATTCGATTTCTGCCATTTAAGCACTTTAAGTCTACTCAGTGTTGAATAATATACAATGTGTTATACAGTTGTTTCATTTTTATAATCGTAACTGACTCTTTTATGGAAAAAGTCAAAAGCAAAATTACATCAACCTAAATGGCATTAATTTGAATTACATTCTAGATATATACTGCAGCAGTACAACATTTAAAGCACTACAAAAAGTACCTTTGGTGTGTCCACCACAATTCGCAGTGATACATGCATGAGCCTCACTGGAATGCTGGTGTTGGCCTGAGCAGAAATCCAGAGGCGGAACTGTTTGTTCGGATTCTTATTCAGATGGATCAGGCTTTCTATCGATGTCATCAAGTGCATTGAATTATGGATATTCTCCAGCAAAACCCAGCTCCCCTGGTTGGAAAACAAGCAATTCCTAATTTTATGCAACTTCAATTCTTGGTGTCTGCAAAAAATATTGTAATATTTTCTGGGAGAATCTTAAAGTAATAACAATTGTCTGACAGTGGAGTGTCAGGAGCTATTCTTAAGGGGCTTTTATGTGGAAGAATTGAGGGCCACAATGTGAGGTCCACAGAACAAACCGAAGAAAACAAAATCTTTCTATGAAGTCTTACACTATAACAAAGATAGACCCAGACTAACTTCAAACTAATTGGCACAAATTCTTTTGAACTCTGAATAAGGTGATTTGTTCAATTTACTAGTTTCAAGTTTTCATAATTTCATTTCAAACTGCCTCTAAACCACACAACTGAAAACATCTGCTTGAGTGGTCAAAATGAGATTGTTCCAAGTGGTTAGAGATTGCTGATTAAAGGAAAGCCTACAAAACCTGTTGCAGTGTGGCTCTCTGGACCTGGGTTCACCATCGCTATGCTTTTGCATGTAATGTTATGACAAGAGTTTCATAATTCGTGGTGTAATAACATTTGAAGGACTGATGTGAATTTTGAACAGACGTTAGGGTGGCACAGTGGCTAGCATTCCTGCCTCATGGTGCTGGGGCCCTGACTTTAATTTCCGCTGTGCTGTCTGTGTGGAGTTTGCATGTTCTCCCCATGGTCCTGTGGGTTTCCTTCGAGTGCAACAGTTTTCTCCCATACTCCAAAGACATACTGGTAGGTTAATGGGATCTGGGAAGACAGGGCCTTGTGTGTGTGTGCTTCCGTGTTCGTGTCTGTGTGCCCTGGGATGGACTGGCATCTCATCCAGGGTGTATCCCCCTGCCTTGCGCCTGTTGGTTGCTCCCCCGCAGCACTGGTTATTCAATGGATGGATGAATTGCTAACCCCATTATGTTTTCATGAATATTTAGTAATATTCTCATTTTGAGGTACGCTGACTTTGTGAAAATGTAATATGGATGTCGCGTGCTGTATAAAAAATAGTGTTACCAAGTCCCTTGTGAGACAATACCTTGGACTGGCCGTTTTCAATCACATCCTTGATTCTCCTCGCTTCGCTGGCACTATCTTCACTGACAAACACAACTTCGGTTTTACAGCTCCTTTGGCTGCACAGTTCCAGGACAAGCCTCCGAGGCTCCTCCGCCTCACTGCTGTACAGCAGTAAAACTGGGATCTGGGCTGTCGTCTGGTGTATGCATCTTTGGAGATCAGATGGGATCTCAGTGATGTATCTACAATGAAACCAATGATCAATGCATATAAACTATTGAAAGCAAGTAACTTGCTTAGCTATTCAAAGTTCAGATCATTGAACAGTTGCTGTTTTCCGAGTTATACAGGGATGTAATAATTTGCTCATGCGCTATTTTTCTTTCCGCGGAGTCTAAGGACTGACTATCCACGCACTCACTTCTTCCCAAGAGTGCTGCCGATGAACAGGGAAGCTGCCTGTATGAGCCTGTCACTGCGGATTGCTCGGACGACCAGAAGGCGCTGCAGTGCCGTCAGGCTGCTCAACCCTTCAGGGCCCTTAACCTTGAACAACACAAAAACAACAGTGGTTTCAACAGTGGTAATTCGCTGAAAAGAAGATGTATGATAGATGAAAGGATTTCAAAAATGTTGAACTGTGTGCCAAACCGATGCCACATGATTTTACTTATATTCTCCGGGCACCTTAATTGCAAACCATTTTAAACAGATGCATGGAAAAAAAAAACAGAAAATAAAACAAAATAACCACAACTGGCAGTTCCAAGACAGAAACTGTGTCAAAATCATTTTTAATTTCAAATCCACAACTATACTGACCAAAAATGACACTACAACATTACAGTTAAATTACTTTCAAATAGTTGTGAAAAGTTTACTACAGTATACTGTACTATCAAATATAACTTTCAAGTATATTTACAAAATACCACACAGCAACAAGTAGATATTCAGATTATTTTTTGGAGTAGTCAAACTTCATTCAGAGGCAAAGAGCAGAGATTTACCTTTGCAGGGTTCTCTGGCTGGTCACTATCACATAAAGCCTTCCATGTCATTTCTTTACCATCCTTAAACATTCGGTCAAACAGATCATGGAACCAGCTATAATACGTACCCAGAATCTGAAACACAGTTAAGAAATATTCAGTGCTCTTCAGTGCTATGTAGAATCTAGTATAAGAATTTTTCACATTATTTCTCGTTAACAGTTGTGAAATTGGATGACTAATTTTATTGACTTAAATTAATTTATGAAAGAACACCTTCAATTCCAATCAAAAAACACAACTATTGAATGAATGGTGCTCAAAACAAACACATAATCCCCCAAAATATTTAGTAGCAGAAATTATAATGTGCTTTATACTGATCTGAATGATGAAAGATGTTTCACCAGAAAGAAAGTGTTGATTTTCATACCACCAGTTAAAATGCAATGATTAAAGTACAACAAAAAGTTTGCTCAGGATTTTGAACTCAAATATACTGGGTATGAAACATTATATCAGGAGTCAAAATTTAGAACAGATTCACAAACTGACAAGTGTGAGAATATGACATACTGTATTAAAACCCCAAAACCTTGTTTTATAAGAACTATTATAACAAGTTGTCTTGTGTGTCACTGCAACCAATGAGCTCTGTGAACGTAAACTGTCCGATATAGGAAATAATACAGTAGTGTCTCCACATTTGTGAGGGTTCAGTCTAGAGAACGGTCACAAATAGCCAAATTCTCACGTACCTGTAACTCAGTACAGTAGTAATGCATTGGTTTAAATTTAAATAATTTTGATCAAATATAAGAAACAATCATAATCATAAACTTAAAGTAATCATCTAAAATAAACAACATGAATCCCTCCTCTGCATCCAGCGAATGCCTGCACTTTCTCTCGTTGCCTATGTGATTAACACGCCACTGTAATGAAAAGGCAATAAAACTGTCAGGGAGCCTGTGGAGTCGTCTCCAGCCTGTCATTCCCCGCGCTGCAGACACAGAACCAGGAGTTTTCGTATCAATACAAAAACAAGACCAGGCTGAGATGTGGATGCTGTGTAGTGGGCACTTGGGCAGGAGCAGGGAGAGGCTCACTCACGAGCTAGATTTGTCTGAAGATCCTAGTCTATTGCACTTCTAAATTGAAAGTTGCAGTTAACCTTGAGCTCAGTTTCATCTCATTGTGCTCTTCTTCTATCCAAAAAAACAATACTCAGTTGACCAGAATGAATCTCGAATAAGCAAATTTGCAAATGTTAAATTCATAGATGAAGAGTCCCTACTGTAGTCAATTTAGAACTGCCTCTCTGTACCCAGATATTGTACATTCCAACATTGACGATTAATGGTCTCAGAAACACTTTAACAATAATTCTGGGCTTTTTGGAACTGAAGAAAACACCAAAATACCTGCACATTTTTAAACTGCTCCTCAGTCATCCACTCGAAAGGATTCTTGGCAGCCTGCCTTGTTTCTGAGGGTTTTGCTTTCATGGCTTCCATCAGAGAGGCACAGAGGTCGGGGGAGAGAACAAACTCTATCATACCTGGGCTGATGTGGCCGAGGCAGCTTTCAATCTGGAAATCAAAGCGGAAATGTATACAAAGCCCCTTTCTGTTGTAGCATTGTCTCCTGGACAGGCGTGCAGATCAGGAGCAGTAAAATTAACGGTCTAAGGGAGAATGGCTATTCTTAATAAACTCAGAACTGAAACTTGCAAAGGGCGACGGAATTTTACGATTTTTTTTGTACAGTTACACAATTATGGCTGTGCTTTACTGTCGATGGAATATCCTACATTTGTGTGTCTGTTATATGAGGTAGGCTCCCTGTCTGGTGCCCCTGAGTTGAAGAAGTGGTTCAGTAGCAGGGTGCCAGGTTTCTCACTACAGTGTGAGACCCTGTGAATGCGCATATTTAGCTGTGTTTCGTATCGTGTGACTTCCATCACTGGAAAACTGTCTGTAAGCTTTTCTTCTCTGTGTTTTGTGTGTGACTCTTTGGCATTTATAAATGCCATCATATACTGTATATGAACATATAGAATTTAACACCCTTTCTTCTCTAGCAGAAGAAAACTTGCATGATTACAAAACTTTACATGATTAGAAAATAAAGAAAATTACAACTTCAAATCAAACAGAATGCAAGGGAGAAACCCATTACACTGCACCGGGTTTCTTTTAAAGACTGTTTTTACTCCCTCCAAAGGAATTTGGTAATTAAAAATTAACTGAAACTTTATTTATACATGTAATGTAATATATTATATTACAAATGATAATTGAACAAGACCCTTAGGAACTATACACATAAATTCTTACTTCAAAAGCTAAGAGCAGGGTATACACCATCTGATCTCTTTCCAACATGTATCTTCCAATGTAACAAAATATGTTATATGTCAAGCGGTCAACAAGAGTCTTGATTGAAAATCTGTATAAGATAAAAGCAAAACATCCAAAGTTTTAAAACTGATCTGTAAATATATATTTAAAGACGGTTCTATGCCAAAATATACAGGCAAAATGCCCAAAGCTTTGCATTTTAATTTTTCTTTTCATCATAGAGTTACCCTCTGCTTGTTCCTTTTGCAGCCTGAGCAGTGATGCACATCCCCTATCTAAAGTCCTAAAACATGTCTTCAATTTTAAGGCTACATTTGCATATACCAACACAGAATGTTATAACATTGGGAAGCACAGTGGAAAGGAAAGCATTGCTGGCTTGCAGCTCTGGGGCCCTGGGTTCAATTCTTGACCTGGAGTGTCTGGATTGTAGAGGACCTGGAGTGAGAGAGTCTGTGTGGAGTTTACATGTTCTCCCCAAGTTTGGGAGGGTTTCCTTTCGGTGTACATTAAAACAGGATGCTTAAGTGAAAAGTGTTTTTTTCCACTCAGATACAGGATAAGTCACTATTTTTTGGAGCTTTTCTTTAGCCATTTGTAAGACTATGGAAGCTTGTTAGCCCCATGGAGAATTTTTTTTTTATATGAGATAGTACTGTGTTTATAAGAGAACATTATTGTGTTTAGACAAGAAAATTATTGCATCTATATGAGAAAATAATTACGTTTAAATGCAATACTGTAGTTAATTTGTGAACAACATTGCCAACTATATTAATAGTAGCATTGATTAACAACAATAGAATATCATCACACACCTCTTTTTGGAACAAAAGAATCTAAAGGAGCACATGTTCTGTCTTTTTAATACATGAAGTACAACACTGTGTCAGTAAGCACTCCCAGGTTAAACACATTGTTTTCGCAATTTCTCTGACAAGTAGGAATGACATGGCTTTCCAAACGTATGTTCTTCTTGATGTGAAGCTGCAGAGACATGGGTTCATGGCTGCAGTGTACATGGGTTTTTGCAGACTCTTTAAACATTGAACAGATTACGATCTCATATAAATGCAATACGTTTCTCGTTTAAATGCAATACTGTCCCTGTATAAACGCCATACTATCTCATATAAATGCAAAAAAAAAATTCTTCTCCATGGAGCTAATAAGCTTTTGCATAAGACAAGAAGAAACCTTTCAGACAATTGCCAAATGTCACGCAGGGACAAAGGGAAAAGAATGGTAATGTTGTAACAGAGAAAAGTCAATAGTGCATTACAAATCCACAAATCTGTTGAAGGATCCACAGATATCCTTTCTAAAACAAATGTTTGTTGCTTAAAATGACAGAAAAACAGAAATATCTGTGGATGATAACAATCCATTCAATGGCACTTGGAAAGCAACATCAATATTTTTTCAACTGTAATATAATCCATAGAAAAATATACACATTTATGAATCGATTATACATTGAAGTAAATCATAAATGAAGACCATTGTAATACATTGTGAGAAGTGATTAAAAGCCTCACTTTTTGGCTCTCCATTGGGGCATCAGTGTGGCAAAAATACTGATTTGTACCTTTCTGAGTGCACAGCTGAACTGTCGAAAACCTCCAGAAGCTGGCTAAAGCTAATGTGATATGCAGGGTTCACTTGTCTCATCGTATTGGCAGTGTCAAACATCAGTGCAGCTCTGTCTGCGAGGTCTCTGAACCCTTCTCTGGCAGTGAGTGCTGTCTTTTCCAATAACGCAAGCTTTGATTTCCTGTAAGAACGAAAACATCTCGAATTTCAGGATGTGAACATTTTTCACTCACTTTCAGGGCGCTGAAAATAAAACATCCGCTAAATCGCAGAAAAGAGATCCTAAAATCCAGAAGACATTAAACAAAAACTGACAACTGAAGTGATTTGGTGTGCAATAATGCACAGAATGATGATGAAGGTAGTTAATCCATAAAACATACTGTATCTACTGTACATTAAGGAGTCTGTGAGTGGATATGGCTGAAAACATTTGGGGGAATGACAAGTTTCTCATGTGCACCAGGTTTTCCTTACATTTCTAAGGCTTCATCATAGAGCTGGTGTAGGTCACTCAACGTTCTGTTTAGAGCCAGGTGGTGGAGGAGAGAGGATTCCTGGGATAAGGTTTCTGCAATCTTCTCTTCCACAGTTTGAAGATCCTCCATGTTGTCCAAACATTCCTAGTGATGACACAAAGGGAAATAATGAATCACACTAGTATCTTGTTCCTTCTTATAAACTGGTACACAAAAACACAGTAGGTGACATTTATACAGACAGATCAAGGGCACGGTGAAAAAACAATATGAATATAACAGTCAGCTAGATTTCAAGCAAGATAATCAGCACATGTGCAGTATACACTGAAAGTGTTGGCAATGTTTATACGCAGAACAAGTGAAGTGAAGTTGATTAGCAACTGTTAAAATCTATTGTATATATATAATTAATATCACTTAAATTTACAAGCTGTGTAACTGAAATACATATTCTGCTTTTCTGAATTTCAGCAGGTTAGAAACCTCACTGAAGATCTGGTGAGTAAACCTCAGAGGCAGGATAACCCCAGGTCTCCTTTTTTAGCCTTTTTCAAGACAGGTGATTGTTTATTAATTCTGAAAATGCACGGACACGTCACTTTTATTGCAGCAGTTATTTACCAGGATTATCAATAAAATACTAACAGAGATACAGCACACATTTAGGCTTCAGCACAAAACCTTGAATGAGATAATATTAGGTATTGTTTCTAATAGATATTTGCTTTCCTAGAAGGTTTGCCTGCTAAATGTAATGATCAGGTTTAATTAATTGCTGACCTTTGATCATGAAAAAGTCTTACGATATCTATGTTGTTTTGTCTCTGTTACTCTCTAACAGTAAGGTGTAAGATATTAAGAATATTATCTTATTCTTATGGAACATGCTATTTCTGTGAATGGACTATTTCACATATTTTTTTGGTATCATGTTAAAGATTGAGATCCTTAATTACATGCATTGATAGCTGTCAACTTTTTCCTCTCTAATGCCTCTTTTCTTTTTGTACTCCATATATACAGTACTTTTTTGCTTGAACATGGCATATGCCATATAATCTGTTTTTAATACAACCCAAACTTCAAACAGATACTGCTCGTTTGGAGTAGCAGAGCTGAGAGATGTGTTTGTCTTTGCACATTATGTTGCATTAGAGAGGTGGGTCAAGTGTAGACAGATTTAACCTGAGCTCTTCCAAATTGGCTTTTGAATGGAAATGAGCTTAAGTGAATGTCATGCTGACCACACACTGATATATTGAGGTCAAATCAGAAAAAGAAAGAGGAAGGTTCGATCCTATTGCAGACTTGATGGGGTTGAACACATTCTGCAAAGACGTGTGAGTTCTACCTCATCAGAGGATCAAAGAAGCAATTGCAGGTTTTAGTAAGAGTAACTAGATTCTTAGGCAAATGAGCTACATTGCTTCATGCTAGCAGGATATCAGAACAGAAAATGGAAGAACACCCTCTCATGTATCCTGTACATAGGTTAAAGGAACTTACACAGTTTTTTTTATTATTAATCACTGATCAATTGCACCTCTGAAAGCACCACTTTGTAAACAACATGGATTCTCCTCTCATAGTTTGTTTGGAAGATCTCTGTAAGTGCTGTAAATTTCTATAGGATCAGTTGTACTGTAGCTGCTGGAGCTATTTTAAATAAGGTTGAAGCTGGTTTCAGGGGAAAGTACATACCTTCTGTAGTGTGGCGTACTCCTTACTGAGTCGGCTCTTCTCCAGCTGCACGAACCTGTCCAGCAGCTGTTCAGACAGCCCTTGACGGTCTTGGTAGAAGTGCAAAATTGTACAAAAGGCAGCAATCTCTGCAGGAACCTCCTCTGGTCTGCTGGTGGTGTGGAGCAGCAGTCTGAATCCTGGGTGGCACTCAACCTCATGGTCTGCAACCTGATAAGAATAACATTAATTTTCTTTTTAGCATAATCATATTTTTGTATGAATATTCAAAAGGGGTAGAGTGATACAGCCATTTTGGTTTGACTCCTTCGTAGCTCAGTTTTAAAGTATTATTTCAAATGTTTTACCTTTTCATTGAATGTTATTTATGCTTTTCGCAGTCACTCAACATACTGTATACCGACTAAAAAACATTGATATACGGCATGAATGAGTGATCTGTAGCAATTCTTAGCAAGAATCAAGCCCAATATAGAGCCAAATGAGATAGAAATTATAAGGTCCTTTTTGTCCTGTGAATGAAGGAACAACTGTCTGTTGCAAAGAAAATTAGATGGTTTGTCACTCTGTGATCTAACACGCAGGACTACCTGTGGGCACGAGCTATTAAACAATGGTTCTTAAAAATACAGATAGAGAGTTACCGTGATTTTAAAAGGGGTTCCCGATCTCACAAACTGCATTCTGGACCGTAGAACAGTGGCAAACCTCTGATCAAGTGCCAGGGCCTTAGGGTCACAGTATGTGAGCAGCAGGGGGAGCCCATCAGTCAGACAAGTGTCCAGCTGGGTCTGGAGCTCCTACAAGCAGTCACATCACGGCTGGAGTCAGGAATTTACATTTTATTTTGTCTACTGCAGTGCTGTTTGTGCATTTGGTCATTAAGTACAAAACATTCATATGATTACAGAATAAGCACCAAAAGAAACTTTCTTGATTTATAACTGTAACAAATCCTGACAGCAAAGTTATTAGCAGGAAAATTCCAACATCATTTTTATGGCAGGTAAACAGATATGACTGACATTCGCTATGCATCTTGCTATTTATTAATATTGGGGATCTCCATTGAAAGTCGCATGATTATAGCATTGTGGTTACTACTGGAAGCAGAACACGGGTGTGCTATACATGCTTTGAACCAGATTGCAGATGCTGTCTTAAAACTGTTTTATAACACTGAATATAAAGGCTGTAAGGATAAGTACATTACTGGGAAAAATGAACGGCAAAAAAACGTCACTGCTAGATTTATGCAAAATGCTTGTCTGAGAACTGGTACTGACTAGATCCTCCTTTGTTATTTTTTTCAGTTTTCAGTGAACCTTAGCAGTTTCAATTATTTCATGTAGTATAGGTTTATGATTTAGACAGAAACGGAGGTTTTGTTCATTGGAATTTCATGAAAATTATATGTTGTATAGCACAACCAAGCATTAGCTCAAAATACAACATGGAAGAACAAAATGTAAATTCAGAATGACAGAGTGAAACGTGCCACTTCATATCAATACAGTCAACTCCATAACACACTGGGTGGCTTAGGAAAAAGATTACAAGGTACCTACATGGTATTGGACCTCCATGCAATCTTGGAAGAACAGAGTTTTCACCCACTCAATGGACTGAGCCATGGGGTCACAGAGAAGCACCCATGTGCTATTACACCCGTCGTATTTGAGAACACAAGAGACAAACTCCGTATTCTTGTTTAGGGCTGGTCCTTTTGTTTCAAGTCTCTTAATTTCGGTCTAAGTAAAGGAAAAACACATTTTAGGACATTTCACACTGACAGCAGAGTTATTTTCCTGTAGCCTGATCTTCTCAGATCTCAGAAACTAAGCAAGGCTGGGCTTAGATATTACCAGAATGAGAGACTTCCAAGCAAAACCGGGTTGCTGTTATAAGAGATGTTGGTGGACCAGTAGGTGGCACTCTTTCCTCTTGTCCAGAATTTCCTAATGCCTTCATTTGGTGACAGAGGACACTGTTCTTTAACAGATACTGTTACTGTCTTTCTCACACAGACCCTCAGTATTAAACAGGTTCTGATGACTTTCTCTTTAAAGATTCCATGGAAATGCAAGCATATGGGTGTTAAGCCTTGGACTTTAGCACAGATATGAATTACTTCTCTTATTATTTTTAATAGATGATGAAAGGATTAGCACGTAGAACTGTTCAACTCCACTGGTATTCTATGAAATTTACAAAAATGTTAGCTGCTAAAGAAAACCTTAACAACTTACTGGACTGTTTAGGAAGTTTCTCAACGTAATGTCACTGAAGAGTAACTTCCTTGGTGGCGAGAGCCCGCCTTCCACACACGTCTGCATGAAAAGCTCTGAAGCTAGGTGCCTGAAATAAGAAATGAAAAGTAAATGTGTTTTTACTTGTTTGGAGTAAATCCGAATTGCATTTTAAATGTTGCATTTCTGGGAAGAGCAGAGTCTGTAATTCGTAATTAAGCGTGACATCATCTCCCCACTCCAACAGCATAAATACTGTACGTTATCTCCTCTCCCTCGCATTCATCTTTTTCATCCCTCCTCCACCCCATCCCCTCCTCTGCAGCTGCCCTCACTCCTCACTCCTCATGGAGGTCCTCTGGCCAGGAGGTCAGGAGGGTTAAGCCAAATTATTGTAACTTTAAATACTCAATAAAACTTTTTTTGTCTTATCCTTTGCTGTTATCATTCCTAGAGAAAATAAAGGTATTTTCATTTTAAAGAAGCTACAGCTTCTTTAATGCTAATGTCCCGGTGGCCCTCAGAGTTTCCTTTCCACCAGCTTACCGTGCTTCACTGTGAAATGGTCCACAGTACGTAAGAAAGGCTGAGGCAACTAGACAGTTGAAAACCAGTCCTGATGTGTCACATTGTTCCAAAGTGTCTTTCCAGTGTTTCTCTAGAGTCCTTAACCTGCAAGAAAATATTGTTTGCGTTTTGAATTCTTCATATTGTTTGTAGACAATATGTCCATTTTCAAGTACGGAAGTTTGTCCACGTGAGTATGGCACCAAACTGTTGGCTGTTGAAATATTCCAGATTCTATTGAATCATTTCCACATTGTATCAAATGATGCCTGAAATTACCTTCTGAGCACGTCTTGAGCCGATCTAAGCTTCTCCCTGTGGGTTTGTAGCTCAGTCTCCAGTGTATGTTTATTCATTATAGCAGCATCATATTCAGCTTGAATCTCCTCGACCTGTGAAACACCATTTCAGAGTCAAGCATATTTTCTGTTTATGTTATAATCTGGACTAAGTGTCAATCAAGCTTGTTGCAGAGGTAAAAGTTACAGATTTATGCAAGTAAGAAAACCCACAACGTTTTCCTTAAACTTGTTGTCCTACCTCAGACTCCAGTTTAGGCAGGTCCTCTGCTGTAAGCTCAGAACTTAGGGGTTCAATTTCCTTGAGGTCCTCTTCTTCAGCATCAACAAGCTACAGTATGAGCACAGGGGAAGCAAGACTCTTATTGAACACATGACTAATACTCATGATGTAAAGGAATTTTTACTAGTACTAGTATAACCAAGTACCCATTATACCAGAAAATAATATAATACTATATATACAATATACATGTGGTCTTTTTAGCAATGTGAAATGCATCCTCCAATTTTTTACCTAAATGTTGTAAATGAAAATAGTGTACTAAAAGAAAATCAAAATGTCTTGGGTGAGCTGTATTTTAAACCTTACAGATAACCTTTTAGTAAACTAACAGCAGACATTATTGTAGTTACGAAGAGCTGGTTTCACATTCGTAATTCATGTAACCACAAGAGTGCACCCATCAGGTTCATTAGTTCAGCCATATTTAAGCTTTTTACGTGCACAACATGCGCCAGGAGGCACGTGTACCTGAGTAAATGACGATCAAAGTATTCTTAATTTGTTATAATCAGGCATACATTGCCAAGGAGACTATGTCAACTGCTCTGTTATGTAAATAAAAGTCAAGTACTTTAATATTCAGGCTTCCTACCAGGGAAGGGAAGCACTGGGATAAGTAACTATATACTAATGCTAAAATAGAATAGGTATAGTGCCCTCCAAAGGCATTGGTGCAGTCAAACTATCACGTTTTCACAGTTCAGCAAATTGTATTTATGATGAAGTTAATATAAATGATAAGTACAACATAATAATGTTATGGCTGAGGGCAGCTGAGTTTCTTTGAGGTTAGCACAGTTCTTAGTTCTCAGCAAAGTTACTTCATTCTGAAGGTCTGAGATAATGGGTGTTATTTTGCTGTACTTTGAGTAGGAAGCTGCTTCGGTGAGCTTTGACTGCAAAGGAGCAAGCAAAGGTAAATTCTATGCCCAAAAGCAGAGCCCAAAACACTATGTTTCTTCTATTTATTTTTCAGCTGTGAACCTTTACTTGCTACATTATTATCTTATATTTACACACCTGCCTTGGCCAAGAAGTGGATGATCAAAGGAGTTTTCCTAATAACTTATTTTGATTAATTAACTTCAGGGTCTTATCTGGAAATCCTGACGAGAATCCACAGGTTAAACACATCTCTTCTATTTTAGTAATGCCTTTTGTATTGAATAGAGAAAATTGTTAACATTCACCACCTCATTCCTTGAGAGAGGAAGATTTAGTTCTGGTCAGGATCCATTTTGTTTATTAGAATGCAGGTTCTCTTTCTTTGGCCTCTTAGATTAGAAAAATGGAATTCTGGGATTTTCCCTGTCTCTAGAAGGCAGGACTCTAAAACTCAGAGACCTGTGAATATCAGGTCATCACGTGTTGTACAATTGTCTCATTTATTTAGTAAATATTTGTCTAAGTTTGCAACTGATTTTTACTGTATTTTCAAACTATGCTGTAGAATAAAAGACAAATGAGCTGGGTAATACTTGTCGATCTCTGAGATGGAATTATGCAACTAAGGATCTTTATAATTTGCTTCCATAGCAAACTAGTGTGATCTGATGACCTGATTCTTACATTATAATTGCATAATTTAGAACATATAACCTCTTGTTACAACACACATTTTGTTTTGGAGTCCATCAATTTCAAGCGAGTATAATTATTTGGACACACTTTAGATACATTTCAGATTTATTTCAGAGAGTTTAAGTCAGTATTTGGTTATATATCTCTTTAGACAAGGCCTGCATGAAGTCTGCAACAAATTAAGCTCAATCATTTAATCATTTGAAATGTTTTGCTGTTGCTAATTTGAGTTATTCTCTATGCTCTGGGATGCTCTATTTTTTTTTCAGAATGTAAAATGCATGCTCAGACTGAGGATAGACTTGGCACATCTAGATGTTCCACTTAATTCTTCTGATGACTTTCCTGATTGCATTGGCCATGGCCAAACCATACCTCCCAAGTGAGGCACTGTCCTTTGGAGTATCAACAGTAACATCTTTCACACTTTAATCTTTCCATTACTTTAGTGAAGGCCCATCTTGATCTCATCTGGTCATGAAACCTTTGCCAAAACACATCTGACTCATTTTTGTACAGTAATAGTAACCCAATTCTGAAGCGTGGTGGAGTGGTAATATTACAGCTGGGACACGCACGAGCATATCCAAAACTGGCTCACACGTCTTTATTGATGATAACTAAAGACGGCAGCAGCAGAGTAAATTCAGAAACCTTTTGTGTGCTTATATAGAAAAAAAATGTTTCCATTCTTTTAGAGTGGCCCTTTGCCACATAGCATGACAATGACCCAAAACACAGCCAATGCAACCAAAGAGTTCATCACACAAAAAAAGTGGGAACTCCTACAGCGTCCTTCAGGCTTCGGATTTAAATCCAAAGGAACACATTGTAGCGCAAGTGATTGAGGTCGAGGGGGTGAACATGTTTTTGCATGCTTGCAATTGCCAAAAAATAAAACATTATAATGTACTTGTCGTTGATATTCATTTCATGCTCATAAATATAAATTGCTTGACTCTAAAGCACAGATAACTTTGCTGTCCCAATAGGATTTGGAGGCCACTGCACACACCACTGATCTCCAGGGCAACTCGGTTGCTTTGTGAATTGCAATGGACCAGTTCCTGGCCCTCTGTCATCACAACACATGACAAGTGACGCAAGAATGGAACCTTGAGTGTTTCCTGGTGGCTTCTTTCATGGTCTTCCTTCTGCGTCTCCAGGACGTGCACTTGCTCCAGCGTGGACCTCAGGGGTCCGCAGAGCTTGGTGTACTCCACCAGAGCCACCACCAAGGCCACCAGGGCCGCGGCCTCCTCCGAGCTGTACCGCGCCGCGGCGATGGTGATCTCCCCTCGCCGCGCGCCGCTCTCCGCCGGGAGCTTCCGCGCGGGAGCGATGCTCTGAGGGCTGGCGTCTGGAACAACACAGAAGAGCTGCTGCTGAACGGACGAAGCTGAAAACGCTATTCTGTGACTGTCGCAGGCAAAATGTGCAATGGTGTTACTACTGAAAAGAGTAATCGACAATTTTCTAAAACAAAAGGTGAGAATTTTATTACAATTTATATATAACAATAAGGTTACGATTATTAAGCTTTTCTGTGGTTAAACACCGAGCAACCCTTCCAAATGAAGATCTTACGCGGAGCTGCGTTCTCCAGTAAGGACCCTTCTCCTGTAACTCCCAGGCTCCCTTCTGTCGTCTTTCCCAGATAAGACTCCACGCGCTCCAGCACATGGCTCGGCAGGCCGGCCTCTTGGCGAGCTACACTGCAGACACACAGACTCAGCATCTGCTGCACACTACTAGACACTGTCACATTGAGTGCATAACCATATTTGTTTCTGTTAAAAATGGAAACAACACAACATACTGTATAGTGGACACTCCCATTGACTGGGAAATGGCGATGTACTGTATATACCCCTTCATCTCACAGTCTCTTCAAACACTAAAACTACACAGTAGGTAGGACAAAGAGAACATTCATGTTGTGAGAGAAAAATCAGGATGGCTAGAGGGAGAAGACCAAGGCATCAGCTGAAACACTGCTGTACTTGAATAGGGTACAGGGTACTACTGCTTGAACAGGGCCCTAGACATTTTGGGAATTTTAGCAATCAGTTACGCAGAACATCAGTTTTCACATCTCATTTGAAAGACAGCACAGTTGTCTCATTTACCACTCTCTGGATACAAGACAGATGGTATTCAGGCCATCGATCATCTGGAATGATGTCTGTAGCGAATTTATTGAAGTTGAAGTGAAGTTAAAAGCAATAAATCAGCTAGGTTATTTGAAATGAATTATTTTAATGAAGTAAGAAACTTACTTCTGTAACATGTCGACAAACTTGCTGCTGTCACCAACATGACTTTGTAATGCTTTCCACCACGAACGGTCAACCTTATCATTGCTGCTCTTCCCAAATCCTGGAAATAAAAAATAAGAATTTGCACGTCTGATCATTTTCAAATTAAGTTCTCCTCAGATTAAAATAGAGACATTTGAAGATACAACTAAAGGTATTGTTTCTCTCTTCTCAAAGCAATGATAACGGCTGTGATAGTGCATACATACAGTGTCATGCAAAATTATTCAGTCACTTGTAATGCATGCATACACAAAATGAGGCAATCACATTTTTGAACTTGAAAAAATTTATTCAAAACCTTATTGCACAAACTGAAAGCTAAGGGTAAGATGAGTTGTCTTACACAGTATGAGGGATGCTTAAGATAAATATGAAGGGATGTGTTTGTGTTCAATACATAGAGATAATTCCTGCAATGATTGTGATTAGGAATAACTGGATGAGACTGATTTGTCATTGTTATCCCTCCTGAACCTCAGTTAATTACTTCCATTTATTGCTGTTAAATGATACAAGTAACTGAATCAAGGGACGCACTTACTTTTTCACAAAAATATTGAATGCTGGCTGATATAAAAAAAAAATAATAATGACAAAGAAGATGTCAATAGATTTGTGTATTTGTCCAATGTGGTTAGTCTGATCTCCCGTTAGCACTTGGTGAGGACCAGGTGAAAGTCAAATCTAATAACTGACACATGCCTTAGAGCTGAAAGAACTAAGAGATTTGGATTAGCTGGGTTTTTATTTAAGCATGAGAGGTTGCAATGGGTACCTGAAAGCTCAAAGTGAGGATTTTGGAAGGCAGTTTAAAAATTACAACCTGGATAGTTGATCAACCATTTTAATCTGGATTTCTCATTGTCATTGAAATCCCGAGCTGTAGTCATGAGAAGAATCTGCATGGTTGTGGAGGCAAGAGAACTATATAAAGGGTTCATTTGTTGATAAGGTTACTAGAGAGATCGGGGCAAATCTGTGCACACTTTTTCACGTTCGATTTGAGCAGCACTTCAGCCTGTCTAAATACAGAGCTGAGACAGGAGCAAAAGAGAGGCTAAATACCAGACGTTCAGGGAGAACGCCCATGAGCTCACATCACTTTTCACAAGATTCTCGTGGTAGAAGGTTAAGAGCTGTCTCTCAGTTACAATGGTTAGATGGGGAAATTTTATGATTTTAGTCAGATGGGCTCAGAAGAGAAGACTGTGAGGACAGCAGCTTGCTGTGGTGGAAGGTTTCCCGTCAACAACCGAGAGGATATTGTAATGCAGTAGAAGACTCAGCTTCTGATTAAGGTCCCTGGCAAAAACAGGATCGACTGAGAAGTTTTTACACTGCTATTGCCATTTGTTAAAGCTTTGAGGTTAAATATGTTCTTTCTACTAGCAGTGGTTAGTTACAAATTTACTTACTGAAGGTTGCTGGTAGTGGTATATTGAAGACAAATATACCCCTCCATTGCAATGCATGTTTTCCACATGTAACAGGACTATGATTCTGAAGGACAGAGCATGAGATACGGTACCTCTGGCTGGCCATCTCCTGGCAGTCCTTGCTCCATGTGATGACTTTTGGGAATGTCCTGCCTCAGGAGTTTCTCCTGGATGTTTCAGTCTGGGTGTCTCGCGTTCAGTGTCAGCTGGGCAGGGAATCAAGTCCAGCATCACCAGCACCATTTCCATTACCTGGCAAGAAATGTGACCAGCAAAACAGCAAATCAGGAGTGATTAACTCAACTATGTTGACAGAAAAGGTTAAGAAATTGTATCCAGGCCATTGCTTACAGTAAGTATAAATATTCAAGTAAATGTTATACACTACAAAAGTAAATATGATTAAAACATAATTTAACCATGTAGATAGATTGCATTGATATACAAAATGGTTTGTTTCGTAAGAGAGCAGAGTAATTAAGGCTGCTGGTGGGAATTCAATTACACACATTTAATGTACTCATTTTGTATACTTTAAAACACAATGATTGTGTACTCTTAACATAAGTTTTATTTTGTTTTGTTTAATGTTCAGTGTTTCCGAACTAACAACTGGCATTTTGGGAACAGTGAATATCAAAAACAAAAAATGTTTGTACCTGAGCCAAAAGAAATGGCGGATTCTGGCAACGACTGACCCTCTCAATGCAGCTCCTGTCCACTTTATTACACCAGTGCATCACCTGCAGATTGTGTTCAATTGCAGAAAGTGATAGCATACATTATGTTAATTGCAGGGCGATTGCAGTGAACCAGACACTAACCAGGCAGACAGTGCGCAAGGCAGACAACACCCTAAACGTGATCCAGTCCACTGCAGGGCACAGTTTCATAGCTCACTACTAAGAGATGTCAATTAACCTAGGCAGACCTTGGGAATGTGGGAGGAAACCAGAACACCTGGAGAAAAAGGTGCAGATACGAGGTGAACCTGCAAACCGCACACTGAAGACCTCCCCCGCCCAGGTTCGAACAGAATCCTGGACACAAGAGCTTTGAGGCAGCAGCTCTGACTGTGATGTCCCTGCACCACTACACATCTACCTCCCATGTGAAACAAAGCAGTTCAAATTTTAAATGTTTGACATGAAATGAAACAGATATTTTAGTGCAGGACTGAATTAAGTGCTTTGCAACATGTAGGTTTTAAAGGGTCGAAAGAAAATTATGTATGCATCATTTGCAAATAAAATGTTTTTTTTCTGTTCTTTTCTAGTGATTGTAATGTTTGCACTTGATTAAGTGCTGTTTTTCATGCTCCCGTCCCATCATTGCCCATGGTCAAACACTGAACTAATGTTCCAATCTGCCCGTTCCCGACAGAACGCGGTCAGGCAGGTGGTCAATACCACCGGCACTAAATTAACAGCAGTTCTCTCGTTCCCAGCAAGGTATTTATTCCAGTTCTGCGGCCATTAGAGTGCTCAGTCTTGGCTTTTTAGCCTGGAGCCTGTTTCTCCTGTGCTTGGATTATACCTCTTGTGTGTGGATTTTCTCCCTGACCTGACTCCCTCCTTGCAGGCCCCCCAAGAGCTCAGATGAGACCCGGGCCATTCCACACCGTGGGCCCCCCTCATTGTTTGGGAAGAGGGGTAAAAAAATATTTAAATGTAAAGAACGGCATGCTGGGAAGATGAAGGCGGGCATTTTGAAACTCCTAAAGAATAGGTAGATTCAGCACTGAAAGGGGGATATTTCTCCACAGCTGTGGACTTTAGTCAAGAATCACAGTATATGGTCAAAGTTCCAAATTCGTCTCAAGTCGAGAAACACAGCCAAAGGGGTTGACGTGGAGGATCGTGCACCTTGGCTGAGGCGAGGCCCCCCTGTGAGGTCAGGCCCGGCCAAATGGCCCTGCTGGCCCCCCCTCTCGTGGGGCCTGCCTCCTTGTTCCCTGGACCTCAATCTTTGGATTCTCCCTGTGTTTGATGCGTCTCCCTGTTTTGACCTGGAGCGCCCCACTTTGTGAACCCTCCCCAGTGCTACGATGTCTTGGCTGTTCTGGATGTCCCCCTTCCCATCTTTCCCTGGTGTTGTGCCTGTGGGACTGTTACGTGGCTGTCTGGCTGTGCAGTTGCATCTCTGCCTGCCTGCCTGCTTGCACTCTTGGGGCCAGCAGATGACTGCGATGCGCTCTGCCTAGCTCAGTGCTTGTCTTCTCCTGCATCAGGATCCTTCTGCTGACCTGGACCACTGCCCATTTCTGGTTTGTTGAGTGGTCCATTACAGTGATGTTTTAAAATAAAACATATGTACATATACTGTATTTGTCAACTGCCTACCTACATTCTGTCAGTGTTCACCAACAATAAAAGTAGATACTTGAATGAGTGGATAGTGAACATGGCAAAATAACACGATCTATACAGTATGTAAGATCTATATATACTGTATATAACTTGGTCAAAATAAGGGGTCTATATTCTGGCATTGCTGTAGTTAATAAAGGTCTTTTACCAAAACCTCATTCTCAAGACACTGCAAACTCCCTAGCACCAGCACCTGAGTTTTGGCATGGGTGAGTCTATTTCTTGCTTCTTCCATCTCATTTCTTGCCATTCTGAGATCTTCATCCAGCTGACTTAAATGAGACTTGGTGTTTACCTCCTTCATTTGAAAAAATGCTTCGTCATACTGGTCAAATTCATCTGAAAAAGAGCAAAATGTACTCAGACACGTCATTGTGTTCTGACTTCGCAAGTACACAGGATGTGATCGAATCCTGGCAGGGACAGAGCAGAGCTGCACTCATCACACAGCTACAGTATGATAGGTACAGTACAGGTACATGAGAGGATTGGTACACGTAAAGCCCACACTCGCAAGACCTACCCTCACTATCTTTCAGCAGAGCCTCCATTTCAATCTCCTCAGATCCACTTTCTGCCTGTGCTAGGAACACCTTCAGGCTCTCTGCGCCTATTCCTGTAGTAGTACAGATAAAGAGCGGCGATTATTGTGCTTTAAAGAATATTCCCATGGGGCAACATTAGTCAAGTATTTCCATATGAAAATAAAAATGACCAGAATTATTAAAAGGTCATCTGTGTTACAGTTTTACTTTTCTATTTTCAGCGAGACAGATGTGGCATGAATTGTGTTTGGATGTCAAGAACTTCGTAGGTCATGTCTAGAGCATTTACATTTAATGACCTCTCAGTCAAAGGAGGGTAGCTATTCAAATGCACAGGAATGCTACAGAGTTTTAGAAATACGAACCATTCCTTAAAGCCTTTCTAACAGACTTTCATTAGAATAAAAATGCAGTTGTTTAGATGATGGCACTAAAAAATTAGACGTATCAAAATTGAAGACATCAAAATTAGTACTGTTACTCATCATCAAATGATACCCTATATCACTTCAAAAGTGATGGGTAGGCAATTACTTTACCCTATCTGAGTCTGTCACCCTTAGTAAACACATTGGTGTCTGCTAAGCTGAATATGTGTGACGGGACATAGAATATTTTGTGGGCAAAATAATGCTTTAGTGATGTCTCATACTGAGGAAGAAGTAACATTTTCCCCTTGATTTTCAACAGCACTCCAACGAGCAGTAGATCGTGTACTGTACAGGCCAAAATTAAGCATTGCTTGAGGAGGGGAAAAATCTAAAATAGTCAAACCAACTGGGGGAGAATGGAGAAGGCGATTCTTTAATCTCACCTAGTTTTTCTTTCAGCTGTTCTAGTGCAGAAGCTCTGGCTGACAGTTTATATAACAACTGGGAAGCAGTATATTTGGCATCTTCATACTGAACAACCAAGCGCTTTATAGAGTCTTGAGTATTCTGTGCGTCAATCCGGCTTTGTTCCAGTGTTTCCAACACATTTCTGAAAAATGTTTGGTTTCACAAAAGAGGTACTTTTTCAACTTTTCATTGACTAAAATACATAATGTAAGTGCATAGTTGTCTTGCTGTAATCTGGTACTCAGAATACTATAAATAATTGTCCTCATTAATGATTGAAAATAAATAGTAACCATTTTCAATTCAAAAGATTTCATTTCTCTACAGTACAAAAACATTTTGAATTTTGTGTCCAGCATAGCTTTCTTACTTTTTACATTCATTCAAACCTCAGTTTATCCTTGTTACTACAATATACTGTGATATGTCAGATTGCAGGAATGTAAGCACTGTTAATTTCTAGTGTTTCTAATTATTGCTGCTTTTCTGAAGTATTTTTGTCAAGTAAATAAAGCTTTGATTTGCTCATCACTAAATGACTCACAGTGCAAAAAAAAGTGAATATTTAAGAAACAGAATTTATTCTGCAGTGATCTGTCTACATTTTGAGGTAATTTCTTAAACCATAGAATATCATAGTATTTGGTAGGTGTGTTTAGATAACATTTAATGATAATTGCAGACAATGACTTAAATCTCTATGGATAGACTTGTTGTTTGTCAGACAGCGGCGTGAGGTGTTTCACCCTACCTCAGAAGAGTTCTTGTCTTCTCCAGCTCTGTGCACTTCAGGAAGTAGATGTGGCTGAATGTCTCCAGGTAGTGCCTGAAGGTGCTGGGTCCACAGAAAACCTTATTGTACACCGACTTGTGCTCATTCTTGAGAAGCACACCAATACTTTCCTGTGATTGGAATTACACTCATTTAAGTGATCATTCTTTGAATGTTCCATCCTAGAATATTTTTAATGATATTAAGACTTACACACACATACTGTACAAATACTGAATCTTAATAACATGGGTTGAGACTCCCTCCATGTACTGTATGTCAAATGAGCATTTTATCTTGCCTACAGGTTACAACTATTCCTCATGTCCCTTCATCACCTGACAGGAGCCTCGTTTCAGTATTTTGTATTCCTGTATAATTGACGTGCTTGTCAATTGTCGGATTTTACCTTTGCTTCTTTTCGACCACAACAAACCATTTTTAGTATGTGAGTTCTATTCATGTGAGGGGATACCTGCTTTAAACATGCCCAAAGGAAATGAGCCTTAAATTTGCGTGATTCAGAAAGAAATACCTTCACAATAGCCGCTGAGTAAGGCAGGTTTGGAACCGTCAGAGTTTCTGTTTTTGCAGTCTCTTTGCTGTCGCTCTCTGTCTTCTGTGCAGTGAAGGTGTCCAGAGTCAGTGTGGGCCCACAGTGCCCAGCCCAGGGAACCTGCTGGCACTCTGTCAACATCTGATGGTGGATGGAGGCCATGGCGCCGGCAACCGTCTTCCTACAGCAGACATTCAGGCTATTTCAACACTCAAGACTTTTCTAGACCATCGACAGAAAGGGATGCTGTTTGTGAACGTGGTGAGAGAAGCAGCTGTATTTTTTGGATGATCAGTCGTGGCACTCACCTTGTCCCTTCAGACATATTTTCAAGCACATCGCAGGTGCTGATGAAGTGCTCAGCTTCACGCAGAACAGCCTCTTCTTTCCAGTCACAAATCCACAGCACGTGGCACCCAGACAGGAATCCTGGATAGCGTCTGAGAGAAAATAAAATATAAGCACTTGAGTGTTTGATGCAAAAAAAAGTTTAACTTTTCTATAAAGTATGGATTTTATTATCACGGCTATAGTTCATGTGAGCCTTCATAGAGCTTATAACAAGTTTGGAAGGAAGGTAAGATTTAATCTCGCACACTTACAGTTGTGCTCTTAGTAAGTCACATCAAATACTTTATATATTTCATTTCTTTTGTTGCATTCATTAGTGTTTAACCCAAACCATTGACAATGTAAATTGAACATTACTTTACTCAAACAGAGGAGCAGTGGCACATAATGAACTATTTGTCTGAGTCTGGTCTCCTGTTTGTCCCCCAAGCCCGTAGACATACTGTACTATGGGGGACAGGTCCTTCTCTTGCTACAGTATGTCCCTATGTTCTGGAGGTCTATCCCCAAGGATAGCAGAGACTCACCTACAGTACACTGAGTGCTTTCAAATTCAGACTCAAAACTTTCTTCTTCAGAAACACTTTTATTTAATTGGTGTCTGCGTCTGCACTTTAAATCTTCTACTGCATTTTTAACCCCTTGTATTTATTTGTGCTAATTTTGTTATCTTCAATCTTTGTTAACCAATTTAAACCGCGTTTTTTTTACTTTAACACAATGGAAACAAGAGTAAGCTCTGATCCGATGAGCATTTGTGTCTTGAAATCATATAGAAATATGGGAATTACCTACTTACTCAAACAGAACAAGTCCCAACTATATGGTGACTCTTTCCTTACTCTGCTAATATAAAACCAAACATCAGTATGTAGTGAGTATTGTCTTACTCTACTTCCAGACAAGCAACGCATGTAGTGAATGTGTATAGTGAATGTTGTCTTAGGTTATTCCCACCAAAGCCCAATCCCTACTGATTTATGCCGGCATCACACTACATGACTTTTCCTTGGATTTTCAGTCACATCCTTCATTTACAAAATCACAGCGAGTTGTAGAGTCGCAGCGCACGCACCCATTTCCATCAGTTGTGTATTGTGACACCCCCAGCGACAGTCATAGTTCTCTTAATAGTCCCTACGACTCTCTGCGACTCGCTACGATAAACTCAAACAGGTTTGATTTTCTCGTAGTGAGTATCAAGTCGTAGGGGTGGGCTCTTGTGTCTGCGACAAGTAGACAGCCAATGAGCGCTCAACTGGAAGTACAAGGCATACAATGCAGCTGCAAGGAAAGAAGGAAAGCGCGTGTTTTGGACTGTATAAATGGAGGAGAGGCTCGTCGACCTTTGGACCCAGCACAGATGTTTGCTCGATTTTTCGTTTTCGTCGTTTCGCGTTTGTTTTGTTTATTTTCGTGCAGTGCTCCTCCTCTTATTCCTGTGTGCCGCGTTGATTGGCTGCTAAATTGGGGCGACCTCGCGGTACTTTCACGGCGCAATACGAGATTTGGAACCGTGATGAAGTCGTGAGGGAATTGTGTAATTAGTCACCCCCTGCGATTCCTAGTCGTGTCATTTGACAACCTCTAGGACAGAAAAGGCAGCGAGATTTAGCAACTGCAGTCATTACATTTACGACTAGAAGAAAACTAGAAGTCGTGTTGAGTCTTGTAGTGTGACAAAGGCTTTACTCACACAGAAGCAGTCTTCAGCAAAGTGTGGTCTGGGGGAAGGCACATGATCACGTGAAGGTTGGACTTCACTCGAGAAGCAAGACATAAATTTGGATCTCGAGCAAAAGCAGGGTTTTGCGGAAGAGCAGGGTTGAGAACCTAGAAGGATTAAACATGATCGGATTAGTGATCGTACTATAAAATGTTGGTTTATGAAAATTATAAGGGAAGCTTTTATTCCAGTTACCAAATATTAAAAGGGATCCATTACTATGAATGTTTCATAAGGGGAAGAAAAATCAGCGAATGAAATTTGTGGGTAACGTTTTTTCACCCGCAGAGAAACTACATATTTTAGATGTAATTTGCATGCAAATTTTAAATAAAATTAGAAATCAATAGAACCTGTCTAGGAAATGTTTGTATAAAACCAGCAAGGTGACGTTATAATTTCAACCTATCCTTTTTTTCACTGATACATTATAGGAACTAATGACAGGGTTTTAAATGTGCTCATTCAGTCCTGAATGTTGAGATGAGACAAAATAATAAACATCTGTTTTGTTCAAATTAATGCTGTATGGTGTCCTGACAGCCTAGGTAACAAGTCAGAATGTTATTTTTGCTTTGCAGGTCTGTTGTTGTGATGATTTAACTAATATATCAATGTTCTATCAAAGGTACAAAAGGCAATTTGAAAAAACAAACACCTGTAGTATGTCACGGATCTCCTCTGGAGTAAAGAGTGGCACATAGTCTCCACTGATGAGAATACTGTTGATAGCATCCAAATAAGACTCATCTGTCAGCTCCCGAGCCTTATAGAAAGAAAAACAAATTTATACTCAACTGATTTCTGGAATTTATTCAAGATCTGATTAAGTATACTGTATCTGTGTCTAAATGAAGAAATATTTGTTTGATATATCAATAACACCAATCAACAAATGCATTCTGCACAAAAAAAAATTTAACTCCAAAATCACCAGTGTGTGAATACTTGAGACAAATTTAAGTTAGTCAGAGACAGACTTGAAGAATGATATTAGTGCAAGGGGTCTGATTACGTCTGATTTCAATGAAATGCAGTGTGTGGTGTAGAATGAAGACAAGAGGTGTTCACCTAAAGTGACACGAAACTCACAGTCAGCAGTAAAGCTGCAGTCTTTCCTTCTGCTGTAAGTCGAACAGCAGATTTAAGGCTGCTGAAGAACTGAGCTGGCTGGGAGGCATCCAGGTTGTGAAGAGGGATGTGACTGACAAAGAGGGCAAGTTTCAGCAGTGTACGCAGATGGCTGCCTGGTGAACCCACGACAAGAAGGTTCCCGCTGTGGAAGAGAAACCATTTACAGTATTCCTATATCACCTTTATCTAGGTCTTTCTTTCATGCAGGATTATAACCTCTGTGCAATAAACACACACACAAAACATTCCTGAAGGACCCCTACCTGTACTGATATACCAGGGCTCGGTGGATTCCCACCACATGGGCCAGTGTGTTCTCAGACAGCTGAATGTCCAGCACATGGTTCCCAAGTTCCTTGTTATACTGCTGAACATAAGACTGAACGCAGCTCTTCACCTCCTGGAATCCTTTCACTGCCTGTAACTGCACCTTGTGGAGAATCAGTGTGGGAAAACTCTAATGAATGATTCCAGAACTTTGTTTTTTTTTTAAAGATTTGATGTTTTTATAACCAATAATTGCACACAATTCAAAACTCTAACCCACAAGAAAGCCGTAGAAATCTTTGCAAAACTGAACACAGTTATAAATATCGTTAAAATCTACCTTTACTTCCAATTCCGGTACCTCAGCAAGCCGATTGTTGACTGTCTTATCGAGTGGAAAAGTTACATAATGCTGCTGTAAGTCATATTGGTGCATACTGAATTCCTAAAAAAAGAACACATGCATTTACATTTCCAGGCACAGTTATCATAAAGTTCTTCTAATGTCAAAACAGCAGACTCAACAAAAAGTGCTCTGTTATTGTAGGATTTGTTGCTTTTTAATATTTCCTGTGGAGAGAGCAGGGTACCTGTTCAATGGTGCTCTTTAGCTGTTGTTGAAACCAGCTGAGATCAGCATGCCGACACAGTCTGTCTCCCACAATATGTTTGACTTCATGGTGCCATAGAGAAATAACTCCATCTGCGTTCTTCCGCTCCCCAGGAGATAAGATACAAAGGCTCTGACAAAAGGAAGCACATACTTTATATCACAGTGTTAACAAAATGAACAGGTTCTGCATCACTACAATGTGTCGGTTATGTCAAACAATTTATGGGCATTTAATGTTAGTGTTACCATATTGCACAGTAGATATTAGTAGGTTAAGATGACCACTATCCATAAACATCAGAAAGATTTGGATGTGTAAAACCAAGACAAAAATATTAGAGAAGGCTTCCTATAGAAAGAACATCAAGTGTATCATCCGCAGGCTGCGAAGTCGTCTTTACTCACCTCAAAAGCCCTGGTCATTTCTCTCAGGGAAAAAGCATAATGCTGCCTCCCAAGGTCTGTTGAAGGACGAAGGACTGTCTTAATAGACTCCAGGAGACTGCAAGAAGCTGACACGAGTGCTGAGTGCAAACTGTTTTCCAGTTGTTGTCCGTTGTTTTTTGCCATGTTAGCCTACAAAATATACATTTAAATGAGTAATCCTTTTGAATAAATTGGGACCTCCCAATAGCAGAACCATCTCTCAGAAGACAAATGAGAACACATTCCTAGGCCACCTGGCTGAAGAGTTACTGGGGACTAACACTTTTGTTATTCCCCTGAGCAGACAAACTATTTAGTCTAGGAGTAGAACAAAAAACAAAGTCAAAACACTTTACCTGAAGTACAGTGAATACGACTTGATTGAGTTTATATCCTTCAGGGGGTGGGAGGTATAAAACAGCAAAGTGGCGCTAAAATGAGGAATTTTGGAAAAGTAGAAAGTTAATAAACAACAAAGCCTGAAATGTAGGTTTGGGAATTTAAATAATTTTTTTTCTAAGATGGATGGTTATATGATATAACCTGTCAAAAAGACTAGCCAGTATGAGGTAGATGAGACACAACATATATTTATACTATATATATATTAAATGTAATTAAAACTAATACAAAACATGAGTCAGGATTTGCACTTACCAATAGCCTTCTAGAAATAGTGTTTTCACTGAGGCTTTCAGGCAGTGACATGGTGGCCTGAACCACAACATCCTCAATTTGACGCTTTTCAAAAGGTTTGGTCAATTTGAACAGCACTTTATCATCCAATACCTGTCGTAACAGCTGTGCGGGAAAAAAAAACCGTTTACTTTCTCTTTTTATTGATTGATCTACATAAATAAGCCTGTGCTTGTACTGTACTGTACTTTATAGTACTGTATAATGTACATGTGATGTACATAGAATATATAACTACTAACAGACTTGGCTAACAAACTCAGATCTTCCTTAGAGCATTAAAATGTGCAGTATAATAGCATGAAAAAATAAAGAGCCGTGTACATATGGAAGAAAGCTACTGTACCTCACAACACTGCGTCTCGGGCAGATTGATGTCATCTATAATTATCTGTAAGGTTTTACCATCTTTTGCGCCAAATAAGAAACCTGCAGCCAAAATGAATTGAACACCCTTATTCAGTTATAACATTTTTAACAAGGCTGAGGAAAACAGAAAAAAAAAATCCGCTGAATTACCAAGATGGCTTTCTAATAACATTTACTGCCGGCAGATCCACAGTACTGCACACAAGTAAAATAAATTACAAGTCACTGCTCTGATTGTTGACATACAGAATTTTGCATAAACATTTTTCGGCAAGCTTATCTTTATACTTGAGCACAAGCTTTTTTTACTGTCAGTACAAAAAACTATATTAAATTAGAGTTAAAAGAACAGTAGATTAAAATCTACTATTGTATTACTAGTTTGATGGAAGTAAAGAAATGCTAAAGGTTTTTCAATCAGCTTTAATATCCAGGTCTTTGAATGGCCAGCTGATTATCTGCTAAAACATATTTTGCTCATGACTGACATAATTTGCATTATTGCTTTTTTTACCTTGCCTGTGGACAATGCTCTTTTCAAACATTTCCTGAAGGTTTTTTGCTTTGGAGGATCCTGAGAATATCATTCTCTTTGTGAGAAAGTTAGTCTTTTCTGGGAAGAGAAGCAGAAAAAACCAAAGATAAGCATTTGGTCAATGATGTATGATGATGGCTTTATATTTCAAATCCGATAAAAAAAACGATGGTTTTTGTATATAATTAAATCTTATCCACTTTGGCTTATACCTTGTGTGTTGTTAAAATCATTCAGTAATGCTGATTTCCCACAGCCACGGGATCCCACCAAGAGCACATTCTGGGAGGCCATATCTGTATATTCCAGAAAGATCCGTACTGCTAACTGAAAGACAAAAAACAGTACACTCTAAGGAGCATGGGAAAAGGGCAAAACGGTAAAGCTTTTGGTAACAAACGTATGTCACGCGGAATTTCCTGAATGATTTGTGGTAAAACACATCCCCAGTACGGATGGGGTGGCCAGCAACAAGGACTGTTGGTTTCATGATTTACTTTAAAAGAACTGCCCCCTTAAAAATAATCATCTTGAGGCTGTCGAGAATACAAGACAGGAACAGGTTTGCAAAACAGATACCAAAATCTCAAATTATCTCTTTTGACGCCAACAGAATACTCTGTAAATCAACGTAAATATTTGTTGAAATCACCTTTAAAAAAATATTTCTAAAGAATAATCCTATCTTATTGAAAATCACTCAAATCTAATACGCATTTCACACCAGTAATGCAGTCTTTCTTTTAGTTCATGCCACACATTCCACAGTATTAGAGTCTTAGCTTACTGTGTCGATGGTTTCCACAAACACCTCCCCGAGTCCATCGGGGGAGCTCAAGGAGCTGTGTTGGGACATACGAGACTGCCAGGGGTCCCACTCGCCAGACTCATCCACGTAGTAATCAAACACCGAGATCTCATCGTCACAGTCAGGCAAGCTATGGGGGAGGAGGGATGAAATGCATGTAATACCGACGGATTTACTTCTCATCAATAAGCACAGTTCTGCTGGACCCACTCACTTTGCAGTGCAGGCCTTCAGAATTTCACCGAACTTCTTCTTCTCATTGCTTTTCAGCAACCCTCCGACCAGCCAGATGAGACAGAACAGAAAGAGCCGCTCGATATGTAGAGGTCCTCCCAGACTCTGGGCCTTGTCATTCAGCATAGCCTGCAGAAGGCTGGTGATTGTCTGAAAGAGGCCAACTTCTGTCAGGGGAACCGGGAGCCTAAACAGGAGATAAAAATACAACTTTAACAAAAGACTATGGCACAGTCCTTTTTAAACCAGTGCTTAAACTATTTATTCTTCCATCCGTCCATTTCCTAACTGCCTTTTCCAATCCAGGGTGCGGGGGTGCCGCAGCCTAACCTGGGAGACCAAGGACAGGATGACAGTCCATCACAAGACACAGACACACACAGACACACTCTCCCTGGGGCCAATTTCTCCAGAAGCCAACTACCAGCATGTCTTTGGACTGTGGAGAGGAAACCGGATCACCTTGAGGAAACCCACATGAACATGAGCAGAGCATACAGTACACACTTCACACATACAACACCCCAGGAAGTGAACTGAGGGCCCCAGCACCGAGAGGCAGCAATGCTGTCCACTGTACCACTGTACTGCCCACTTACTCTTCTGAATGTGTATTCCATTTTCAAAACAACCTGGAATGAGGTTATCAAATCTGGACCTTTTTACAACTGTGTCATTGTGGTGTGAATCAAATGGAAACCCCATGAGCAATTGTAGTGACATCTGTCTAAGAAATGTATTTATCATTGTTTAGCATACAGCGGTAGAGGAAAAAAAATGTCTAAAGTGGAAGAGACTAATAATGAAGGGTTATAGCTTTCAGGTAAATGATGAAGGCGATAAGGTAATAAGGTAATAATGTCTTTTAAAAAGGAATAGAGTGTATCATCATTCAGAGTCCGTGATGTCTGTTAGACATTTGGTTAAAGGAACCATATGACACAAGTGGGAAGAACACAAAAGTGCACTTAAAGCCATGTACAGGGGAGACACTTCTAGGAAAGAAGTTGTGGGAGTATGTTACCCATGTTACTCATGTTGTTGAAGTGAATACTCTTGTTTCTTTCAGGAAACAGTTGGATGAGATTCTCTGATCAATTAACTCCCAGCAGCTGTGACAGGCTGTCCCATTAAAGGACTGCAGTGACTGCAGATCTGTCACTAGAGGGGGTCAAAATGGCCTTTGATCTTCATAAGTCATTCACTCAAGTAGGTTCACACCTACTGTAAATCGAGTAACTGGTGAATTGGTTAATTGTTTTTGAAGTGTTTTGATTCTCCTTTATGGATCATTCTTATGTTTTGTTTATATACCAGAATGGTAGATAATGAAAAAGGAGGAGTATGAGGGGTGTCTTCTGTGCTTGCTTTATTGTTAGGCACATTAAAAGTTAGTACGGCTAGGATTTATTTTTGTATTTTGTCAGTGTATTTCTGTTACAGCATCTTTAAAATAAAACTAGAAAATATTCAGGACAATTGTAACATCCTAATTTGGGGTATTGCATGCATAAGAGGCAATGCTACTTCAAGCAGGAAATGTTTTCATGTAGTGGTTGTCAGGACAACCAGCAGGTTGTTTCAGAGGATCCTGTGTGTACAGTAGCTATGAATTCTGCGGGATGCAGAGGCACTCAATCCAAAATCGGAATCCAGAAGCAAGGTCGAGAGAAGTTAGGGACCCGTTAACAAGAAAGAGCCGAGACATACCGAGGAGACAATCTGAAAGGGGAAATCCGAGAGAGGAGATCAAAGAGGGAAAAGTTAGGTAAAAAAAACCCGGGAAATCCAACAAGTTGAAAAAGCACCAGAGAACTCTCAATAGTGAGCACCGGAACTTTAAAAGCCGAAGGGAGAGGGACGTGGTTGGATAATTGGTCCGGAAGTGAGAGTCTGTGAAATCTGGTCCCTGTGAGAATGTGATGGGTTCAGTAGGAATGAGATCGTGAGTGGAGAGGAGGTGGGAGCAGGAGAGAAGCAGTGTCAACACTCGCGTGGTGTGAAGTCAAGGCAGGTAAAGAGAGGTGTAAAGTTAAAACCTGCAAATGAATAGAGAGAGCCTGGCTTTACTGGTTTTTAACTTCACCTACAACCCCATCTAACAATACAAGAGATCCTAACCCTTACAACCCCTTTCCTAACGAAACCCTTACAGACACAGAATATACTCATGAAACCACACCCTAACTTTCACAGAATATTCTCATGGGACCTAGGAAATCTTCCTTCATCTGGGAGAAGGGAGAAGGGTAAGGATGAGAATTAACTTTATACACACAGTTGAACAGCCTGTGTAAGGGCAACTGGAAATGATTCACTGTGAATCTCTCCAAGATGCTGAAATGCCACTTTACAGTGGAAAAATATAGAATAGAAATTAAAGCATAAATAATTCTTACTTGACATCATGAAGAACAAAATTAAATATCGGATCCAATGTACTGTTGAAAGCCTGGGATAAAACCTATGGAAAGATGAAACAGCAATATTCAACTTAGTCTTTTACAGCTTTATTGTAATACTGTCTGTTATATTTAAAGGAATAGTAGTAACAATATTTATCATTTCCATGCCCTGGCCTCAGCAACTCCACTGGCCACAGCTTCTTCTGGTGTTTATGGTGTTAAATAGACAAGAAAGCACATGACTAACAAATAATAGCATGCTGCACATGTTATAATACAGATAATGCAATCACATACTGTACATTTGTTATTCCAATATGTTATGCTTACCTTGTTTTCTTGTTCATTTCTTTGTGCTAGCCATATTTTGGCTAGTGGTCTCCATCCAGTTGTGTCGCTGTCGACATATATTATACCCTGTAGAAACAGGCAGAAACACAAAGGAAACAAATATTTTTTTAAAAAGAAATTCAGGACTATGTTACAGAGTTTCAAGCCTTTACTTTGCCTAAATTTGTCTCCCTGATTTTTTTATCCTTAAATTAGGTACTGCATGCTAGTCTTTTTGGATGTGCCATACCTAGAGATTGTGCCTCTAGGTATGGTTTTGAACATTTTGTTTTTGGTTATAAACTGAAAGCATGCATGTATATTTCTGCGTTGATCCTTACTGGGATTTTGCTAAGAAGAGCGTTTTTTTAATTATTTTGCTAAACGTACCGCTCTTGAAATTAAAGCTGGCGAGGCCAGTTCCAAATCTGAGGTCTCAAACAGAAGCCTGATGTTGCTCGTAAGAGGAAGATGTTCTCCGTTGCTCAGTTGCAAAACCTGGAAAAATATTATGCGTTCAATGTGCTCACATTAATCAACACACTCAGTGACAATAAAAATCTCATCCTCCCTTTCTATCCTGTTATTTCCATCTATTCTATATTTTATTTCTAATGTTTGTTATTTTGGAATGACCCATTGTTTTATTCTAATACAGTCCAATGTCTCCCCTAAAATATCAGAGTTCTAAAGTTGTAAATTGAGTTTTAAATAAGCTAATTCACTGAAACCCAGTCATCATCTTCTAATGGCATAACCAATAAATGAGATAAGCAAAGTCTGCACTAGATGGCTAAGTGAATGCTGTAAAATCATGCATTTTTCTCTGAAACAAAAGAAAATACTTTTTAGCTACAAAATAAAACTGGTACCTTTTTTGTCTCTAAAACACTACTGAAGTTGTCTGCCCAGGTCTGTGTAAGTGTCCCATCGAAGCAGAGCCAGCTAATACCACTTTGCTTGAAGAAAAAAAAAAGACGTAGGGCATGATTAATAGGCTAATTCACTGTGAAACTCTAGTTCTCAACATTATATAGTGGAGCAGCTGTGTGTGACATTCCCTCCAGCACTCTGTCATGCTCTGGGCTGATTTAATGGACTCAGGCTCTGACCTGACATAAAAGACAGTAGAAAAATGATTTTGAAGCTGATAGTCTTATGTGATTTCTAATGTGTGATTCAATTTTTCCTACTGTATTACTATTATGATATAACTGAGGGGATCTGTGACAATTCAAGTGGAAACCTGCGGAGACCTTCATTGTTGATACTGAAAGAGCAAGACTTGTCTCTTCTTCATATTAACACACTTTCTATTCAACTAAACCTTTCAAATCCCACTTCTCATTTTGCCTCCTTTCATTGGTGAAGTTTCCCACAATACTATAAATTTTCCTTTCTTTCCTTTCTAGTTTCTACAGTATAAATGCTGTTTCTGTTTTCCTTCACATATCTAATACACAAGGGAGGGAAGTCGTAAAATAATTCTATATAGCCTTCCCTTTCTTTCAGGCAACTATCATTTTATGACAGACCAGACAGATAAAATTAAGGATGGCAGCTGTCATGCTCAAAATTAATTTAACGGCAAGGGTTTGTTGTGTTCAGATTTAACAATGATAAATGTTAGACTCCACTTTATAATCTCAAAACGGAACTATCATCTGAATTTCAAAGTCACAAAGACAACTAAATAAAAGGTGTCTTTTGTCTTTTATGCGATTTAATAACAAATATAGTCAAATCGACCAAAGGTGTTAAAAATACCCTTATAGCCTTTCTCCACGCATGGGTAACAATACTGTCTATCCAAACGTGAGGAGCCTGGAATCCAAAAAGCAGTGTGCAATCATCTGTTGCCTGGGGGTTAAATTTGACCAGTTTGTGACTGGGTAGCTCTTTCTGCTCTTCGCTGGGAATCCCTGGTGACTCTGCCTGCTGGTCTAAAGGCATCAGATTGAGAGCCCGAATGAGAGTGGAGATACAGGAGCTCTTTCCTGCTCCTGGAGGTCCAGCCACAATGATGCCTGCAGAAAACACAGTAACATCCCACTGTTACCACTGGGCACTGGGCCTCTGTTCCCTCAGCGCTGCCACCCTTGTGATTAAAACACATTTTACGCATTGCACCTTGTTACAGATATGAACTTAAAAAAACATTCATCGGATCAAAAAAGGGTTTGTTTTCTGTCCATAAATACAGTATACGTTTCTACCATGGCTTGACAATTTTCTCACCTTGATGACACTGGGACAATCTATAGAGCTGCTTAACTTTCTTCACCCAGGGCACATGAGGAACAAGACTGATATTCTTAGCAGCTGTTAAAATAGCCCCGTCTAAGGCATTCTCAGACTGCAGACATCCCTCTGAGACAGACGCGTCCAGCTGACAACCAAACATGTCCTTGACAATCTGATCGAATACCATCACGTCCTGTGAAAACATGGTTAGAAACTGCAATACAAAGATACTGTACCTGACAAAAAAGCACATTTCAGGGCCAAATTGAAAATCAGTATTTATAGCTTTAGAGTCACGACCTTCATATGAATGATTTGGCGACTGTGATGCTGCTTTGCCCATTTTCTTTAAAAAAGTGGTAGCCAGTGACTTACATCTCCCTTCATTCTGGGGCCTAAGCACTCATGCAGCGTCTCTCCCAACAGAGCATGGTCCAGTCTGGCTGCAGACGTCATAGCGTTGGAATGTGTAGCTACTGTCTTTCTGTCCATGCTCTGGACTGTTTTTAGACTAAGTGACGGACCTGGAAAAGAGAAGGTGGAAACAATGAGGAAGTACTTCTCTTCAAATATCATGAGGCCTCCTCAAAAGGTGAAAGAATTTCTCAGTTTCGCACTTTCGTATCTTCTGCATGATTCCCTATCATCTGTGTGTACAGTCCCTAATAATTCTATTTAAGTAGCACACTAATAACATTCCGAGACATGTTGTACTGTGCATCTTAAAAAGAATGAAGAGGCACACTGAAAAATAAATTCACAACTTAGATTGTCAGTGCAGGGACGAATTACAGCTACTGGCATTCATGAAGCAATCCATGCTTTACAATAGGAATGGTAGCAACAGACGACTATAAGAATCAAAAAGCACTGAACTAAGTATTAAGACCCTAGAGAGATACTTAAGAGATATTTCAGGGACTTTACTCAGAGCTGTGGCAGCGAACTGCAGAGTAGAAGTGACACTGTTGGACCTGGAGGTTCTCTCTCCCCCCATCCGGACCTCGGTGTGGTTCTGCCTCCCCTCTGCCCTTACTCTCCTTTCAGCCTTCTTCTGAGCAGCTCTCTGAACCACTGACACCAGCGATGCCAGGCTGAAGAGGTGGTGCAGTCCCTCAGGGCTGAAAACCATGGAAGGCGAATATGTCAAATCACCCACAACCACACTGAGGAGTAGAGTCCGCCATGAAGGCCGCTTGTTAAACAGTCTCGTGCAGCTCAAACCTCAGTATCGGATGACCTAGGGAAAAGGGCGACTCACTAAAACGATTCTAACTGGCGCTGCGGTCAGGTTAATAGTAATGGAGAAAGAGTTCCTACTAACAGCTGCTCCTGGGTGAGCCGGGACACGAGCAGAATCCGGTGGGTTAGCATTCTGGGGCTCTTGAAGCCAAAGGCGGCGAGAGTTCCCCTGAGAATCACGGCGCGGTCAGGGGCCGCCAGGGACACCGTGCGGAACAGGGCACGGACGTCGCTCGGGAGAGTTTCCCCCCCTGGCCTGCAGTGGGCCGTCACAAAAAGGCTGAGGCTTCTGTTTAACGTGACCTGTAGACAGACAAGAGGAGGAGAGAAGCTCCAGAGCTTGAAATGATACATCATACGCTGAAGAGCAAATGTGCCATGCAAAAATAAATCTATAAGGTACTTTAATTAAGTATCGTTTAGGGGATGCATCATATCAAATATGTGATTGATATTGAAGTCCATTTATCTTTTACTGTACATTAATTATTCATTACATACAGTAAGTGTTAACGATTACTATTGTCTCATGTTTTGGGGGACTGTTTTATGTGAAAGTCCTTTCAGTCACTACAACAATGACACTATAATTATTTGCAAATTTAATATTTAGATAGAGAATATAAAATACCTGAGATGGTTATAGCTTTGAAAATAGGACTTATTAATTATCCTATAAAAGGGAAATTTCTCTGTCAAATGCAAACTATATGCAAGAGTTTCATTAATCAGCAATGTTATTATAGAGTGGTCTATTAATGTTTATTCGAAAAATCTTAGAAAAGAAAGACACTCACCTCTTTCCCATCTCCCAAAACACAGGTATTTAGTTTTGCTTTAAGACAATCATATAATGTCTGGGAATTAAACATTACAGCAGAGACAGCTGATTTCTTCAGGAGGTGAAAATCATCAAAACAGACCCAGCATCCATCCTATCATAATAAAGACAGAGCTGGGTTAAGAAATCATTTTTACAGAGCACAGATGTGATGTTAATTGTGACGGTGAGGAATCAAATAATCAAAAAAAGGTATATAGTCGTGTTATTCTATGTAAAATATACTGAACAATCCTTTTCCTTAGGAATTACTTTCTGAATGTTTTCGCATCAAACACATAAAACAATTTCTTTGCTTTAATAAAAAAAAAGACATTATTTTTAATTTACCATAGCAGCCCCATGTAAAATCTTCGTAATAGATGCTGGATTTGAATGGTATGAACAGTGAAAGAGGAGAAGGAACTTCCCCAGCAGATGAGCAAAACCCTGTGAAAATCGAAAACATGTACACTCAGTATGAAAACTGCAGTTCCTGTGTTGACAACCAGTGACACTGCTGTGTGAATGCAGTCTTACGAGGCTTTCTATAATCTAAAGAATTTTAAAATGAAGAGCCTCCTTTCTGTGTTTTTCAAAAATGATGTGTTTCATTACATAAATTTGTATTACTAAGTCAAAAGGAAAACATTTTGCTTCACTAAGAGTTGGAGTTATAGAAGTCAGTTATATATTTTTACTGCTCTTTTGTTCTCACTTACTGTACCTTCAAGGTCTCTGTCTTGCCTGTCCCATGATCGCCCAGAACTGCAGCACCTCCGAGGTTTTGCTGTGTCTGAAAACAGTTTACAGAAAACATCGATGACGCAGTTAAAACATATACAATTGTTGTGACTGGTTGACAACCATGCTCTAGTATGGTATAGCAGACTGAAGCTCAAACATTTCATGGTAAATAGAAAACACAGCTGAAAGTTATTGAAATACAGTACATCACGCAAATGTTAACCAGCCCTCTATACAGTACATGTTAATGGTATTCTCAATATCAGTTTCTCATTTCAAAATCCACATATACCACATGTACACACGTATCTGCACAACCCTTTTCATACACTGTAGAGTGCTGAGCTAAAGCCTCTCCTTTTAGGTATGTTTCACAAAGCCAAACTCATATACCGCAATTCTCTTGCATAAATCAAATAGATGGAATTCAACTGATGACGTACTGTAACTAATTGGTATACTTACATATGACAACGCAAGAAAAGACATCTCTGTTGCTGGAGTCATTATAACAGGTGCTTCAGCACCATAGAATTCATAGCCACATTCATACTGGGCGTTGTGTATACATATAACGTGTCTTTTATCATCTATCAAAGAGAAGAAGGGGTAAACAATCAGTTACTTTCTAACAAATGCAAAACCAGAAAAGAAGGTAACTGAAACACAAAGGTCTGCATTTCTAATATCATTAAGCACGGAGACACTATTGGTTATTATTTAAAGCTATAACTTTGAGGCTATTCTATATTTCACCATTTCCATCCAAATACAGATGGTTTCACCCTATGTTAGGTACAGAGCCTAACACGAAGGCTAGACAACTGTGAATGAGCAGTGTGCGATTGGAGTCGGTAACAATCATGCTGTCGGCAAACATCGCTCACCCTTTTCATCTGAGTAAACCCTTAATGCTCTTCTCCATTCAAAGTCTGTGATCTCCCGAACTTTGCGAGTAGATAAGCTTTCCATGACATCACGTAGATACACTGCAAACTGTAGAGTACAGATCATCACATTGATAAATACATGTACGGTATAAAGCCTTTCAATAAACAATCCAAAATGCTGTGCTCAATACCACCCAAAACAATAAAAACCTAACAAAAGGTAGTTGCAGAAGCTGATTGCACTGAAAGTGCTGGAAGACAAAACGGGCAGGATAATACAACCTACCCTTATCTTGCAGGATGAGACAACAGATATACAGTAAAGATCTAAGCAGATAGGGTACACAATCAAAACCTTAATTCCAAGCTAATTTCACCATGAAGCTCGGTGGATTATTTCTCTGGTTAAAAGGGGAGTTGTTATTGGAAGCAAGTTATAAATCAGCTTCACGGGCAAATAATTTAAGACCCCATTGTAAAATTTAAAAGTTTAATTAGTCTTTATATTTCACGTCTTTTTACTTAAAAAAAATCTGTATTGATTCTTCTCGTAACTGTGTTTACTGTTATCCCCATGATTATAAATAGGTTGACTTGAGTATTTCGAGGACTTTAATACTGCATACCATGATCATGTTTTCTAGTTTTAGCTTCTGGCTGGCTGTGACAAGCTCCTCACAGTGATTCCAGCTGCCCTTACTGATGATGTTGGAGAGCTTGAAAATCATCCCAGAGTGTTTCTTCACAGCTCCTGGAAGGGCCTTCCGATCTGATTTCACATTGGTAATCGCAGCCTCACAGTCCCTTGTCCAACAGTACAGCAGACATAGCCTGGCTATTTGAAATGGATGCTGTGGAGGAGAAAGATTCGCACAGCAGGAAAGTCAATGGACCAACGGACAGCTAATCCTTTTTATTATCGAGGTGGATCACTCACGAGGGACAAATACATCCAAGAACCAGATGCTTTGTGAGTGTTTGAGTGTTTTAAGTATGATAGTTTTGACTTAGCCCGTGTAGTTAAGGGGAAGCCTGCTGGCCACAGGACGAAGAGGCTCGAACCCAATTCAGACAGGAGTTAACCAAGGAGCGGCAGCAAGATAGAGATGGGGTGCAGGAGAGATGCATGAGACAGGTGTTTGTGTAAGATACTGTGCACATACTGTTTCTGTAACAATAACGCTAATTTGTGCATCTGTATGAGATTGACTCGCTGTTGATATCCCTCCCAGACTTCAGTTAATAACTTCCATATATATACACTGTAATAACATTTGCTGACTGTGCACATGATCTATCTGCACAGTGTGCATACTGAAATGACTGAGTATCTAAATCGCATGCTTGAACTTGTTTCCTTCGGGGCCGTGAGTATTTCTTCCACCTTCTTTAGTTCAGTGCGGGAATTTACGGGGGACGTACAGTACCTTGTATGTCCACTCATCGATGCCGACTCCCTGGCTGATATCTAGGGTTGCATCGGTCATGCTTCTCTCCAAAGTCTGTTGGATCGAGCTTTGAAGATCAGAGAGCCACTCCTCCACTGCGGAAGAAATATGAACCTGTGGGGGAAAAAAAACAACAATGGTACTGTATATGACAAAGAAAGGCTAAAACCTTAAAAATGATAAACCTAATTATTTTCACTGCTTTCAAGGTCTGGACTTCAATAAACAAAATTGCTGCATTGCGTTCAGAATTTCAAAATATTAACTGACAAAAGTGGTGTGAATTAATACAGAATAATAATGCGATATTCGGAATTAATACCGATTTTCTAGGGGAAGGGGGAGCTCTAAAGGAACACAGACAAACATAAAGAAAAACTTATTTGATCACTTCTACCTCCTCACCCAGCTGCAGGCATTCACCGTCATTCGCAATCACAGACACAGCCATCATTCCCTGAGTGGCTTCCCTGCTGCTCAGTGGAATTGGACTCTCCAGCGAGAGTCCAGCCTGAAACAAGTCCATGTGACAATACTGAAGCAGGAACTCAGTGACTCTGCAATTTGCTTGAAGGGTATCAGCGCTGTCTTCTGCTTTTATTTCAAGAACAGCTACTGTATAATGATGACTCAAAGTTCAAGTGCGAAACCAGCAATTCTAAAGGACAAGCACCACAGGACTAAACCTTTAGAAATATTTACAAAATTAACCGGTATATCTTCACATTGTGTTTTTTATTAAGATACTGACACATATGAGGAGAATATTGTCCTTTGCCTGATATTTTTACAGCACACATTCAAAAAAGAAAACATGTTTTTATATTCTTTTAAAAGAAACATGATGATCACGAAAGCAAAAACAAGTCACTATGAAATGTTTGCAATTGTAGTTAGGCCCCAGCTCCTGGCTATCTGGCTTACTGATCTCAGAGACTTGGGAAAGAGGCTGTCGCTGTCAGTCATGTGAGTCAGACTTCTGTAACTGGCTGACTCTAGCCCCTCAGCTGCTCCGGGACTGAAGTGAGGGTCTGCGGGCTCACTGCTACAGCTGCTGCTGCAGCTATCGGACCTCTCCAGAGCCAGACTGGCCACACCACTGAATATCAGTCTTCGAAAAGGAAATGATAAAACAGACAAAACAGATGAAAGTTTCAGCACTGAAGATTGTAAACTGAAAGTATACTTCCCTTCACACTGTGTGACAGCTATCAGCTATTCTTTCTTTGTTTTTTTTCAGAAGATACTTATGATGCTAAGGAATATAACAGGTGAAGGTATGATCCCTGATCCCTACTATCATATCCTCAATAATATTGTATCCTCATATAGTAAAGTACAGTAAAGTAAAGTTATGCAAAGTACACTTCCTGATTTATTGTGTATGATATTAAACCATTCTGTTATATACAGAAGTTGAACCATTTGGTTTTTATATATGAAAACAGTTCTAGAGCTCATAAAGGTTGTGGATTGCCACACGACTTACAAGGCCATGTTTTGCTGAAAATGTCTTGCTTTGGTTGGTATTTATTTTATGATAATCTTCACTTTTCTAAATGTAAAAACCCTTTTTAAATTTACATAAATCACAGCTGTGACACATGGCCAATTATCGTGTAGGATCAACGAAATTTCTATTTAACAATTTCAGAAACATTTTCAATTTTACTGCTCTTAAAGATTTTGCATACATTTTGTTATTGTTTGCTTCATAAAGCTTTGGACGTGAACTAAATTGTCCAATAACTCACAGCACAATTCAAAGTTTTGAACACTTTTTATCAATGTGTTATTATTAAAAGTTCACTTAAAAAATGCAAAGAGTACACAGAACACTCCGTCTTACTGTGCCACTTCATGGACATTAATACTGATTTTTATGTCCAGTGAAGCCGCAATGAGGTGTGAAGCAATGCATTTAAGAAGAATTGTTGATACATGTTTTCTCTCTGGTGTTAGAGAAAGATAAAGACAGATACCCAAAATGATTGCGGAGGAGTCCGACATCTGTTGGGTGGCTGAGAAAAGACAGCAGAACCAAATCTGGCAAGAAGTAGAAACGAGGGAAGGCCTGTCTTTTCATTTCCAGAAAGTGGGAGAGAAACTGACAACAGACTTCCAGATCTTTCCGCATGCGCTGCAAAATCACTTCTTTTGGAACTTCCGTGGCACAGCAGCACTAAGAGATAAGTTGTTGTTGTTAAAGTACACATTTAAATATTTACAACTCAGTCACTTATCAGAAGATGCATATTTTCAAGACGTAGCAAATTCTTGTGGTTTTGCCAAAAACCATTGTGTGACTTTGGTTTGGTTATCCCATGAACTCTACATTGTATTTGTTAAAACATAGAATTTAACATTTCTACATCCAAAAAAATATCACATATATCCATAATTAATGGATTACCTGAACATACTGTATGTTTTAACTGAATTAGAACCAATTCCTATAGCATCTTGATAAAATAATAGTCAATATGGCAAAATGCAATTCAAATTGTAATTTTTAAAATAAAACGAATGATCCACTTAAATAACATTTAATTACTGCGACACATATTTGATACATACTGTATCCAACGTACCTGTAGGACATTTCTTGTCCTGTAGGCTGAGTGCATCATTTTGATCCAGGTTCTCTCAACCTTGGCAAAGCGTTTGGCCTCCTGGGGGAGCTCCTGTTTAATTGAGTTGTAGTATTTTAGATTAAGACCTGCAATAATAACTAAATTGATTTTAAATGACCTCTCACGAGTGGACTGTACAATTTAACCATCACATCCCTTAATTCCCCTTCATTTACGTTCTGCACTCATATATATATATAATCTCACTTTGACTTGGCCTTTTTATTGCTTCCCCACTTCCTAAAGATGTAAATGATGAATCAACACAAACCCCTCCGTCTTTTTCATAAGTAGCCTCTTCAAGCACCATGCTTACCTTTTTATACCGATAGTTAATGTTTCTGCAATCTGTGTAATACTCTGCACTTGTTAACATTAAATGTCATCTGAGAGATGTTTACCCTTGAATTGGCTTGAATTCTGTTTGAATAATTTTGCTTTTCCACTGGAGACTATGCAGTCTTTGCTAGGTCTAATGATTTGACTTCATCTGCAGGCTTCACTAGTTTGCTAACTATACCAAAATCTCGATCATTGATATACAGTAGATTAGGAAGAGCAGTGGACCTAATACAGAGCCCGGTGGCACGCCCTCAGTTGCATTACACCAGCATCCACCTCTTACCTGTACTCTGTGTTTCCTACCCACTAGCTGATTCTCAATTCAAACACAAAAGAAATACAGGACTGAAAACAGAACATCTAAAAACCTGAACCTTAAAACCTCAGGCCCCAGCCACTGAAACCCCTTTATCTGAAATTAAAGAAAATGTCACCTCACCTTGCTGAGGTTTGCGTCACTAAACACAGGCTCCAGGTTCCGCCAGAGGTCCTGCACTTCCAGCCACAATTCCAAGATGTTTCCCACCTCCTTCAGTTTGTCAGTCCAGGAGGCCGCCTCCTCTTTTAGCGGGCCGATGTGCGGGGAGGTCAGCATCTGAGCCAGCAGGAGCCTGGCATGTTCCGCTTGCTCCAGCGTCAGCAGAGTGTCCTCCTTCCCCAGCAGCACTGGGCCCATCGTCCTGTAAGCTTCGAAGCTCAGCACCTTGTTATGTGCAAACAAATCACCAATAACAAGATGTCAATGATTAAACACAAAACAAGCTCTGTGTGGTTTAGAAAGTGTCCTGCCTGTTAGTGTATTACATTGAGCTAGTAGATTGCAGCACATGTTCTGAGTGAGAATGCTGAGTTTAATTTTGCATCCAGGTAGTTTGTCTCAAAACAAGCTTCTAAAACTTGAATGTAGAAGTGCTGTTTTTTGCTGTTCTTAAGATGCTTTTATTTACAAAAGGGAAGGGGCACAATTTAAAGTCTACAGTCTTCCTTCTTTGGAGTCCTACACTTTAACAAACAATCTTCAACTTCAGTGTACTTGTTTTGACCACTACATAAGGGGATTGGTTCAATTAGCTACAGTAGATTAGAGGTCAGAATGTTCATTTCATTTGAACAATTCTTTCTCTCAACTACTTACTGAACTAAATTACTGAAGTAATTGAACAGATTATGTGGTCAAGTGGTCAAAATGAAATTGTTCCACGTGGTTAAAAATTGATGATATTTAATTTAAAAATGATTTTGTTATGGGCACTCAATGTCGTTAGAATCATTGTTTACTTCTCAGCTCACAACCACAAACCCTTTGACTGTACACAGGGGAGAATGAGGAAATGCAGGCAAACTCTTCTAATCCTCCCACTTTGAGCTATTCATCATTTCTCATGTCACAGGCACCATGTGTCACGCCCTGTACACCTAGAGGGCGCTCTACTTCTGCCCTGTTCCTAGCCCCCTCTGATTATTCATGTCTTTCTAGTGTATCTTGTGTAGCCTATTTACTTCCTGTGTCTTCCCTGCTCCTTGCTCAGCATTGAGGGTACTGATGTCTTGAGACCCGCCTAGCACCAGGTTGCTCCAGTCTGTGGCCTGAGGGCATAGGTTTCTATACCGACATCGTCATACCCCCTGAGCCCGGGCTAACCTCTGTGTTGCCCCTTTTGCCACTACGCATAGGGTCTCTACTGCTCTCCTTGTCATTCCACAGCTTGCCCCTTCTGACATTCGTGACACCACGGCCCTGACCAGAGGTTCAGTTCCAATTACACAACCAGGTGCACCACGTATCAGCAAGCTCATGAAATGCTGTATGGATGAGAGATTTCAGGCCATCTTTTCCCACCCTATACTCAGCGGTGCTCAGCTGATTGTGTGCTGTCTCCTGGGGAACCTCAGTCATAGTCAGCTGACCCAGTCCCCAACCTGCCATGCCTGGATCCTATAGCTCAACTGTTACCGGGTGAGTCACTCAAGAGGTCCTGTGGGTTTTGTGTTTTAATCTCAAGAAAATGGCATAAAGTCTAGCTTCAACATACTTTTTAGGGAAAAACTATATGACTTAACTGTATGCCACAAAATATAGTGTTTTGAATATTGAAGACCACGAGCCAAATATTCAAAAGTGTTTAAAAGTACTAAAAGGAAAATAATTCTGTTGAAGACAGAAAACAGAAGAGGCTAGGTCTCTATTAACAGCCATGCAAAATGCCTACTTGTTCTGTCCATTCCTCTTCAATTGCCCTCATTTTCACCTCCAGCTGCAGCTCTTCTCTTGCTGCTGTTGCTATCGATGTAATACCAGCCTGATGTCTACATAAAGGCAAATGAATCACTGTGTCAGAATTACAGTCATTAAAGTCTTCTGTTATGTGTGCAAAAATACATAAGAAGAGTTTTGAATGAGAGGAGGTCATGAAGTTCATCTGCTTTGATTTAATGTATCTGAGGATGTCCTCCAATTTTATTTTAAAGAAAATAGTGTATCAGCTTCAACAACATTTCTAGGCAGCCTGGTCCAGATACCCATAATAAAGAAGAAACATGTTCCTTTAAATGTATTTCCTCTGAGCTGCCACTTGTATTCATTCTCAAAGTTTATACGGCATAAAATGACTTTGAAAGAGTTCAAGTAGGGAGTGGCATCAGCATGCAAATTGCAGAGAAAAAATAATTGATAAATGACATGCTGAAAAGCAGAAAGTAAGAAGAAAAAAAATGTTTTGTCTCCAGAGGTGAATAGCGTTTTCTTCTATTTTCAGTCTGGAATTAGTCTCTACCTGTTCCTTAAGACTTCTGTGCGTATTTGTAATAAAATAAAAGTGCTTACTTCATCAGCTCCACATCTAAGAGGTGATGAAGTTTGAAAACCGTGGCTTCTAGAGGAAATGAGCTGCCTGTGACAGCCATCACCTCAAGCCAGTGTCGATTACGAATTTCCTGCATAACACAAAATGGGAGGCAAAATTAATTCCTGCTTTTCAATTAAAAAAACATTTCCTTCATAAATGGCATTTCCTATAGTTATACTTTTCTTCAATTACTTAAATCTGTTATTAAAGATCATTTAAATAGAAATGCAGATGTTAGAGGAATATGCTTTTTGGACATATACATATATTAGGACGTAGACTTTGCATTAAATATTTGGTTCACAGAGGGGTTGCTATTACAAAACTGCTTTTATGTGTCATTGTCTCTTAATTCTTAATCTAGTGGAGAGAAAAAACGTATTTCAAGCAAATAACACAGTTACCTCAACATCCAAATATAATTGAATATCACTGACAGATTTGTACAGTATCTCATACCTTGGCAGCAAGTTTGTGTAAAATCGGAAAGCGATCAATGTAAAACTGGATTTGTGCAGCCATTTCATGGTAGGGATCCCAGTCTTTCAGTTTGTCTTTTTCTGCCAGGCACTGAGACCAGTAGTTCATAACCTGTAAATTAAAGATATAAAATAAAATATTCTTTGCTGCATTTCCTTAGTTGAGAAATGCAGAAGTTTAGAAAATGAAATGAAATACTAATCAAACCTCTTCGTTGCTCTGCTTTAAATCTGCTTTCGCCCACAGAGTATCTTTGAAATGCTCGTTGAAGGATAGAAACTTCTGGAAAAGCTCATACAAGGTACCCAACTCAAGCAGGTCCTGATAACAGAAACAAAAATTAAATAAAGTGCATCATTTTGGAAGACAAGTTGAGAAATAATATTTGCCTGAATTCTTCAAATACATACAATAGTTTAAATGTGTAGTAAATTTCAAAAAGACTTTCGATTGATAATTTATCTTTTGTTTTTAGATGATGAAGTGGTATGCTCAGAATAGGCTGGCAAACACATTTATATACTGTATACTAATGGCATTAGATTTGTTTTCTTTTTAACTTTTTTTTCCTAGGATGTGCTTTGCCAGGCAAAGGGGACTAAGAATATATGGATGGAAAGACAGAATTGGATTTGCTCATCCTAGTGGATAAAATAAAGACTACATCAAGAGGGGAACAGGGGCAGTTATACAGAGCTTCTGAAAAGAATAGATGTTAACATATTGGAAGCATTGTGTGAGTTTAAACCAGTCTTCAATGTTGAGTTCCCATCTAAAACAAAATAGGATGATTAAATCAGGAATGTTAGTTACCTTTCCTGTTCGGTCGAGTTCAGGGAACGCTTTAGGTGTGATACTGAAAAGTCTTTGCAATGAGTTGAGGGTTTTTCTCTTTGCATCATAAACTTGAAACCTGCAGAAGTAGGAATTGGTGTGTTATTCAGGATAGTTTCAAGAATAACTATTACTGCTTAATTTATTCTATCTACCCTAGCCACATCTTTTACTTTTGGAACTTTTCATCCCAATCGTAAATATAAAAAGAAGCTCAAGGACAGAGAACAATGTCTGTAAATGAGGCATTAACAAATCCATAGATTTCTTCAAGTGCCTTCTTCTCTACAGTACTGTTGTATTGACATCCGTTTAGCAGAATCTCCAGGTTCCAGAATTTCAGAAGAGTTATATGCAGTGTCACTTTTGTGAGCAGGGGACCAAAACCTCAAAGTCATTGAAACACTCCACACTGAAGACCCCTGCGTTATAGACTGTAGCGCATGGTGAGGACAGTTGTCATTTCATGCCATTTTAATCAGCCGTGGTGAAACTCACTTTTCCTGGAAGATCTGCAGCTTTTTGACAGCCTCCTCAGGACTCAGTCTGGGGGCAGCAGGCCCCTGGGTGTCGAAGCTGTTCCTCAGCTGAATCACGTCCACCGCAAAACCCTGCGGGTATTGAAGCAAAGGTTGGCAGGCAAATTGTACCAGTTTACATGAAAAAATACTGCCAAAAAATTATGACTAGAACATAAGAACATAAACGTTACAAAAAGGAGGAGGCCCTTGGACCCATCTGGCATGTTTGACAGTTAATTCATCCAAGGGAATAAACGATAGAATCAAGTTCCACATCATGACAGAGTATCTTGTTGTATAATTCCATCACCCTTACGGTAAAGAAGGCCCTCCCATATTTGATTTAAACACACTTCCATGTGATTTCCACTTGTTTGGGAGTAATCTTCTTGGATGACTTTGTTAACACCTATTTCAGATCATCGTGAAAAGGTTCAGTTCCTTCAGCGTGTCATTATCCTTAAGGACATTTTCATTAGCCCCAGAATGTATCTGGTTAGTCTGTGGCTCAGGATCTGCGCCTGTGGCTGGAAGGTTACTGGTTCAAATCCCGCGGCTGGAAGAGGAATCCTACTCTGTTGGGCCCCTGAGCAAGGCCCTTAACCCCAACTGCTCCAGGGGTGCTGTATAAATGGCTGACCCTGTGTTCTCCCTGCCTGTGTGTTTCATGGAGAGCAAGCTGGGGTATGCGAAAAGACAAATTCCTAATGCAAGAAATTGTATACAGCCAATAAAGTAACCTTAACTGTTATCTTAATATCCTTTCTATAATATGGCAACCAAACGTTTTTCTAAATTAAGCCTTTCTAGTGCATTATACTGCATATTAACATAATATCCCTTAATGTAAAGCCTACATTTTAAACTGTATATCCTAGCATTTTACTTTTTAATTGCCAATCCACATTGTTTCGAAAATGTATATTAGGTATAAATCTAAAAAACACCTACAGTAAGTCTTTATCAAAAGAGGCTTTTGTAGTGGCCTAAAAAAGGAGTTTGCTGAGCTCTACCCTGCAACATATCACTTCTTCCCTTGTGTCTGGAATGGTCAGCAGTGAGTTAAGCAGCAATATTTATTATAATAAGCAATATTAATTCGAGTAAAGTCTGACTTTATCATTACAGTATCATCTTACCTTTACTTGCTTATCAAGTTCCTGTTCAAACATGGTTTTCTTGTCTTTTAATAAATGTCTCCTAACCTAAAGTAAGAGATTAAAACATACTTTTTATTAAGAATTTATGCGTGGAAAATAGATTCTTTCCTTATTTTGGTACTGGACATGACAGTTTCAGATGCAAAACCTGCAAAATGATAAATACATTGCCTTCCAAAAATATTTGCCCCTGTCCATTTTGCTGTATGACAAAATTCCACACTGTACACATTTTTAAAGAAAAGACTGGTATAAATCATAAACATGAAATATTACTAAACACATTTTAGTTTTTGGTTTATCTGACCAACATCACATACTTCCAGACTAGGCTGCTCTGGATTTCACTGCTGCCTTGCAATAAAGCGAGATTTAGTCTGTATCAGTCACATCTGCCAAAGGAAGCTCTTCACTCAGGTTCAGTGTGGTCAAGCAGAGTCCTTTATTCATGCGCATGGGGAGGATACCATACAGCCTCTCAATGATGATGGCAAAGCTAATGGGTTTTATACAGTAGATTCAGGGTCACCTACTGTAGCTCATTCTAAATGTCCATATTAGGGGTTGTTTTTTTCTGCAAATACTTCTTTGTAATTGACCACTTTATTCTTAAGAAACAAAATTCACCTTTTATTTGGTGAAAAGGAAGTATGTAAACAGAAGGAGTGAAATTTAGCTGAACATTCTGTGGTTATAGCATTTGCGTCAGGGGGGGTCTTAAATAGAGAGCAGAGGGGTGTTCACGCCAGAATACCCTCCAAACATGAAGTAACGCAGATCTGTAAGCAAATCCTGAATTCAGTTTGAGCCTAATGCACATGTACTGTAAGTATCTAAAGACATTAAAGTACTGCTCCCCACGTGTCTGTTTCAGCCTTTCAGCAGCCTCAGGCAACAATAGTATCTCTCATAAATAAATATTTTGGCCGTTTTCAGGTAGAGATAAAATATAAGTAGAAAAAAATCCCCACACACGCATTATGGATATCCAATTTAAGTTTCCTTTGTCCTTAATGATCATTCAGATTTTTTTAATGGGGAATTCTAGAAAAATGTAAATCACTTGCATACTGTTACACTCTATATGCTGGATAAGACCATTTGACAAAGTATGCAGGTATTTCTCACTTACTCTGTCTGCCAAAGCCATGAGCTCAGCCCAGTTGCTCCTGAGATTCATTACCTCCATCACTTCTTGTCTCGGGAGTCTAAGATCGAATGATCTATGGAAACAACAAACATTTCAGTGGTGTCAAAACTGTCAAACCCCAGCACTTGTTCGACAACACAAGCAACGAGCGTGATAATCACATTTCAGTGAATTAATCTACTGATGTTCAGTTCTGAAAAATGTGCTTTGAGTTTATTTTTTGGAAAATTTGTTGTCTTCTCACTAGAACATTAGCTGAATCTTAAAGAGGCATACAAACTGATGTAAAGGGAGACCATTCCAAACTACTGTACATAATAATGAATTCCAACAAGTGGTTTAATGAGCCATGCTAAAATTCATAATATGAAGCACATAGTAGAACTGCCTTTCTAGCCTTTAAATGTATTATGTATAGCATCTTACAGTAGTTATTAGAATTCTACTCATGCCTTTACAGAGACAGGAAGACTATTATTTTGTACTGCAGTGGTCCCTTAGGAGAGATACAGCATTTATTCTACACACCCCAGCTGCTGGTACGTGCTCTCGATTGGCTGGTACATGCCATCAATTTTGTTTTCCATGTCAAGAAGCTCTTCAAGGAGGCAGAGGGAAATGTTTAACTCCTCAAGAGAAATGACTTCAGCTAGCAGCTGCTGGTAACTTTCCTTCTTGTAGCGGATTACTTCATCAAGCCTTTTCTTGAAGGGAATAAACAAGCAGAATCCAACACACTGCACACTTCAGGCTGAACGTGTTAAATTTATATACATTCTGTTATGTTATGTTTAAATACCTAAATGTTGTTTTCTTTTAAATATCACAAGACCTTTAAAGACCTTTACCATTTCATCAGAGTTTTATTATAAAAGGCCTTTATTAGAAATATTGCAAATTATAGGATATCATTTCTCTCATCTTATTCGTTTAGTTCCAATAAGGTGAGAGAAAGCAAAATTGTTATTGTCACCTACTAACTAATGTAGAATTCATCTTTGTCACAGAAAGTCTTAAAACATATGTATAGATTTTTTTTTCTTCATTTTTTTTACCTTGACATCTTGGTGTAAAACCGATGCATATCTAAATTTCCACACTCCCGCAAAGCCCCTCAGAGCATCTTTAATGGGACTCGTGTCTAGCCAAAGACATCCGGTTTGAAATACCTGAACAACATCCGCCGTTATTTCAAAATGGACATGAAGTTCTGTGATCAAAGAAGTCATTTCAAAAACCCAAAACATACTGTAGAATGCCACTAAGACATTGTTTCACAGTCACATACTAAACTTAAAACATTCTTATAGTAATCAATAACATTAAACATAACCTGCAATTTATAACAAGTTCCAGAATTTCATTATTATTGATGAAAATATCCTGAGGAAATATGTACTTTAAAGAAGATGGAACCTGGGTAGCACAACTCAAAACAGGAATATAAATGAACATGTTTTCATTTTTATGTGACAAAAAAAGAACTTTACCAAAGGAATGTCTGTTATCTTCTGTTCAATCTTTTGCAGACGCTCCACCTCTTTAACAATAATGAACAATTCACAATTGGTTTCTGTCAGCTCACTGAATTGGCTGTTCATGTCATCCTTCCAAAGAAAATCAAATTGGCTGTACTGGAAAATGTGGTTCTCCACCAGGGGTTTCAAACCTAGCAAAAGAAAAGAGCATTACTGCAGTTTCTACCTAAACGGATCGACCCTTGAAGTCAACCATAACATGACCTGAGCTGAACTAAAATATAACCTCAGATTATGGGCTCATTTTGACAATATATTGTGTTACGACCCCAAGTGTCTAGGGGTAAAGGGGTGTAACATTTAGGATAATTTTTGGAAGCAGGTGGGGTTCTGGTAAGGGGCTAGGAATTTGAGATCCCAGACGAGCCCCCAAGCCCACAAGCCCACAATAATGTTACAGCCCCAAGTGTCTAGGGGTAAAGGGGTGTAACATTTAGGATAATTTATTGGGGGCTCATCTGGGATCTCAAATTCCTAGTCCCTCACCAGAACCCACTTGCTTCCAAAAATTATCCTAAATGTTACACCACTTTACCCTTAGACACTTGGGGTTGTAACATTATTGGGGGCTCGTCCAGGATAACACAAACAAACGAAAGTACAAAGAGACGAACAGAAACCAACAAAACAACAAAGCCGAAGCACACACCCAAAACCCAAAACCCAAAACCCAAAACCAAAAACCAAAAACCAAAAACCAAAAACCAAAAACCAAAAACCAAAAACCAAAAACCAAAAACCAAAAACCAAAAACCAAAAACCAAAAACCAAAAACCAAAAACCAAAAACCAAAAAAGCCGAGCAGGACCGAAGTCAAACGAAAAAACCCTTCCTTCTGAAAGCCTCCATGTTTTATACTGAATAAGATGAGTTGTGATTGGTTGAGAAGCTAATTGAAGATGATGTCATACGGAAACAGTGGTGTAATGATGGACCAATGGGGGAGGGAGAACAGTCAAAGTCAGAAGTGTGGAACATAACAACAAAAACACACATAGACCACACACTGGGACGTAACAATTGTTTTAATAAAGATGATACTTTTATGTCTTGATGAGAACATTTCACTGTGATTTAAATGCCTAAATTTCTGATAGAGGTGGCATGGCGATGGGTGGCTTGAACTCCGGACTCATAGCTCCGGGGTACTGGTTTCACATCGAGCCCCAGATTTCTGTCCACGTAGTGTCTGTTCCTTTTCTCTTTATTTGTGTGGAGTTGTGTGCGGAATTCTAGTTTGCTTAATGTGATCTAGGTTTAATTGGTTATTATCCCTTTCTTTGTTATTCTCTAATTCTGGACTGCTCAGGGGGAGAGTAGCTGTGTGCTCTCAGTTCCACCTGGTGCCCCATTATTGCAGAATACACTCTGTTTTGCCAGGGCTTTTACCAGGATACTGCAAATTGGCATTGCAAAATCCAAGAAACAGTGACATTAATATTTTTAAAACGGGCGGGGTGCAGCAAATCTAAATTTATAGGAAGAGGATTAAAAAAAGATGAAGTAAACAATCAAGCACACCAAAACACTTTTCACGTTACTGCAATTCCAACTCTATCCCACTCCAAAACAGTGACTTAACTGTTT